>NC_133150.1:54984412-55317746 GCF_048418815.1 Hemitrygon akajei | reverse complement strand
GTTGTTGGAGGCAGTTTGTTGGAGTTAAAATGGTTGACCCAAGACACAAAACTAGTGGTAAGAATATTATTGTTTTATTTTCCATGTAACCCTTGGCATATAGATGCCAGGTAGTGATTTTTTTTTTAAAAAATATCATTACCCTTAGAATTACATGCCTCTCATTATTGGTCCCTGGGAGGAATACAGGCAGTGTCTGAGCCTGACACTGTTGGGCCACCTCGAGTAGGGTGTCTAGTGATTAAAGGCCCGAAACACCTGATGATCCGAGGTTACATTACTGATGATGTGTCCCAGTGCACACCCGGTTCGTTGAACCAAGTGGTGTCGGACCTGGATAATGAAAGGCATGGTCCAGATTAATCTGGCTTTATTATACTAGCTCATTCGCCATAGCAGTTCATATACCGTCATTTAAAATTCTGTATTCTAATATCTCCTAGTCAAACATATATATTCACTAGCTTAAAACTTAAACCTAATCTTAAAGTTTAGATGGGGTACACACCCCCACAAACCCTACTAAAGTTTAGATGGGGTACACACCCCCCCCACAAACCCTACTAAAGTTTAGATGGGGTACACACCCCCACAAACCCTACTAAAGTTTAGATGGGGTACACACCCCCACAAACCCTATTCACTCCCCGATTAACCCTGGCTTTAGCCCCACAAACCCAAAGCACATCCTGATTGACCCTTGCTAAACCCCCATAGACAGTGTCCCGTGTCAAGAGGGGTAATTTCAACAGGAATAAGTGTTGGGTCTGATTGGTGAAGGCGTCGGCCAGTTTAAATATATCCACTAGCCTAAAATTTAAACCTAATCCTAAGGTCCAAAAGGGGCATACACCCCCACAAACCCTAGGCATTTCCCGATTAACTCTGGCTTCAGCCGTACAAACCTAAAGCACACCCTGACTGATCAACAGGGATAAGTGTTGGGCCTGGTTGGTAAAGGCGTGGGCCAGTTTAAAGTGGCAGGATCGTGTGAAACTGAATCTCTGGTGGCGAGATCAGAAAGCACAAGAGGGCTGAATTGCCCACTGCCTATATGGTTTAAAATTTAAACCTAATCCAGATGGGGTGCACATCCCCATAAATTTTAGGCACTTCCCGATTAACTCTGGTTTTAGCCCCACAAACCCAAAGCACACCCTGATTGACCCTTGTTAAGTCCCCATAGACCTAGTGCTCCGGGTCGAGAGGGGTAAATTTCAACAGGGATGAGTGTTGGACTTGGTTAGTGAAGGCGTCGGTCATTTTGAAGTGGCAGGGTCGTGTGAAACTGAATCTCAAGTGGCAAGATCAGAAAGCACAAGAGGGCTGAATTGCCCACTGCCCGCATAATTTCACCCTAACTTAGTAAATTCCCATAAACTGGATATTCTGTGTTAAGAGGGGCAAGTTTCAATAAAGGCAAGTGGTGGACCTGGTTAATGGAGGCGTGGGCCAGTTCAAAGTGGCAGGGTCACGTGAAATTGAATCTCAAGTGGCGAGATCAAAAAACACGAGGGGGCTTTTTTGCCCACTGCCCGCATAATCTCAACCTAACCTTACAGTGACACGCTCTTCATTCTCCAGGCCACTGGAGGCCAATACGAAGGCTTAGATATTTAAACCCAAATGGACAGTGTACCTTTAAGAGTTGAATAAGTAAGGCTGCTTGGTATCCTAGCAACAGATAGGGTCTGCAGTTGGAGTGGTCAGACAGGTTTTAGGACACAATAAAAGTGGAGATGGAGTCCCGGGCTAGGGACGTTTTAACCGGATAGCATTTTTCAGAGACCTCCCCGGGAGACCGGAGTGATGGGAGTAAGTGGATTTGGTCTCCCAGGCGGGAGTCAAGCGTTGTTGGAGGCAGTTTGTTGGAGTTAAAATGGTTGACCCAAGACACAAAACTAGTGGTAAGAATATTATTGTTTTATTTTCCATGTAACCCTTGGCATATAGATGCCAGGTAGTGATTTTTTTTTAAAAATATCATTACCCTTAGAATTACATGCCTCTCATTATTGGTCCCTGGGAGGAATACAGGCAGTGTCTGAGCCTGACACTGTTGGGCCACCTCGAGTAGGGTGTCTAGTGATTAAAGGCCCGAAACACCTGATGATCCGAGGTTACATTACTGATGATGTGTCCCAGTGCACACCCGGTTCGTTGAACCAAGTGGTGTCGGACCTGGATAATGAAAGGCATGGTCCAGATTAATCTGGCTTTATTATACTAGCTCATTCGCCATAGCAGTTCATATACCGTCATTTAAAATTCTGTATTCTAATATCTCCTAGTCAAACATATATATTCACTAGCTTAAAACTTAAACCTAATCTTAAAGTTTAGATGGGGTACACACCCCCACAAACCCTACTAAAGTTTAGATGGGGTACACACCCCCCCCACAAACCCTACTAAAGTTTAGATGGGGTACACACCCCCACAAACCCTACTAAAGTTTAGATGGGGTACACACCCCCACAAACCCTATTCACTCCCCGATTAACCCTGGCTTTAGCCCCACAAACCCAAAGCACATCCTGATTGACCCTTGCTAAACCCCCATAGACAGTGTCCCGTGTCAAGAGGGGTAATTTCAACAGGAATAAGTGTTGGGTCTGATTGGTGAAGGCGTCGGCCAGTTTAAATATATCCACTAGCCTAAAATTTAAACCTAATCCTAAGGTCCAAAAGGGGCATACACCCCCACAAACCCTAGGCATTTCCCGATTAACTCTGGCTTCAGCCGTACAAACCTAAAGCACACCCTGACTGATCAACAGGGATAAGTGTTGGGCCTGGTTGGTAAAGGCGTGGGCCAGTTTAAAGTGGCAGGATCGTGTGAAACTGAATCTCTGGTGGCGAGATCAGAAAGCACAAGAGGGCTGAATTGCCCACTGCCTGTATGGTTTAAAATTTAAACCTAATCCAGATGGGGTGCACATCCCCATAAATTTTAGGCACTTCCCGATTAACTCTGGTTTTAGCCCCACAAACCCAAAGCACACCCTGATTGACCCTTGTTAAATCCCCATAGACTTAGTGCTCCGGGTCGAGAGGGGTAAATTTCAACAGGGATGAGTGTTGGACTTGGTTAGTGAAGGCGTCGGTCATTTTGAAGTGGCAGGGTCGTGTGAAACTGAATCTCAAGTGGCAAGATCAGAAAGCACAAGAGGGCTGAATTGCCCACTGCCCGCATAATTTCACCCTAACTTAGTAAATTCCCATAAATTGGATATTCTGTGTTAAGAGGGGCAAGTTTCAATAAAGGCAAGTGGTGGACCTGGTTAATGAAGGCGTGGGCCAGTTCAAAGTGGCAGGGTCACGTGAAATTGAATCTCAAGTGGCGAGATCAAAAAACACGAGGGGGCTTTTTTGCCCACTGCCCGCATAATCTCAACCTAACCTTACAGTGACACGCTCTTCATTCTCCAGGGCACTGGAGGCCAATAAGAAGGCTTAGATATTTAAACCCAAATGGACAGTGTACCTTTAAGAGTTGAATAGGTAAGGCTGCTTGGTATCCTAGCAACAGATAGGGTCTGCAGTTGGAGTGGTCAGACAGGTTTTAGGACACAATAAAAGTGGAGATGGAGTCCCGGGCTAGGGACGTTTTAACCGGATAGCATTTTTCAGAGACCTCCCCGGGAGACCGGAGTGATGGGAGTAAGTGGATTTGGTCTCCCAGGCGGGAGTCAAGCGTTGTTGGAGGCAGTTTGTTGGAGTTAAAATGGTTGACCCAAGACACAAAACTAGTGGTAAGAATATTATTGTTTTATTTTCCATGTAACCCTTGGCATATAGATGCCAGGCAGTGATTTTTTTAAAAAAATATCATTACCCTTAGAATTACATGCCTCTCATTATTGGTCCCTGGGAGGAATACAGGCAGTGTCTGAGCTTGACACTGTTGGGCCACCTCGAGTAGGGTGTCTAGTGATTAAAGGCCCGAAACACCTGATGATCCGAGGTTACATTACTGATGATGTGTCCCAGTGCACACCCGGTTCGTTGAACCAAGTGGTGTCGGACCTTGATAATGAAAGGCATGGTCCAGATTAACCTGGCTTTATTATATTAGCTCATTCGCCATAGCAGTTCATATACTGTCATTTAAAATTCTGTATTCTAATATCTCCTAGTCAAACATATATATTCACTAGTTTAAAACTTAAACCTAATCTTAAAGTTTAGATGGGGTATACACCCCCACAAACCCTACTAAAGTTTAGATGGGGTACACACCCCCACAAACCCTACTAAAGTTTAGATGGGGTACACACCCCCACAAACCCTACTAAAGTTTAGATGGGGTACACACCCCCACAAACCCTATTCACTCCCCGATTAACCCTGGCTTTAGCCCCACAAACCCAAAGCACATCCTGATTGACCCTTGCTAAACCCCCATAGACAGTGTCCCGTGTCAAGAGGGGTAATTTCAACAGGAATAAGTGTTGGGTCTGATTGGTGAAGGCGTCGGCCAGTTTAAATATATCCACTAGCCTAAAATTTAAACCTAATCCTAAGGTCCAAAAGGGGCATACACCCCCACAAACCCTAGGCATTTCCCGATTAACTCTGGCTTCAGCCGTACAAACCTAAAGCACACCCTGACTGATCAACAGGGATAAGTGTTGGGCCTGGTTGGTAAAGGCGTGGGCCAGTTTAAAGTGGCAGGATCGTGTGAAACTGAATCTCTGGTGGCGAGATCAGAAAGCACAAGAGGGCTGAATTGCCCACTGCCTGTATGGTTTAAAATTTAAACCTAATCCAGATGGGGTGCACATCCCCATAAATTTTAGGCACTTCCCGATTAACTCTGGTTTTAGCCCCACAAACCCAAAGCACACCCTGATTGACCCTTGTTAAATCCCCATAGACTTAGTGCTCCGGGTCGAGAGGGGTAAATTTCAACAGGGATGAGTGTTGGACTTGGTTAGTGAAGGCGTCGGTCATTTTGAAGTGGCAGGGTCGTGTGAAACTGAATCTCAAGTGGCAAGATCAGAAAGCACAAGAGGGCTGAATTGCCCACTGCCCGCATAATTTCACCCTAACTTAGTAAATTCCCATAAATTGGATATTCTGTGTTAAGAGGGGCAAGTTTCAATAAAGGCAAGTGGTGGACCTGGTTAATGAAGGCGTGGGCCAGTTCAAAGTGGCAGGGTCACGTGAAATTGAATCTCAAGTGGCGAGATCAAAAAACACGAGGGGGCTTTTTTGCTCACTGCCCGCATAATCTCAACCTAACCTTACAGTGACACGCTCTTCATTCTCCAGGGCACTGGAGGCCAATAAGAAGGCTTAGATATTTAAACCCAAATGGACAGTGTACCTTTAAGAGTTGAATAGGTAAGGCTGCTTGGTATCCTAGCAACAGATAGGGTCTGCAGTTGGAGTGGTCAGACAGGTTTTAGGACACAATAAAAGTGGAGATGGAGTCCCGGGCTAGGGATGTTTTAACCGGATAGCATTTTTCAGAGACCTCCCCGGGAGACCGGAGTGATGGGAGTAAGTGGATTTGGTCTCCCAGGCGGGAGTCAAGCGTTGTTGGAGGCAGTTTGTTGGAGTTAAAATGGTTGACCCAAGACACAAAACTAGTGGTAAGAATATTATTGTTTTATTTTCCATGTAACCCTTGGCATATAGATGCCAGGTAGTGATTTTTTTTAAAAAATATCATTACCCTTAGAATTACATGCCTCTCATTATTGGTCCCTGGGAGGAATACAGGCAGTGTCTGAGCTTGACACTGTTGGGCCACCTCGAGTAGGGTGTCTAGTGATTAAAGGCCCGAAACACCTGATGATCCGAGGTTACATTACTGATGATGTGTCCCAGTGCACACCCGGTTCGTTGAACCAAGTGGTGTCGGACCTTGATAATGAAAGGCATGGTCCAGATTAACCTGGCTTTATTATATTAGCTCATTCGCCATAGCAGTTCATATACTTTCATTTAAAATTCTGTATTCTAATATCTCCTAGTCAAACATATATATTCACTAGCTTAAAACTTAAACCTAATCTTAGAGTTTAGATGGGGTATACACCCCCACAAACCCTACTAAAGTTTAGATGGGGTACACACCCCCACAAACCCTACTAAAGTTTAGATGGGGTATACACCCCCACAAACCCTACTAAAGTTTAGATGGGGTACACACCCCCACAAACCCTATTCACTCCCCGATTAACCCTGGCTTTAGCCCCACAAACCCAAAGCACATCCTGATTGACCCTTGCTAAACCCCCATAGACAGTGTCCCGTGTCAAGAGGGGTAATTTCAACAGGAATAAGTGCTGGGTCTGATTGGTGAAGGCGTCGGCCAGTTTAAATATATCCACTAGCCTAAAATTTAAACCTAATCCTAAGGTCCAAAAGGGGCATACACCCCCACAAACCCTAGGAACTCTGGCTTCAGCCGTACAAACCTAAAGCACACCCTGACTGATCAACAGGGATAAGTGTTGGGCCTGGTTGGTAAAGGCGTGGGCCAGTTTAAAGTGGCAGGATCGTGTGAAACTGAATCTCTGGTGGCGGGATCAGAAAGCACAAGAGGGCTGAATTGCCCACTGCCTGTATGGTTTAAAATTTAAACCTAATCCAGATGGGGTGCACATCCCCATAAATTTTAGGCACTTCCCGATTAACTCTGGTTTTAGCCCCACAAACCCAAAGCACACCCTGATTGACCCTTGTTAAATCCCCATAGACTTAGTGCTCCGGGTCGAGAGGGGTAAATTTCAACAGGGATGAGTGTTGGACTTGGTTAGTGAAGGCGTCGGTCATTTTGAAGTGGCAGGGTCGTGTGAAACTGAATCTCAAGTGGCAAGATCAGAAAGCACAAGAGGGCTGAATTGCCCACTGCCCGCATAATTTCACCCTAACTTAGTAAATTCCCATAAACTGGATATTCTGTGTTAAGAGGGGCAAGTTTCAATAAAGGCAAGTGGTGGACCTGGTTAATGAAGGCGTGGGCCAGTTCAAAGTGGCAGGGTCACGTGAAATTGAATCTCAAGTGGCGAGATCAAAAAACACGAGGGGGCTTTTTTGCCCACTGCCCGCATAATCTCAACCTAACCTTACAGTGACACGCTCTTCATTCTCCAGGGCACTGGAGGCCAATAAGAAGGCTTAGATATTTAAACCCAAATGGACAGTGTACCTTTAAGAGTTGAATAGGTAAGGCTGCTTGGTATCCTAGCAACAGATAGGGTCTGCAGTTGGAGTGGTCAGACAGGTTTTAGGACACAATAAAAGTGGAGATGGAGTCCCGGGCTAGGGATGTTTTAACCGGATAGCATTTTTCAGAGACCTCCCCGGGAGACCGGAGTGATGGGAGTAAGTGGATTTGGTCTCCCAGGCGGGAGTCAAGCGTTGTTGGAGGCAGTTTGTTGGAGTTAAAATGGTTGACCCAAGACACAAAACTAGTGGTAAGAATATTATTGTTTTATTTTCCATGTAACCCTTGGCATATAGATGCCAGGTAGTGATTTTTTTTAAAAAATATCATTACCCTTAGAATTACATGCCTCTCATTATTGGTCCCTGGGAGGAATACAGGCAGTGTCTGAGCTTGACACTGTTGGGCCACCTCGAGTAGGGTGTCTAGTGATTAAAGGCCCGAAACACCTGATGATCCGAGGTTACATTACTGATGATGTGTCCCAGTGCACACCCGGTTCGTTGAACCAAGTGGTGTCGGACCTTGATAATGAAAGGCATGGTCCAGATTAACCTGGCTTTATTATATTAGCTCATTCGCCATAGCAGTTCATATACTTTCATTTAAAATTCTGTATTCTAATATCTCCTAGTCAAACATATATATTCACTAGCTTAAAACTTAAACCTAATCTTAGAGTTTAGATGGGGTATACACCCCCACAAACCCTACTAAAGTTTAGATGGGGTACACACCCCCACAAACCCTACTAAAGTTTAGATGGGGTATACACCCCCACAAACCCTACTAAAGTTTAGATGGGGTACACACCCCCACAAACCCTATTCACTCCCCGATTAACCCTGGCTTTAGCCCCACAAACCCAAAGCACATCCATATTGACCCTTGCTAAACCCCCATAGACAGTGTCCCGTGTCAAGAGGGGTAATTTCAACAGGAATAAGTGCTGGGTCTGATTGGTGAAGGCGTCGGCCAGTTTAAATATATCCACTAGCCTAAAATTTAAACCTAATCCTAAGGTCCAAAAGGGGCATACACCCCCACAAACCCTAGGAACTCTGGCTTCAGCCGTACAAACCTAAAGCACACCCTGACTGATCAACAGGGATAAGTGTTGGGCCTGGTTGGTAAAGGCGTGGGCCAGTTTAAAGTGGCAGGATCGTGTGAAACTGAATCTCTGGTGGCGGGATCAGAAAGCACAAGAGGGCTGAATTGCCCACTGCCTGTATGGTTTAAAATTTAAACCTAATCCAGATGGGGTGCACATCCCCATAAATTTTAGGCACTTCCCGATTAACTCTGGTTTTAGCCCCACAAACCCAAAGCACACCCTGATTGACCCTTGTTAAATCCCCATAGACTTAGTGCTCCGGGTCGAGAGGGGTAAATTTCAACAGGGATGAGTGTTGGACTTGGTTAGTGAAGGCGTCGGTCATTTTGAAGTGGCAGGGTCGTGTGAAACTGAATCTCAAGTGGCAAGATCAGAAAGCACAAGAGGGCTGAATTGCCCACTGCCCGCATAATTTCACCCTAACTTAGTAAATTCCCATAAACTGGATATTCTGTGTTAAGAGGGGCAAGTTTCAATAAAGGCAAGTGGTGGACCTGGTTAATGAAGGCGTGGGCCAGTTCAAAGTGGCAGGGTCACGTGAAATTGAATCTCAAGTGGCGAGATCAAAAAACACGAGGGGGCTTTTTTGCCCACTGCCCGCATAATCTCAACCTAACCTTACAGTGACACGCTCTTCATTCTCCAGGGCACTGGAGGCCAATAAGAAGGCTTAGATATTTAAACCCAAATGGACAGTGTACCTTTAAGAGTTGAATAGGTAAGGCTGCTTGGTATCCTAGCAACAGATAGGGTCTGCAGTTGGAGTGGTCAGACAGGTTTTAGGACACAATAAAAGTGGAGATGGAGTCCCGGGCTAGGGATGTTTTAACCGGATAGCATTTTTCAGAGACCTCCCCGGGAGACCGGAGTGATGGGAGTAAGTGGATTTGGTCTCCCAGGCGGGAGTCAAGCGTTGTTGGAGGCAGTTTGTTGGAGTTAAAATGGTTGACCCAAGACACAAAACTAGTGGTAAGAATATTATTGTTTTATTTTCCATGTAACCCTTGGCATATAGATGCCAGGTAGTGATTTTTTTTAAAAAATATCATTACCCTTAGAATTACATGCCTCTCATTATTGGTCCCTGGGAGGAATACAGGCAGTGTCTGAGCTTGACACTGTTGGGCCACCTCGAGTAGGGTGTCTAGTGATTAAAGGCCCGAAACACCTGATGATCCGAGGTTACATTACTGATGATGTGTCCCAGTGCACACCCGGTTCGTTGAACCAAGTGGTGTCGGACCTTGATAATGAAAGGCATGGTCCAGATTAACCTGGCTTTATTATATTAGCTCATTCGCCATAGCAGTTCATATACTTTCATTTAAAATTCTGTATTCTAATATCTCCTAGTCAAACATATATATTCACTAGCTTAAAACTTAAACCTAATCTTAGAGTTTAGATGGGGTATACACCCCCACAAACCCTACTAAAGTTTAGATGGGGTACACACCCCCACAAACCCTACTAAAGTTTAGATGGGGTATACACCCCCACAAACCCTACTAAAGTTTAGATGGGGTACACACCCCCACAAACCCTATTCACTCCCCGATTAACCCTGGCTTTAGCCCCACAAACCCAAAGCACATCCTGATTGACCCTTGCTAAACCCCCATAGACAGTGTCCCGTGTCAAGAGGGGTAATTTCAACAGGAATAAGTGCTGGGTCTGATTGGTGAAGGCGTCGGCCAGTTTAAATATATCCACTAGCCTAAAATTTAAACCTAATCCTAAGGTCCAAAAGGGGCATACACCCCCACAAACCCTAGGAACTCTGGCTTCAGCCGTACAAACCTAAAGCACACCCTGACTGATCAACAGGGATAAGTGTTGGGCCTGGTTGGTAAAGGCGTGGGCCAGTTTAAAGTGGCAGGATCGTGTGAAACTGAATCTCTGGTGGCGGGATCAGAAAGCACAAGAGGGCTGAATTGCCCACTGCCTGTATGGTTTAAAATTTAAACCTAATCCAGATGGGGTGCACATCCCCATAAATTTTAGGCACTTCCCGATTAACTCTGGTTTTAGCCCCACAAACCCAAAGCACACCCTGATTGACCCTTGTTAAATCCCCATAGACTTAGTGCTCCGGGTCGAGAGGGGTAAATTTCAACAGGGATGAGTGTTGGACTTGGTTAGTGAAGGCGTCGGTCATTTTGAAGTGGCAGGGTCGTGTGAAACTGAATCTCAAGTGGCAAGATCAGAAAGCACAAGAGGGCTGAATTGCCCACTGCCCGCATAATTTCACCCTAACTTAGTAAATTCCCATAAACTGGATATTCTGTGTTAAGAGGGGCAAGTTTCAATAAAGGCAAGTGGTGGACCTGGTTAATGAAGGCGTGGGCCAGTTCAAAGTGGCAGGGTCACGTGAAATTGAATCTCAAGTGGCGAGATCAAAAAACACGAGGGGGCTTTTTTGCCCACTGCCCGCATAATCTCAACCTAACCTTACAGTGACACGCTCTTCATTCTCCAGGGCACTGGAGGCCAATAAGAAGGCTTAGATATTTAAACCCAAATGGACAGTGTACCTTTAAGAGTTGAATAGGTAAGGCTGCTTGGTATCCTAGCAACAGATAGGGTCTGCAGTTGGAGTGGTCAGACAGGTTTTAGGACACAATAAAAGTGGAGATGGAGTCCCGGGCTAGGGATGTTTTAACCGGATAGCATTTTTCAGAGACCTCCCCGGGAGACCGGAGTGATGGGAGTAAGTGGATTTGGTCTCCCAGGCGGGAGTCAAGCGTTGTTGGAGGCAGTTTGTTGGAGTTAAAATGGTTGACCCAAGACACAAAACTAGTGGTAAGAATATTATTGTTTTATTTTCCATGTAACCCTTGGCATATAGATGCCAGGTAGTGATTTTTTTTAAAAAATATCATTACCCTTAGAATTACATGCCTCTCATTATTGGTCCCTGGGAGGAATACAGGCAGTGTCTGAGCTTGACACTGTTGGGCCACCTCGAGTAGGGTGTCTAGTGATTAAAGGCCCGAAACACCTGATGATCCGAGGTTACATTACTGATGATGTGTCCCAGTGCACACCCGGTTCGTTGAACCAAGTGGTGTCGGACCTTGATAATGAAAGGCATGGTCCAGATTAACCTGGCTTTATTATATTAGCTCATTCGCCATAGCAGTTCATATACTTTCATTTAAAATTCTGTATTCTAATATCTCCTAGTCAAACATATATATTCACTAGCTTAAAACTTAAACCTAATCTTAGAGTTTAGATGGGGTATACACCCCCACAAACCCTACTAAAGTTTAGATGGGGTACACACCCCCACAAACCCTACTAAAGTTTAGATGGGGTATACACCCCCACAAACCCTACTAAAGTTTAGATGGGGTACACACCCCCACAAACCCTATTCACTCCCCGATTAACCCTGGCTTTAGCCCCACAAACCCAAAGCACATCCTGATTGACCCTTGCTAAACCCCCATAGACAGTGTCCCGTGTCAAGAGGGGTAATTTCAACAGGAATAAGTGCTGGGTCTGATTGGTGAAGGCGTCGGCCAGTTTAAATATATCCACTAGCCTAAAATTTAAACCTAATCCTAAGGTCCAAAAGGGGCATACACCCCCACAAACCCTAGGAACTCTGGCTTCAGCCGTACAAACCTAAAGCACACCCTGACTGATCAACAGGGATAAGTGTTGGGCCTGGTTGGTAAAGGCGTGGGCCAGTTTAAAGTGGCAGGATCGTGTGAAACTGAATCTCTGGTGGCGGGATCAGAAAGCACAAGAGGGCTGAATTGCCCACTGCCTGTATGGTTTAAAATTTAAACCTAATCCAGATGGGGTGCACATCCCCATAAATTTTAGGCACTTCCCGATTAACTCTGGTTTTAGCCCCACAAACCCAAAGCACACCCTGATTGACCCTTGTTAAATCCCCATAGACTTAGTGCTCCGGGTCGAGAGGGGTAAATTTCAACAGGGATGAGTGTTGGACTTGGTTAGTGAAGGCGTCGGTCATTTTGAAGTGGCAGGGTCGTGTGAAACTGAATCTCAAGTGGCAAGATCAGAAAGCACAAGAGGGCTGAATTGCCCACTGCCCGCATAATTTCACCCTAACTTAGTAAATTCCCATAAACTGGATATTCTGTGTTAAGAGGGGCAAGTTTCAATAAAGGCAAGTGGTGGACCTGGTTAATGAAGGCGTGGGCCAGTTCAAAGTGGCAGGGTCACGTGAAATTGAATCTCAAGTGGCGAGATCAAAAAACACGAGGGGGCTTTTTTGCCCACTGCCCGCATAATCTCAACCTAACCTTACAGTGACACGCTCTTCATTCTCCAGGGCACTGGAGGCCAATAAGAAGGCTTAGATATTTAAACCCAAATGGACAGTGTACCTTTAAGAGTTGAATAGGTAAGGCTGCTTGGTATCCTAGCAACAGATAGGGTCTGCAGTTGGAGTGGTCAGACAGGTTTTAGGACACAATAAAAGTGGAGATGGAGTCCCGGGCTAGGGATGTTTTAACCGGATAGCATTTTTCAGAGACCTCCCCGGGAGACCGGAGTGATGGGAGTAAGTGGATTTGGTCTCCCAGGCGGGAGTCAAGCGTTGTTGGAGGCAGTTTGTTGGAGTTAAAATGGTTGACCCAAGACACAAAACTAGTGGTAAGAATATTATTGTTTTATTTTCCATGTAACCCTTGGCATATAGATGCCAGGTAGTGATTTTTTTAAAAAAATATCATTACCCTTAGAATTACATGCCTCTCATTATTGGTCCCTGGGAGGAATACAGGCAGTGTCTGAGCTTGACACTGTTGGGCCACCTCGAGTAGGGTGTCTAGTGATTAAAGGCCCGAAACACCTGATGATCCGAGGTTACATTACTGATGATGTGTCCCAGTGCACACCCGGTTCGTTGAACCAAGTGGTGTCGGACCTTGATAATGAAAGGCATGGTCCAGATTAACCTGGCTTTATTATATTAGCTCATTCGCCATAGCAGTTCATATACTTTCATTTAAAATTCTGTATTCTAATATCTCCTAGTCAAACATATATATTCACTAGCTTAAAACTTAAACCTAATCTTAGAGTTTAGATGGGGTATACACCCCCACAAACCCTACTAAAGTTTAGATGGGGTACACACCCCCACAAACCCTACTAAAGTTTAGATGGGGTATACACCCCCACAAACCCTACTAAAGTTTAGATGGGGTACACACCCCCACAAACCCTATTCACTCCCCGATTAACCCTGGCTTTAGCCCCACAAACCCAAAGCACATCCTGATTGACCCTTGCTAAACCCCCATAGACAGTGTCCCGTGTCAAGAGGGGTAATTTCAACAGGAATAAGTGCTGGGTCTGATTGGTGAAGGCGTCGGCCAGTTTAAATATATCCACTAGCCTAAAATTTAAACCTAATCCTAAGGTCCAAAAGGGGCATACACCCCCACAAACCCTAGGAACTCTGGCTTCAGCCGTACAAACCTAAAGCACACCCTGACTGATCAACAGGGATAAGTGTTGGGCCTGGTTGGTAAAGGCGTGGGCCAGTTTAAAGTGGCAGGATCGTGTGAAACTGAATCTCTGGTGGCGGGATCAGAAAGCACAAGAGGGCTGAATTGCCCACTGCCTGTATGGTTTAAAATTTAAACCTAATCCAGATGGGGTGCACATCCCCATAAATTTTAGGCACTTCCCGATTAACTCTGGTTTTAGCCCCACAAACCCAAAGCACACCCTGATTGACCCTTGTTAAATCCCCATAGACTTAGTGCTCCGGGTCGAGAGGGGTAAATTTCAACAGGGATGAGTGTTGGACTTGGTTAGTGAAGGCGTCGGTCATTTTGAAGTGGCAGGGTCGTGTGAAACTGAATCTCAAGTGGCAAGATCAGAAAGCACAAGAGGGCTGAATTGCCCACTGCCCGCATAATTTCACCCTAACTTAGTAAATTCCCATAAACTGGATATTCTGTGTTAAGAGGGGCAAGTTTCAATAAAGGCAAGTGGTGGACCTGGTTAATGAAGGCGTGGGCCAGTTCAAAGTGGCAGGGTCACGTGAAATTGAATCTCAAGTGGCGAGATCAAAAAACACGAGGGGGCTTTTTTGCCCACTGCCCGCATAATCTCAACCTAACCTTACAGTGACACGCTCTTCATTCTCCAGGGCACTGGAGGCCAATAAGAAGGCTTAGATATTTAAACCCAAATGGACAGTGTACCTTTAAGAGTTGAATAGGTAAGGCTGCTTGGTATCCTAGCAACAGATAGGGTCTGCAGTTGGAGTGGTCAGACAGGTTTTAGGACACAATAAAAGTGGAGATGGAGTCCCGGGCTAGGGATGTTTTAACCGGATAGCATTTTTCAGAGACCTCCCCGGGAGACCGGAGTGATGGGAGTAAGTGGATTTGGTCTCCCAGGCGGGAGTCAAGCGTTGTTGGAGGCAGTTTGTTGGAGTTAAAATGGTTGACCCAAGACACAAAACTAGTGGTAAGAATATTATTGTTTTATTTTCCATGTAACCCTTGGCATATAGATGCCAGGTAGTGATTTTTTTAAAAAAATATCATTACCCTTAGAATTACATGCCTCTCATTATTGGTCCCTGGGAGGAATACAGGCAGTGTCTGAGCTTGACACTGTTGGGCCACCTCGAGTAGGGTGTCTAGTGATTAAAGGCCCGAAACACCTGATGATCCGAGGTTACATTACTGATGATGTGTCCCAGTGCACACCCGGTTCGTTGAACCAAGTGGTGTCGGACCTTGATAATGAAAGGCATGGTCCAGATTAACCTGGCTTTATTATATTAGCTCATTCGCCATAGCAGTTCATATACTTTCATTTAAAATTCTGTATTCTAATATCTCCTAGTCAAACATATATATTCACTAGCTTAAAACTTAAACCTAATCTTAGAGTTTAGATGGGGTATACACCCCCACAAACCCTACTAAAGTTTAGATGGGGTACACACCCCCACAAACCCTACTAAAGTTTAGATGGGGTATACACCCCCACAAACCCTACTAAAGTTTAGATGGGGTACACACCCCCACAAACCCTATTCACTCCCCGATTAACCCTGGCTTTAGCCCCACAAACCCAAAGCACATCCTGATTGACCCTTGCTAAACCCCCATAGACAGTGTCCCGTGTCAAGAGGGGTAATTTCAACAGGAATAAGTGCTGGGTCTGATTGGTGAAGGCGTCGGCCAGTTTAAATATATCCACTAGCCTAAAATTTAAACCTAATCCTAAGGTCCAAAAGGGGCATACACCCCCACAAACCCTAGGAACTCTGGCTTCAGCCGTACAAACCTAAAGCACACCCTGACTGATCAACAGGGATAAGTGTTGGGCCTGGTTGGTAAAGGCGTGGGCCAGTTTAAAGTGGCAGGATCGTGTGAAACTGAATCTCTGGTGGCGGGATCAGAAAGCACAAGAGGGCTGAATTGCCCACTGCCTGTATGGTTTAAAATTTAAACCTAATCCAGATGGGGTGCACATCCCCATAAATTTTAGGCACTTCCCGATTAACTCTGGTTTTAGCCCCACAAACCCAAAGCACACCCTGATTGACCCTTGTTAAATCCCCATAGACTTAGTGCTCCGGGTCGAGAGGGGTAAATTTCAACAGGGATGAGTGTTGGACTTGGTTAGTGAAGGCGTCGGTCATTTTGAAGTGGCAGGGTCGTGTGAAACTGAATCTCAAGTGGCAAGATCAGAAAGCACAAGAGGGCTGAATTGCCCACTGCCCGCATAATTTCACCCTAACTTAGTAAATTCCCATAAACTGGATATTCTGTGTTAAGAGGGGCAAGTTTCAATAAAGGCAAGTGGTGGACCTGGTTAATGAAGGCGTGGGCCAGTTCAAAGTGGCAGGGTCACGTGAAATTGAATCTCAAGTGGCGAGATCAAAAAACACGAGGGGGCTTTTTTGCCCACTGCCCGCATAATCTCAACCTAACCCTAACCCTAACCCTAACCCTAACCCTGACCCTGACCCTGACCCTGACCCTGACCCTGACCCTGACCCTGACCCTAACCCTAACCCTAACCCTAACCCTAACCCTAACCCTAACCCTAACCCTAACCCTGACCCTGACCCTAACCCTGACCCTGACCCTGACCCTGACCCTAACCCTAACCCTAACGCGGACCCTAACCCTAACCCTAACGCGGACCCTAACCCTAACCCTAACGCGGACCCTAACCCTAACCCTAACCCTAACCCTAACCCTAACCCTAACCCTAACCCTAACCCTAACCCTAACCCTAACCCTAACCCTAACCCTAACCCTAACCCTAACCCTAACCCTAACCCTAACCCTAACCCTAACCCTAACCCTAATGCTCATTCGCCATAGCAGTTCATATACCGTCATTTAAAATTCTGTATTCTAATATCTCCTAGTCAAACATATATATTCACTAGCTTAAAACTTAAACTTAATCTTAAAGTTTAGATGGGGTACACACCCCCACAAACCCTACTAAAGTTTAGATGGGGTACACCCCCCCACAAACCCTACTAAAGTTTAGATGGGGTACACACCCCCACAAACCCTACTAAAGTTTAGATGGGGTACACACCCCCACAAACCCTATTTACTCCCCGATTAACCCTGGCTTTAGCCCCACAAACCCAAAGCACATCCTGATTGACCCTTGCTAAACCCCCATAGACAGTGTCCCGGGTCAAGAGGGGTAATTTCAACAGGAATAAGTGTTGGGTCTGATTGGTGAAGGCGTCGGCCAGTTTAAATATATCCACTAGCCTAAAATTTAAACCTAATCCTAAGGTCCAAAAGGGGCATACACCCCCACAAACCCTAGGAACTCTGGCTTCAGCCGTACAAACCTAAAGCACACCCTGACTGATCAACAGGGATAAGTGTTGGGCCTGGTTGGTAAAGGCATGGGCCAGTTTAAAGTGGCAGGATCGTGTGAAACTGAATCTCTGGTGGCGAGATCAGAAAGCACAAGAGGGCTGAATTGCCCACTGCCTGTATGGTTTAAAATTTAAACCTAATCCAGATGGGGTGCACATCCCCATAAATTTTAGGCACTTCCCGATTAACTCTGGTTTTAGCCCCACAAACCCAAAGCACACCCTGATTGACCCTTGTTCAATCCCCATAGACTTAGTGCTCCGGGTCGAGAGGGGTAAATTTCAACAGGGATGAGTGTTGGACTTGGTTAGTGAAGGCGTCGGTCATTTTGAAGCGGCAGGGTCGTGTGAAACTGAATCTCAAGTGGCAAGATCAGAAAGCACAAGAGAGCTGAATTGCCCACTGCCCGCATAATTTCACCCTAACTTAGTAAATTCCCATAAATTGGATATTCTGTGTTAAGAGGGGCAAGTTTCAATAAAGGCAAGTGGTGGACCTGGTTAATGAAGGCGTGGGCCAGTTCAAAGTGGCAGGGTCACGTGAAATTGAATCTCAAGTGGCGAGATCAAAAAACACGAGGGGGCTTTTTTGCCCACTGCCCGCATAATCTCAACCTAACCTTACAGTGACACGCTCTTCATTCTCCAGGCCACTGGAGGCCAATAAGAAGGCTTAGATATTTAAACCCAAATGGACAGTGTACCTTTAAGAGTTGAATAGGTAAGGCTGCTTGGTATCCTAGCAACAGATAGGGTCTGCAGTTGGAGTGGTCAGACAGGTTTTAGGACACAATAAAAGTGGAGATGGAGTCCCGGGCTAGGGATGTTTTAACCGGATAGCATTTTTCAGAGACCTCCCCGGGAGACCGGAGTGATGGGAGTAAGTGGATTTGGTCTCCCAGGCGGGAGTCAAGCGTTGTTGGAGGCAGTTTGTTGGAGTTAAAATGGTTGACCCAAGACACAAAACTAGTGGTAAGAATATTATTGTTTTATTTTCCATGTAACCCTTGGCATATAGATGCCAGGTAGTGATTTTTTAAAAAAAATATCATTACCCTTAGAATTACATGCCTCTCATTATTGGTCCCTGGGAGGAATACAGGCAGTGTCTGAGCCTGACACTGTTGGGCCACCTCGAGTAGGGTGTCTAGTGATTAAAGGCCCGAAACACCTGATGATCCGAGGTTACATTACTGATGATGTGTCCCAGTGCACACCCGGTTCGTTGAACCAAGTGGTGTCGGACCTTGATAATGAGAGGCATGGTCCAGATTAACCTGGCTTTATTATACTAGCTCATTCGCCATAGCAGTTCATATACCGTCATTTAAAATTCTGTATTCTAATATCTCCTAGTCAAACATATATATTCACTAGCTTAAAACTTAAACTTAATCTTAAAGTTTAGATGGGGTACACACCCCCACAAACCCTACTAAAGTTTAGATGGGGTACACACCCCCACAAACCCTACTAAAGTTTAGATGGGGTACACACCCCCACAAACCCTACTAAAGTTTAGATGGGGTACACACCCCCACAAACCCTATTTACTCCCCGATTAACCCTGGCTTTAGCCCCACAAACCCAAAGCACATCCTGATTGACCCTTGCTAAACCCCCATAGACAGTGTCCCGGGTCAAGAGGGGTAATTTCAACAGGAATAAGTGTTGGGTCTGATTGGTGAAGGCGTCGGCCAGTTTAAATATATCCACTAGCCTAAAATTTAAACCTAATCCTAAGGTCCAAAAGGGGCATACACCCCCACAAACCCTAGGAACTCTGGCTTCAGCCGTACAAACCTAAAGCACACCCTGACTGATCAACAGGGATAAGTGTTGGGCCTGGTTGGTAAAGGCATGGGCCAGTTTAAAGTGGCAGGATCGTGTGAAACTGAATCTCTGGTGGCGAGATCAGAAAGCACAAGAGGGCTGAATTGCCCACTGCCTGTATGGTTTAAAATTTAAACCTAATCCAGATGGGGTGCACATCCCCATAAATTTTAGGCACTTCCCGATTAACTCTGGTTTTAGCCCCACAAACCCAAAGCACACCCTGATTGACCCTTGTTCAATCCCCATAGACTTAGTGCTCCGGGTCGAGAGGGGTAAATTTCAACAGGGATGAGTGTTGGACTTGGTTAGTGAAGGCGTCGGTCATTTTGAAGCGGCAGGGTCGTGTGAAACTGAATCTCAAGTGGCAAGATCAGAAAGCACAAGAGAGCTGAATTGCCCACTGCCCGCATAATTTCACCCTAACTTAGTAAATTCCCATAAATTGGATATTCTGTGTTAAGAGGGGCAAGTTTCAATAAAGGCAAGTGGTGGACCTGGTTAATGAAGGCGTGGGCCAGTTCAAAGTGGCAGGGTCACGTGAAATTGAATCTCAAGTGGCGAGATCAAAAAACACGAGGGGGCTTTTTTGCCCACTGCCCGCATAATCTCAACCTAACCTTACAGTGACACGCTCTTCATTCTCCAGGCCACTGGAGGCCAATAAGAAGGCTTAGATATTTAAACCCAAATGGACAGTGTACCTTTAAGAGTTGAATAGGTAAGGCTGCTTGGTATCCTAGCAACAGATAGGGTCTGCAGTTGGAGTGGTCAGACAGGTTTTAGGACACAATAAAAGTGGAGATGGAGTCCCGGGCTAGGGATGTTTTAACCGGATAGCATTTTTCAGAGACCTCCCCGGGAGACCGGAGTGATGGGAGTAAGTGGATTTGGTCTCCCAGGCGGGAGTCAAGCGTTGTTGGAGGCAGTTTGTTGGAGTTAAAATGGTTGACCCAAGACACAAAACTAGTGGTAAGAATATTATTGTTTTATTTTCCATGTAACCCTTGGCATATAGATGCCAGGTAGTGATTTTTTTAAAAAAAATATCATTACCCTTAGAATTACATGCCTCTCATTATTGGTCCCTGGGAGGAATACAGGCAGTGTCTGAGCCTGACACTGTTGGGCCACCTCGAGTAGGGTGTCTAGTGATTAAAGGCCCGAAACACCTGATGATCCGAGGTTACATTACTGATGATGTGTCCCAGTGCACACCCGGTTCGTTGAACCAAGTGGTGTCGGACCTTGATAATGAGAGGCATGGTCCAGATTAACCTGGCTTTATTATACTAGCTCATTCGCCATAGCAGTTCATATACCGTCATTTAAAATTCTGTATTCTAATATCTCCTAGTCAAACATATATATTCACTAGCTTAAAACTTAAACTTAATCTTAAAGTTTAGATGGGGTACACACCCCCACAAACCCTACTAAAGTTTAGATGGGGTACACACCCCCACAAACCCTACTAAAGTTTAGATGGGGTACACACCCCCACAAACCCTACTAAAGTTTAGATGGGGTACACACCCCCACAAACCCTATTTACTCCCCGATTAACCCTGGCTTTAGCCCCACAAACCCAAAGCACATCCTGATTGACCCTTGCTAAACCCCCATAGACAGTGTCCCGGGTCAAGAGGGGTAATTTCAACAGGAATAAGTGTTGGGTCTGATTGGTGAAGGCGTCGGCCAGTTTAAATATATCCACTAGCCTAAAATTTAAACCTAATCCTAAGGTCCAAAAGGGGCATACACCCCCACAAACCCTAGGAACTCTGGCTTCAGCCGTACAAACCTAAAGCACACCCTGACTGATCAACAGGGATAAGTGTTGGGCCTGGTTGGTAAAGGCATGGGCCAGTTTAAAGTGGCAGGATCGTGTGAAACTGAATCTCTGGTGGCGAGATCAGAAAGCACAAGAGGGCTGAATTGCCCACTGCCTGTATGGTTTAAAATTTAAACCTAATCCAGATGGGGTGCACATCCCCATAAATTTTAGGCACTTCCCGATTAACTCTGGTTTTAGCCCCACAAACCCAAAGCACACCCTGATTGACCCTTGTTCAATCCCCATAGACTTAGTGCTCCGGGTCGAGAGGGGTAAATTTCAACAGGGATGAGTGTTGGACTTGGTTAGTGAAGGCGTCGGTCATTTTGAAGCGGCAGGGTCGTGTGAAACTGAATCTCAAGTGGCAAGATCAGAAAGCACAAGAGAGCTGAATTGCCCACTGCCCGCATAATTTCACCCTAACTTAGTAAATTCCCATAAATTGGATATTCTGTGTTAAGAGGGGCAAGTTTCAATAAAGGCAAGTGGTGGACCTGGTTAATGAAGGCGTGGGCCAGTTCAAAGTGGCAGGGTCACGTGAAATTGAATCTCAAGTGGCGAGATCAAAAAACACGAGGGGGCTTTTTTGCCCACTGCCCGCATAATCTCAACCTAACCTTACAGTGACACGCTCTTCATTCTCCAGGCCACTGGAGGCCAATAAGAAGGCTTAGATATTTAAACCCAAATGGACAGTGTACCTTTAAGAGTTGAATAGGTAAGGCTGCTTGGTATCCTAGCAACAGATAGGGTCTGCAGTTGGAGTGGTCAGACAGGTTTTAGGACACAATAAAAGTGGAGATGGAGTCCCGGGCTAGGGATGTTTTAACCGGATAGCATTTTTCAGAGACCTCCCCGGGAGACCGGAGTGATGGGAGTAAGTGGATTTGGTCTCCCAGGCGGGAGTCAAGCGTTGTTGGAGGCAGTTTGTTGGAGTTAAAATGGTTGACCCAAGACACAAAACTAGTGGTAAGAATATTATTGTTTTATTTTCCATGTAACCCTTGGCATATAGATGCCAGGTAGTGATTTTTTTAAAAAAAATATCATTACCCTTAGAATTACATGCCTCTCATTATTGGTCCCTGGGAGGAATACAGGCAGTGTCTGAGCCTGACACTGTTGGGCCACCTCGAGTAGGGTGTCTAGTGATTAAAGGCCCGAAACACCTGATGATCCGAGGTTACATTACTGATGATGTGTCCCAGTGCACACCCGGTTCGTTGAACCAAGTGGTGTCGGACCTTGATAATGAGAGGCATGGTCCAGATTAACCTGGCTTTATTATACTAGCTCATTCGCCATAGCAGTTCATATACCGTCATTTAAAATTCTGTATTCTAATATCTCCTAGTCAAACATATATATTCACTAGCTTAAAACTTAAACTTAATCTTAAAGTTTAGATGGGGTACACACCCCCACAAACCCTACTAAAGTTTAGATGGGGTACACACCCCCACAAACCCTACTAAAGTTTAGATGGGGTACACACCCCCACAAACCCTACTAAAGTTTAGATGGGGTACACACCCCCACAAACCCTATTTACTCCCCGATTAACCCTGGCTTTAGCCCCACAAACCCAAAGCACATCCTGATTGACCCTTGCTAAACCCCCATAGACAGTGTCCCGGGTCAAGAGGGGTAATTTCAACAGGAATAAGTGTTGGGTCTGATTGGTGAAGGCGTCGGCCAGTTTAAATATATCCACTAGCCTAAAATTTAAACCTAATCCTAAGGTCCAAAAGGGGCATACACCCCCACAAACCCTAGGAACTCTGGCTTCAGCCGTACAAACCTAAAGCACACCCTGACTGATCAACAGGGATAAGTGTTGGGCCTGGTTGGTAAAGGCATGGGCCAGTTTAAAGTGGCAGGATCGTGTGAAACTGAATCTCTGGTGGCGAGATCAGAAAGCACAAGAGGGCTGAATTGCCCACTGCCTGTATGGTTTAAAATTTAAACCTAATCCAGATGGGGTGCACATCCCCATAAATTTTAGGCACTTCCCGATTAACTCTGGTTTTAGCCCCACAAACCCAAAGCACACCCTGATTGACCCTTGTTCAATCCCCATAGACTTAGTGCTCCGGGTCGAGAGGGGTAAATTTCAACAGGGATGAGTGTTGGACTTGGTTAGTGAAGGCGTCGGTCATTTTGAAGCGGCAGGGTCGTGTGAAACTGAATCTCAAGTGGCAAGATCAGAAAGCACAAGAGAGCTGAATTGCCCACTGCCCGCATAATTTCACCCTAACTTAGTAAATTCCCATAAATTGGATATTCTGTGTTAAGAGGGGCAAGTTTCAATAAAGGCAAGTGGTGGACCTGGTTAATGAAGGCGTGGGCCAGTTCAAAGTGGCAGGGTCACGTGAAATTGAATCTCAAGTGGCGAGATCAAAAAACACGAGGGGGCTTTTTTGCCCACTGCCCGCATAATCTCAACCTAACCTTACAGTGACACGCTCTTCATTCTCCAGGCCACTGGAGGCCAATAAGAAGGCTTAGATATTTAAACCCAAATGGACAGTGTACCTTTAAGAGTTGAATAGGTAAGGCTGCTTGGTATCCTAGCAACAGATAGGGTCTGCAGTTGGAGTGGTCAGACAGGTTTTAGGACACAATAAAAGTGGAGATGGAGTCCCGGGCTAGGGATGTTTTAACCGGATAGCATTTTTCAGAGACCTCCCCGGGAGACCGGAGTGATGGGAGTAAGTGGATTTGGTCTCCCAGGCGGGAGTCAAGCGTTGTTGGAGGCAGTTTGTTGGAGTTAAAATGGTTGACCCAAGACACAAAACTAGTGGTAAGAATATTATTGTTTTATTTTCCATGTAACCCTTGGCATATAGATGCCAGGTAGTGATTTTTTTAAAAAAATATCATTACCCTTAGAATTACATGCCTCTCATTATTGGTCCCTGGGAGGAATACAGGCAGTGTCTGAGCCTGACACTGTTGGGCCACCTCGAGTAGGGTGTCTAGTGATTAAAGGCCCGAAACACCTGATGATCCGAGGTTACATTACTGATGATGTGTCCCAGTGCACACCCGGTTCGTTGAACCAAGTGGTGTCGGACCTTGATAATGAGAGGCATGGTCCAGATTAACCTGGCTTTATTATACTAGCTCATTCGCCATAGCAGTTCATATACCGTCATTTAAAATTCTGTATTCTAATATCTCCTAGTCAAACATATATATTCACTAGCTTAAAACTTAAACTTAATCTTAAAGTTTAGATGGGGTACACACCCCCACAAACCCTACTAAAGTTTAGATGGGGTACACACCCCCACAAACCCTACTAAAGTTTAGATGGGGTACACACCCCCACAAACCCTACTAAAGTTTAGATGGGGTACACACCCCCACAAACCCTATTTACTCCCCGATTAACCCTGGCTTTAGCCCCACAAACCCAAAGCACATCCTGATTGACCCTTGCTAAACCCCCATAGACAGTGTCCCGGGTCAAGAGGGGTAATTTCAACAGGAATAAGTGTTGGGTCTGATTGGTGAAGGCGTCGGCCAGTTTAAATATATCCACTAGCCTAAAATTTAAACCTAATCCTAAGGTCCAAAAGGGGCATACACCCCCACAAACCCTAGGAACTCTGGCTTCAGCCGTACAAACCTAAAGCACACCCTGACTGATCAACAGGGATAAGTGTTGGGCCTGGTTGGTAAAGGCATGGGCCAGTTTAAAGTGGCAGGATCGTGTGAAACTGAATCTCTGGTGGCGAGATCAGAAAGCACAAGAGGGCTGAATTGCCCACTGCCTGTATGGTTTAAAATTTAAACCTAATCCAGATGGGGTGCACATCCCCATAAATTTTAGGCACTTCCCGATTAACTCTGGTTTTAGCCCCACAAACCCAAAGCACACCCTGATTGACCCTTGTTCAATCCCCATAGACTTAGTGCTCCGGGTCGAGAGGGGTAAATTTCAACAGGGATGAGTGTTGGACTTGGTTAGTGAAGGCGTCGGTCATTTTGAAGCGGCAGGGTCGTGTGAAACTGAATCTCAAGTGGCAAGATCAGAAAGCACAAGAGAGCTGAATTGCCCACTGCCCGCATAATTTCACCCTAACTTAGTAAATTCCCATAAATTGGATATTCTGTGTTAAGAGGGGCAAGTTTCAATAAAGGCAAGTGGTGGACCTGGTTAATGAAGGCGTGGGCCAGTTCAAAGTGGCAGGGTCACGTGAAATTGAATCTCAAGTGGCGAGATCAAAAAACACGAGGGGGCTTTTTTGCGCACTGCCCGCATAATCTCAACCTAACCTTACAGTGACACGCTCTTCATTCTCCAGGCCACTGGAGGCCAATAAGAAGGCTTAGATATTTAAACCCAAATGGACAGTGTACCTTTAAGAGTTGAATAGGTAAGGCTGCTTGGTATCCTAGCAACAGATAGGGTCTGCAGTTGGAGTGGTCAGACAGGTTTTAGGACACAATAAAAGTGGAGATGGAGTCCCGGGCTAGGGATGTTTTAACCGGATAGCATTTTTCAGAGACCTCCCCGGGAGACCGGAGTGATGGGAGTAAGTGGATTTGGTCTCCCAGGCGGGAGTCAAGCGTTGTTGGAGGCAGTTTGTTGGAGTTAAAATGGTTGACCCAAGACACAAAACTAGTGGTAAGAATATTATTGTTTTATTTTCCATGTAACCCTTGGCATATAGATGCCAGGTAGTGATTTTTTTAAAAAAATATCATTACCCTTAGAATTACATGCCTCTCATTATTGGTCCCTGGGAGGAATACAGGCAGTGTCTGAGCCTGACACTGTTGGGCCACCTCGAGTAGGGTGTCTAGTGATTAAAGGCCCGAAACACCTGATGATCCGAGGTTACATTACTGATGATGTGTCCCAGTGCACACCCGGTTCGTTGAACCAAGTGGTGTCGGACCTTGATAATGAGAGGCATGGTCCAGATTAACCTGGCTTTATTATACTAGCTCATTCGCCATAGCAGTTCATATACCGTCATTTAAAATTCTGTATTCTAATATCTCCTAGTCAAACATATATATTCACTAGCTTAAAACTTAAACTTAATCTTAAAGTTTAGATGGGGTACACACCCCCACAAACCCTACTAAAGTTTAGATGGGGTACACACCCCCACAAACCCTACTAAAGTTTAGATGGGGTACACACCCCCACAAACCCTACTAAAGTTTAGATGGGGTACACACCCCCACAAACCCTATTTACTCCCCGATTAACCCTGGCTTTAGCCCCACAAACCCAAAGCACATCCTGATTGACCCTTGCTAAACCCCCATAGACAGTGTCCCGGGTCAAGAGGGGTAATTTCAACAGGAATAAGTGTTGGGTCTGATTGGTGAAGGCGTCGGCCAGTTTAAATATATCCACTAGCCTAAAATTTAAACCTAATCCTAAGGTCCAAAAGGGGCATACACCCCCACAAACCCTAGGAACTCTGGCTTCAGCCGTACAAACCTAAAGCACACCCTGACTGATCAACAGGGATAAGTGTTGGGCCTGGTTGGTAAAGGCATGGGCCAGTTTAAAGTGGCAGGATCGTGTGAAACTGAATCTCTGGTGGCGAGATCAGAAAGCACAAGAGGGCTGAATTGCCCACTGCCTGTATGGTTTAAAATTTAAACCTAATCCAGATGGGGTGCACATCCCCATAAATTTTAGGCACTTCCCGATTAACTCTGGTTTTAGCCCCACAAACCCAAAGCACACCCTGATTGACCCTTGTTCAATCCCCATAGACTTAGTGCTCCGGGTCGAGAGGGGTAAATTTCAACAGGGATGAGTGTTGGACTTGGTTAGTGAAGGCGTCGGTCATTTTGAAGCGGCAGGGTCGTGTGAAACTGAATCTCAAGTGGCAAGATCAGAAAGCACAAGAGAGCTGAATTGCCCACTGCCCGCATAATTTCACCCTAACTTAGTAAATTCCCATAAATTGGATATTCTGTGTTAAGAGGGGCAAGTTTCAATAAAGGCAAGTGGTGGACCTGGTTAATGAAGGCGTGGGCCAGTTCAAAGTGGCAGGGTCACGTGAAATTGAATCTCAAGTGGCGAGATCAAAAAACACGAGGGGGCTTTTTTGCCCACTGCCCGCATAATCTCAACCTAACCTTACAGTGACACGCTCTTCATTCTCCAGGCCACTGGAGGCCAATAAGAAGGCTTAGATATTTAAACCCAAATGGACAGTGTACCTTTAAGAGTTGAATAGGTAAGGCTGCTTGGTATCCTAGCAACAGATAGGGTCTGCAGTTGGAGTGGTCAGACAGGTTTTAGGACACAATAAAAGTGGAGATGGAGTCCCGGGCTAGGGATGTTTTAACCGGATAGCATTTTTCAGAGACCTCCCCGGGAGACCGGAGTGATGGGAGTAAGTGGATTTGGTCTCCCAGGCGGGAGTCAAGCGTTGTTGGAGGCAGTTTGTTGGAGTTAAAATGGTTGACCCAAGACACAAAACTAGTGGTAAGAATATTATTGTTTTATTTTCCATGTAACCCTTGGCATATAGATGCCAGGTAGTGATTTTTTTAAAAAAATATCATTACCCTTAGAATTACATGCCTCTCATTATTGGTCCCTGGGAGGAATACAGGCAGTGTCTGAGCCTGACACTGTTGGGCCACCTCGAGTAGGGTGTCTAGTGATTAAAGGCCCGAAACACCTGATGATCCGAGGTTACATTACTGATGATGTGTCCCAGTGCACACCCGGTTCGTTGAACCAAGTGGTGTCGGACCTTGATAATGAGAGGCATGGTCCAGATTAACCTGGCTTTATTATACTAGCTCATTCGCCATAGCAGTTCATATACCGTCATTTAAAATTCTGTATTCTAATATCTCCTAGTCAAACATATATATTCACTAGCTTAAAACTTAAACTTAATCTTAAAGTTTAGATGGGGTACACACCCCCACAAACCCTACTAAAGTTTAGATGGGGTACACACCCCCACAAACCCTACTAAAGTTTAGATGGGGTACACACCCCCACAAACCCTACTAAAGTTTAGATGGGGTACACACCCCCACAAACCCTATTTACTCCCCGATTAACCCTGGCTTTAGCCCCACAAACCCAAAGCACATCCTGATTGACCCTTGCTAAACCCCCATAGACAGTGTCCCGGGTCAAGAGGGGTAATTTCAACAGGAATAAGTGTTGGGTCTGATTGGTGAAGGCGTCGGCCAGTTTAAATATATCCACTAGCCTAAAATTTAAACCTAATCCTAAGGTCCAAAAGGGGCATACACCCCCACAAACCCTAGGAACTCTGGCTTCAGCCGTACAAACCTAAAGCACACCCTGACTGATCAACAGGGATAAGTGTTGGGCCTGGTTGGTAAAGGCATGGGCCAGTTTAAAGTGGCAGGATCGTGTGAAACTGAATCTCTGGTGGCGAGATCAGAAAGCACAAGAGGGCTGAATTGCCCACTGCCTGTATGGTTTAAAATTTAAACCTAATCCAGATGGGGTGCACATCCCCATAAATTTTAGGCACTTCCCGATTAACTCTGGTTTTAGCCCCACAAACCCAAAGCACACCCTGATTGACCCTTGTTCAATCCCCATAGACTTAGTGCTCCGGGTCGAGAGGGGTAAATTTCAACAGGGATGAGTGTTGGACTTGGTTAGTGAAGGCGTCGGTCATTTTGAAGCGGCAGGGTCGTGTGAAACTGAATCTCAAGTGGCAAGATCAGAAAGCACAAGAGAGCTGAATTGCCCACTGCCCGCATAATTTCACCCTAACTTAGTAAATTCCCATAAATTGGATATTCTGTGTTAAGAGGGGCAAGTTTCAATAAAGGCAAGTGGTGGACCTGGTTAATGAAGGCGTGGGCCAGTTCAAAGTGGCAGGGTCACGTGAAATTGAATCTCAAGTGGCGAGATCAAAAAACACGAGGGGGCTTTTTTGCCCACTGCCCGCATAATCTCAACCTAACCTTACAGTGACACGCTCTTCATTCTCCAGGCCACTGGAGGCCAATAAGAAGGCTTAGATATTTAAACCCAAATGGACAGTGTACCTTTAAGAGTTGAATAGGTAAGGCTGCTTGGTATCCTAGCAACAGATAGGGTCTGCAGTTGGAGTGGTCAGACAGGTTTTAGGACACAATAAAAGTGGAGATGGAGTCCCGGGCTAGGGATGTTTTAACCGGATAGCATTTTTCAGAGACCTCCCCGGGAGACCGGAGTGATGGGAGTAAGTGGATTTGGTCTCCCAGGCGGGAGTCAAGCGTTGTTGGAGGCAGTTTGTTGGAGTTAAAATGGTTGACCCAAGACACAAAACTAGTGGTAAGAATATTATTGTTTTATTTTCCATGTAACCCTTGGCATATAGATGCCAGGTAGTGATTTTTTTAAAAAAATATCATTACCCTTAGAATTACATGCCTCTCATTATTGGTCCCTGGGAGGAATACAGGCAGTGTCTGAGCCTGACACTGTTGGGCCACCTCGAGTAGGGTGTCTAGTGATTAAAGGCCCGAAACACCTGATGATCCGAGGTTACATTACTGATGATGTGTCCCAGTGCACACCCGGTTCGTTGAACCAAGTGGTGTCGGACCTTGATAATGAGAGGCATGGTCCAGATTAACCTGGCTTTATTATACTAGCTCATTCGCCATAGCAGTTCATATACCGTCATTTAAAATTCTGTATTCTAATATCTCCTAGTCAAACATATATATTCACTAGCTTAAAACTTAAACTTAATCTTAAAGTTTAGATGGGGTACACACCCCCACAAACCCTACTAAAGTTTAGATGGGGTACACACCCCCACAAACCCTACTAAAGTTTAGATGGGGTACACACCCCCACAAACCCTACTAAAGTTTAGATGGGGTACACACCCCCACAAACCCTATTTACTCCCCGATTAACCCTGGCTTTAGCCCCACAAACCCAAAGCACATCCTGATTGACCCTTGCTAAACCCCCATAGACAGTGTCCCGGGTCAAGAGGGGTAATTTCAACAGGAATAAGTGTTGGGTCTGATTGGTGAAGGCGTCGGCCAGTTTAAATATATCCACTAGCCTAAAATTTAAACCTAATCCTAAGGTCCAAAAGGGGCATACACCCCCACAAACCCTAGGAACTCTGGCTTCAGCCGTACAAACCTAAAGCACACCCTGACTGATCAACAGGGATAAGTGTTGGGCCTGGTTGGTAAAGGCATGGGCCAGTTTAAAGTGGCAGGATCGTGTGAAACTGAATCTCTGGTGGCGAGATCAGAAAGCACAAGAGGGCTGAATTGCCCACTGCCTGTATGGTTTAAAATTTAAACCTAATCCAGATGGGGTGCACATCCCCATAAATTTTAGGCACTTCCCGATTAACTCTGGTTTTAGCCCCACAAACCCAAAGCACACCCTGATTGACCCTTGTTCAATCCCCATAGACTTAGTGCTCCGGGTCGAGAGGGGTAAATTTCAACAGGGATGAGTGTTGGACTTGGTTAGTGAAGGCGTCGGTCATTTTGAAGCGGCAGGGTCGTGTGAAACTGAATCTCAAGTGGCAAGATCAGAAAGCACAAGAGAGCTGAATTGCCCACTGCCCGCATAATTTCACCCTAACTTAGTAAATTCCCATAAATTGGATATTCTGTGTTAAGAGGGGCAAGTTTCAATAAAGGCAAGTGGTGGACCTGGTTAATGAAGGCGTGGGCCAGTTCAAAGTGGCAGGGTCACGTGAAATTGAATCTCAAGTGGCGAGATCAAAAAACACGAGGGGGCTTTTTTGCCCACTGCCCGCATAATCTCAACCTAACCTTACAGTGACACGCTCTTCATTCTCCAGGCCACTGGAGGCCAATAAGAAGGCTTAGATATTTAAACCCAAATGGACAGTGTACCTTTAAGAGTTGAATAGGTAAGGCTGCTTGGTATCCTAGCAACAGATAGGGTCTGCAGTTGGAGTGGTCAGACAGGTTTTAGGACACAATAAAAGTGGAGATGGAGTCCCGGGCTAGGGATGTTTTAACCGGATAGCATTTTTCAGAGACCTCCCCGGGAGACCGGAGTGATGGGAGTAAGTGGATTTGGTCTCCCAGGCGGGAGTCAAGCGTTGTTGGAGGCAGTTTGTTGGAGTTAAAATGGTTGACCCAAGACACAAAACTAGTGGTAAGAATATTATTGTTTTATTTTCCATGTAACCCTTGGCATATAGATGCCAGGTAGTGATTTTTTTAAAAAAATATCATTACCCTTAGAATTACATGCCTCTCATTATTGGTCCCTGGGAGGAATACAGGCAGTGTCTGAGCCTGACACTGTTGGGCCACCTCGAGTAGGGTGTCTAGTGATTAAAGGCCCGAAACACCTGATGATCCGAGGTTACATTACTGATGATGTGTCCCAGTGCACACCCGGTTCGTTGAACCAAGTGGTGTCGGACCTTGATAATGAGAGGCATGGTCCAGATTAACCTGGCTTTATTATACTAGCTCATTCGCCATAGCAGTTCATATACCGTCATTTAAAATTCTGTATTCTAATATCTCCTAGTCAAACATATATATTCACTAGCTTAAAACTTAAACTTAATCTTAAAGTTTAGATGGGGTACACACCCCCACAAACCCTACTAAAGTTTAGATGGGGTACACACCCCCACAAACCCTACTAAAGTTTAGATGGGGTACACACCCCCACAAACCCTACTAAAGTTTAGATGGGGTACACACCCCCACAAACCCTATTTACTCCCCGATTAACCCTGGCTTTAGCCCCACAAACCCAAAGCACATCCTGATTGACCCTTGCTAAACCCCCATAGACAGTGTCCCGGGTCAAGAGGGGTAATTTCAACAGGAATAAGTGTTGGGTCTGATTGGTGAAGGCGTCGGCCAGTTTAAATATATCCACTAGCCTAAAATTTAAACCTAATCCTAAGGTCCAAAAGGGGCATACACCCCCACAAACCCTAGGAACTCTGGCTTCAGCCGTACAAACCTAAAGCACACCCTGACTGATCAACAGGGATAAGTGTTGGGCCTGGTTGGTAAAGGCATGGGCCAGTTTAAAGTGGCAGGATCGTGTGAAACTGAATCTCTGGTGGCGAGATCAGAAAGCACAAGAGGGCTGAATTGCCCACTGCCTGTATGGTTTAAAATTTAAACCTAATCCAGATGGGGTGCACATCCCCATAAATTTTAGGCACTTCCCGATTAACTCTGGTTTTAGCCCCACAAACCCAAAGCACACCCTGATTGACCCTTGTTCAATCCCCATAGACTTAGTGCTCCGGGTCGAGAGGGGTAAATTTCAACAGGGATGAGTGTTGGACTTGGTTAGTGAAGGCGTCGGTCATTTTGAAGCGGCAGGGTCGTGTGAAACTGAATCTCAAGTGGCAAGATCAGAAAGCACAAGAGAGCTGAATTGCCCACTGCCCGCATAATTTCACCCTAACTTAGTAAATTCCCATAAATTGGATATTCTGTGTTAAGAGGGGCAAGTTTCAATAAAGGCAAGTGGTGGACCTGGTTAATGAAGGCGTGGGCCAGTTCAAAGTGGCAGGGTCACGTGAAATTGAATCTCAAGTGGCGAGATCAAAAAACACGAGGGGGCTTTTTTGCCCACTGCCCGCATAATCTCAACCTAACCTTACAGTGACACGCTCTTCATTCTCCAGGCCACTGGAGGCCAATAAGAAGGCTTAGATATTTAAACCCAAATGGACAGTGTACCTTTAAGAGTTGAATAGGTAAGGCTGCTTGGTATCCTAGCAACAGATAGGGTCTGCAGTTGGAGTGGTCAGACAGGTTTTAGGACACAATAAAAGTGGAGATGGAGTCCCGGGCTAGGGATGTTTTAACCGGATAGCATTTTTCAGAGACCTCCCCGGGAGACCGGAGTGATGGGAGTAAGTGGATTTGGTCTCCCAGGCGGGAGTCAAGCGTTGTTGGAGGCAGTTTGTTGGAGTTAAAATGGTTGACCCAAGACACAAAACTAGTGGTAAGAATATTATTGTTTTATTTTCCATGTAACCCTTGGCATATAGATGCCAGGTAGTGATTTTTTTAAAAAAATATCATTACCCTTAGAATTACATGCCTCTCATTATTGGTCCCTGGGAGGAATACAGGCAGTGTCTGAGCCTGACACTGTTGGGCCACCTCGAGTAGGGTGTCTAGTGATTAAAGGCCCGAAACACCTGATGATCCGAGGTTACATTACTGATGATGTGTCCCAGTGCACACCCGGTTCGTTGAACCAAGTGGTGTCGGACCTTGATAATGAGAGGCATGGTCCAGATTAACCTGGCTTTATTATACTAGCTCATTCGCCATAGCAGTTCATATACCGTCATTTAAAATTCTGTATTCTAATATCTCCTAGTCAAACATATATATTCACTAGCTTAAAACTTAAACTTAATCTTAAAGTTTAGATGGGGTACACACCCCCACAAACCCTACTAAAGTTTAGATGGGGTACACACCCCCACAAACCCTACTAAAGTTTAGATGGGGTACACACCCCCACAAACCCTACTAAAGTTTAGATGGGGTACACACCCCCACAAACCCTATTTACTCCCCGATTAACCCTGGCTTTAGCCCCACAAACCCAAAGCACATCCTGATTGACCCTTGCTAAACCCCCATAGACAGTGTCCCGGGTCAAGAGGGGTAATTTCAACAGGAATAAGTGTTGGGTCTGATTGGTGAAGGCGTCGGCCAGTTTAAATATATCCACTAGCCTAAAATTTAAACCTAATCCTAAGGTCCAAAAGGGGCATACACCCCCACAAACCCTAGGAACTCTGGCTTCAGCCGTACAAACCTAAAGCACACCCTGACTGATCAACAGGGATAAGTGTTGGGCCTGGTTGGTAAAGGCATGGGCCAGTTTAAAGTGGCAGGATCGTGTGAAACTGAATCTCTGGTGGCGAGATCAGAAAGCACAAGAGGGCTGAATTGCCCACTGCCTGTATGGTTTAAAATTTAAACCTAATCCAGATGGGGTGCACATCCCCATAAATTTTAGGCACTTCCCGATTAACTCTAGCTTTAGCCCCACAAACCCAAAGCACACCCTGATTGACCCTTGTTAAATCCCCATAGACCTAGTGCTCCGGGTCGAGAGGGGTAAATTTCAACAGGGATGAGTGTTGGACTTGGTTAGTGAAGGCGTCGGTCATTTTGAAGTGGCAGGGTCGTGTGAAACTGAATCTCAAGTGGCAAGATCAGAAAGCACAAGAGGGCTGAATTGCCCACTGCCCGCATAATTTCACCCTAACTTAGTAAATTCCCATAAACTGGATATTCTGTGTTAAGAGGGGCAAGTTTCAATGAAGGCAAGTGGTGGACCTGGTTAATGAAGGCGTGGGCCAGTTCAAAGTGGCAGGGTCACGTGAAATTGAATCTCAAGTGGCGAGATCAAAAAACACGAGGGGGCTTTTTTGCCCACTGCCCGCATAATCTCACCCTAACCCTAACCCTAACCCTAACCCTAACCCTAACCCTAACCCTAACCCTAACCCTAACCCTAACCCTAACCCATAAACCATAAACCATAAACCATAAACCATAAACCATAAACCATAAACCATAAACCCTAACCCTAACCCTAACGTGGACCCTAACCCTAACCCTAACCCTAATGCCCTAGCCCTAGCCCTTGCCGTAGCCCTAGCCCTAACCCTAACCCTAACCGGAAGCGGAACCTAACAAAAACCCAAACCCACCTAGTGGTGTCTTGCCGCAATGTCTGTTGCACCGCGGACAACACACAGAACTGGTGGTTCTCTACTGTAATGACATGCCCGCTCTGGGCAACACTCCCACCTGGTGTTGTGCTGCCACAATGACAAGTACGCCGTGGATAACAGGCCCTTCTGGTGGTGTTCTGCCGCAATGACAGATCAGATGTGGACAATACTTCCATCTGGTGGTGTCCTGCTGTAATGGAGGACAACACTCCGACTCGGTGGTGTCCTACCTCAATGAGATGTGCGCTGTGTATAACATTCCCACCTGGTGTTGTTCTGTCGCGATGCCAATTTTGGTGTGGACAACACCCCACTTGCCTGTGTCCTGGCGGAAGAACTGATCTCTTGCAGACAACACTCTCACCTTGTGGTGTCTTCTGCAATGACAGCTTGGTTGTGCACAAAACTTCCACCTGCAGGTGTCCTGCTGCAAGGACTGATCCCTTGTGTACAATACTCCCACCTGGTGGTGTCCTGCCGTAATGACTGATCAGATGTGGACAACACTTCCACCTGGTGTTGTCCTGCCCCAAATGACAGGAGCACCATGGACAACATTTCAACTGGTGGTGTCCTGCCGTAATGACAACACATCTATGGAGAACACTCCCACCTGGTGGTGTTCTGCTGTAACAGCAGATCCACTGTGGACAACACTTCCACTGATGCTGTGCTGCCTTAGTGACAGGTCCAGTGTGGACATGACTCCCAACTGGTGGATACCTGTCACAATGACAGTTCCGCTGTCCACAACACTCCCACCTGCTGGTTTTCTGCCATATTGCGATGCCCCCTGTGTACAACACTCCCACCTGCTGGTGTCCTGCCACAATGACAGCTCCGGTGAGGACAGCACTCCCACCTGGTGGTGACCTGTTGCAATAACAGTTCTGCAACCTAACCCTAACCCTAACCATATTGCGAAGTCCTCTGTTAGGAGGGGCCAGATTCAACAAAGGCAAGTGCTGGACCTGGATAATGAAGGCGTGGGCCAGATCAAAGTGGTAGGGTCGCGTGAAACTGAATATCAAGTGACGAGATCAAAAAGCACAAGAGGGCTGATTCTCCCACTGCACCCATACTCTCAACCTAACCTTACAGTGACATGCTCTTCATTCCCCCGGCCCACGAAAGGCCAATAATAAAGCCCAGATAGCCACAAAGAGAGAGAGATCCAGTAAATTAAACCCAAGGTGGGGCTACAGAAATCAAGTTAGTCCTAAACTCAGGTGCAGTTATGCTGAATGCCCAGTAAGCACTGTCAATTAAACACATGCAATCCCAGGCATACAGATGCCAGGTAATGATGTTTAAAAATATCATTACCCTCAGAATTACATGCCTCTCATTATCCTTGTCCATGGGAAAACCACAAGCAGGGTCTGAGGAGACACTGCTGGGTCACCTCGGGGAGTTTGACTAATGATTAAAGGCCTGAAACACCTGACGATCCGAGGGTGCATTACTGATGATGTGCCCCAGTGTGCACCCGGTTCGTTGAACCAGGTGGTGTCGGACCACAATAATGAAAGGCATGGGCCAGATTAACCCGGCATCACCATATGAGCCTATCCGCCATAGCACCTCATACATCACCACTCAAAACTCTGCAGCCTTACCTCTTCCAGCCACACATATACATCCACCAGCCTAACACTCAAACCTAATCATAAATCGAAAAGGGGCACACACCCCCACAGATCATAGGCACGTCTCGATTAACCCTGGCTTCAGCCCCACAAACCCGAAGCACACCCCGATTAACCCTTACAAAACCCCCAGAAATCCAATGTCCTATGTTAGGACGGGCAAGATTCAAGAAAGGCAAGTGTTGGACCTTGTTAATGAAGGCGTGGGCCAGATCAAAGTGGCAGGGTTGCGTGAAACTGAATCTCAAGTGACGAATTCAAAAAGCACAAGAGGGCTGATTCACCCACTGCCCGCATATTCTCAACCTAACCCTAACCGTAACCTAACAATAACTCAAACCCACCTAGTGGTGTCTTGCTGCAATGACAGTTCTGCTGCGGACAACACTCTGACCTGGTGGTTTTCTGATGTAATGACATGCCCGCTGTTGGCAACAGTCCCACCTGGTGTTGTCCTGGCACAATGACAGGTCCGCTATGGACAAAAATCACACCTGGTGGTGTCCTGCCATAATGACAGATCAGATGTGGACAACATTTCAACTGGTGGTGTCCTGCCGTAATGACAACCCATCTATGGAGAACACTCCCACCTGGTGGTGTTCTGCTGTAACAGCTGATCCACTGTGGACAACACTTCCACTGATGCTGTGCTGCCTTAATGACAGGTCCAGTGTGGACATGACTCCCACCTGGTGGCGACCTGTCACAATGACAGTTCCGCTGTCCGCAACACTCCGACCTGCTGGTTTTCTGCCATATTGCGATGCCCCCTGTGTACAACACTCCCGCCTGCTGGTGTCCTGCTGCAAGGACTGATGCGTTGTAAACAACACCCCCATCTTCTGGTGTCCGGCCACAATGACAGATTAGATGTGCTAAACACTCCCTGCTAGTGGTGCCTTGCTGCAATGACAGTTCCACTGCGGACAACACTCCCATCTGGTGGTGTCCTGTTGCAATGACAGCTCCGGTGAGGACAGCACTCCCACCTGGTGGTGACCTGTTGCAATAACAGTTCTGCAACCTAACCCTAACCCTAACCCTATTGCGAAGTCCTCTGTTAGGAGGGGCCAGATTCAACAAAGGCAAGTGCTGGACCAGGTTAATGAAGGCGTGGGCCAGATCAAAGTGGTAGGGTCGCGTGAAACTGAATCTCAAGTGACGAGATCAAAAAGCACAAGAGGGCTGATTCTCCCACTGCACCCATACTCTCAACCTAACCTTACAGTGACATGCTCTTCATTCCCCCGGCCCACGAAAGGCCAATAATAAAGCCCAGATAGCCACAAGGAGAGAGAGATCCAGTAAATTAAACCCAAGGTGGGACTACAGAAATCAAGTTAGTCATAAACTCAGGTGCAGTTATGCTGAATGCCCAGTAAACACTGTCAATTAAACACATGCAATCCCAGGCATACAGATGCCAGGTAATGATGTTTAAAAATATCATTACCCTCAGAATTACATGCCTCTGATTATCCTGGTCCATGGGAAAAACACAAGCAGGGTCTGAGGAGACACTGCTGGGCAACCTCAGGGAGTTTGACTAATGATTAAAGGCCTGAAACACCTGACGATCCGAGGGTGCATTACTGATGATGTGCCCCAGTGTGCACCCAGTTCGTTGAACCAGGTGGTGTCGGACCACAATAATGAAAGGCATGGGCCAGATTAACCCGGCATCACCATATGAGCCTATCCGCCATAGCACCTCATACATCACCACTCAAAACTCTGCAGTCTTACCTCTTCCAGCCACACATATACATCCACCAGCCTAACACTCAAACCTAATCCTACAGTCGAAAAGGGGCACACACCCCCACAGACCATAGGCACGTCTCGATTAACCCTGGCTTCAGCCCCACAAACCATAAGCACACCCCGAGTAACCCTGACGAAACCCCCAACAAACCCGATGTCCTATGTCGGGAGGGGCAAGATTCAATAAAGGCAAGTGTTGGACCTGGTCAATGAAGGCGTGGGCCAGATCAAAGTGGCAGGGTCACCTTAAACTGAATCTCAAGTGACGAGATCAAAAAGCACAAGAGGGCTGATTCGCCCACTCCCCGCATACTCTCAACCTAACACTAACCGTAACCTAAGAATAACCCAAACCCACCTAGTGGTGTCTTGCCGCAATGACCGTTCCGCCGCGGTCAACACTCCGACCTGGTTGTTCTCTGCTGTAATGACATGCCCGCACTGGGCAATACTCCCACCTGGTGTTGTGCTGCCACAATGGCAGGTCCGCCGTGGATAACAGGCCCACCCGGTGGTGTCGTACCTCAATGACATGTGCGCTGTGTATAACATTCCCACCTGGTGGTGTCCTGCCGCTATGTCAGTTTTGGTGTGGACAATACCCCACTTGCCTGTGTCCTGGCGGAAGAACTGATCTCTTGCAGACAACACTCTCACCTTGTGGTGTCTTCTGCAATGACAGTTTGGCTGTGCACAACAATTCCACCTGCAGGTGTCCTGCCACAATGACAGATCAGATGTGGACAACAATTCCACCTGGTGATGTCCTGCTGCAATGACAGGACCACCGTGGACAACATTTCAACTGGTGGTTTCCTGCTGTAATGACAGGTCTAGTGTGGACATGACTCCCACCTGGTGGTGAACTGTCACAATGACAGTTCCGCTGTCCACAACACTCCAACCTGCTGGTGTTCTGCCGTATTGAGACGCCCCCTGTGTATAACACTCCCACCTGCTGGTGTCCTGCCGCAAGGACTGATCTGTTTTTATCAACACTCCCATCTTCTGGTGTCCTGCCGCAAGGACTGATCCGTTTTAAACAACACTCCCATCTTCTGGTGTGCTGCCGCAATGTCAGATCAGAAGTGGACAATACTCCCACCTGGTGGTGTCCTGTTGCAATGACAGCTCCAGTGAGGACAGCACTTCCACCTGGTGGCGACCTGTTGCAATGACAGTTCTGCAACCTAACCCTAACCCTATTGCAATGCCCTTTGTCAGGAGGGGCCAGATTCAACAAAGGCAAGTGCTGGAGCTGGTTAATGAAGGCGTGGGCCAGATCAAAGTGGCAGGGTCGCGTGAAACTGAATCTCAAGTGACGAGATCAAAAAGCACAAGAGGGCTGATTCTCCCACTGCCCCCATACTCTCAACCTAACCTTACAGTGACATGCTCTTCATTCTCCTGGCCCACGAAAGGCCAATAATAAAGCCCAGATAGCCACAAGGAGAGAGAGAGATCCAGTAAATTAAACCCAAGGTGGGGCTACAGAAATCAAGTTAGTCATAAACTCAGGTGCAGTTATGCTGACTGCCCAGTAAACACTGTCAATTAAACACATGCAACCCCAGGCATACAGATGCCAGGTAATGATGTTTAAAAATATAATTACCCTCAGAATTACATGCCTCTCATTATCCTTGTCCATGGGAAAACCACAAGCAGGGTCTGAGGAGACATTGCTGGGTCACCTCGGGGAGTTTGACTAATGATTAAAGGCCTGAAACACCTGACGATCCGAGGGTGCATTACTGATGATGTGCCCCAGTGTGCACCCGGTTCGTTGAACCAGGTGGTGTCGGACCACAATAATGAAAGGCATGGGCCAGATTAACCCGGCATCACCATATGAGCCTATCCGCCATAGCACCTCATACATCACCACTCAAAACTCTGCAGCCTTACCTCTTCCAGCCACACATATACATCCACCAGCCTAACACTCAAACCTAATCATAAATCGAAAAGGGGCACACACCCCCACAGACCATAGGCACGTCTCGATTAACCCTGGCTTCAGCCCCACAAACCCGAAGCACACCCCGATTAACCCTTACAAAACCCCCAGAAATCCAATGTCCTATGTTAGGACGGGCAAGATTCAAGAAAGGCAAGTGTTGGACCTTGTTAATGAAGGCGTGGGCCAGATCAAAGTGGCAGGGTTGCGTGAAACTGAATCTCAAGTGACGAATTCAAAAAGCACAAGAGGGCTGATTCACCCACTGCCCGCATATTCTCAACCTAACCCTAACCGTAACCTAACAATAACTCAAACCCACCTAGTGGTGTCTTGCTGCAATGACAGTTCTGCTGCGGACAACACTCTGACCTGGTGGTTTTCTGATGTAATGACATGCCCGCTGTTGGCAACAGTCCCACCTGGTGTTGTCCTGGCACAATGACAGGTCCGCTATGGACAAAAATCACACCTGGTGGTGTCCTGCCATAATGACAGATCAGATGTGGACAACATTTCAACTGGTGGTGTCCTGCCGTAATGACAACCCATCTATGGAGAACACTCCCACCTGGTGGTGTTCTGCTGTAACAGCTGATCCACTGTGGACAACACTTCCACTGATGCTGTGCTGCCTTAATGACAGGTCCAGTGTGGACATGACTCCCACCTGGTGGCGACCTGTCACAATGACAGTTCCGCTGTCCGCAACACTCCGACCTGCTGGTTTTCTGCCATATTGCGATGCCCCCTGTGTACAACACTCCCACCTGCTGGTGTCCTGCTGCAAGGACTGATGCGTTGTAAACAACACCCCCATCTTCTGGTGTCCGGCCACAATGACAGATTAGATGTGCTAAACACTCCCTGCTAGTGGTGCCTTGCTGCAATGACAGTTCCACTGCGGACAACACTCCCATCTGGTGGTGTCCTGATGCAATGACAGCTCCGGTGAGGACAGCACTCCCACCTGGTGGTGACCTGTTGCAATAACAGTTCTGCAACCTAACCCTAACCCTAACCCTATTGCGAAGTCCTCTGTTAGGAGGGGCCAGATTCAACAAAGGCAAGTGCTGGACCAGGTTAATGAAGGCGTGGGCCAGATCAAAGTGGTAGGGTCGCGTGAAACTGAATCTCAAGTGACGAGATCAAAAAGCACAAGAGGGCTGATTCTCCCACTGCACCCATACTCTCAACCTAACCTTACAGTGACATGCTCTTCATTCCCCCGGCCCACGAAAGGCCAATAATAAAGCCCAGATAGCCACAAGGAGAGAGAGATCCAGTAAATTAAACCCAAGGTGGGACTACAGAAATCAAGTTAGTCATAAACTCAGGTGCAGTTATGCTGAATGCCCAGTAAACACTGTCAATTAAACACATGCAATCCCAGGCATACAGATGCCAGGTAATGATGTTTAAAAATATCATTACCCTCAGAATTACATGCCTCTGATTATCCTGGTCCATGGGAAAAACACAAGCAGGGTCTGAGGAGACACTGCTGGGCCACCTCGGGGAGTTTGACTAATGATTAAAGGCCTGAAACACCTGACGATCCGAGGGTGCATTACTGATGATGTGCCCCAGTGTGCACCCGGTTCGTTGAACCAGGTGGTGTCGGACCACAATAATGAAAGGCATGGGCCAGATTAACCCGGCATCACCACATGAGCCTATCCACCATAGCACCTCATACATCACCACTCAAAACTGTGCAGTCTTACCTCTTCCAGCCACACATATACATCCACCAGCCTAACACTCAAACCTAATCCTACAGTCGAAAAGGGGCACACACCCCCACAGACCATAGGCACGTCTCGATTAACCCTGGCTTCAGCCCCACAAACCCGAAGCACACCCCGATTAACCCTTACAAGACCCCCAGAAACCCGATGTCCTATGTCGGGAGGGGCAAGATTCAAGAAAAGCATGTGTTGGACCTGGTTAATGAAGGCGTGGGCCAGATCAAAGTGGCAGGGTCACCTTAAACTGAATCTCAAGTGACGAGATCAAAAAGCACAAGAGGGCTGATTCGCCCACTCCCCGCATACTCTCAACATAACACTAACCGTAACCTAAGAATAACCCAAACCCACCTAGTGGTGTCTTGCCGCAATGACCGTTCCGCCGCGGTCAACACTCCGACCTGGTTGTTCTCTGCTGTAATGACATGCCCGCACTGGGCAATACTCCCACCTGGTGTTGTGCTGCCACAATGGCAGGTCCGCCGTGGATAACAGGCCCACCCGGTGGTGTCGTACCTCAATGTCATGTGCGCTGTGTATAACATTCCCACCTGGTGGTGTACTGCCGCTATGTCAGTTTTGGTGTGGACAATACCCCACTTGCCTGTGTCCTGGCGGAAGAACTGATCTCTTGCAGACAACACTCTCACCTTGTGGTGTCTTCTGCAATGACAGTTTGGCTGTGCACAACAATTCCACCTGCAGGTGTCCTGCCACAATGACAGATCAGATGTGGACAACAATTCCACCTGGTGTTGTCCTGCTGCAATGACAGGACCACCGTGGACAACATTTCAACTGGTGGTTTCCTGCCGTAATGACAGGTCTAGTGTGGACATGACTCCCACCTGGTGGTGAACTGTCACAATGACAGTTCCGCTGTCCACAACACTCCCACCTGCTGGTGTCCTGCCGCAAGGACTGATCTGTTTTAAACAACACTCCCATCTTCTGGTGTCCTGCTGCAAGGACTGATCCGTTTTAAACAACACTCCCATCTTCTGGTGTGCTGCCACAATGTCAGATCAGATGTGGACAATACTCCCACCTGGTGGTGTCCTGTTGCAATGACAGCTCCAGTGAGGACAGCACTTCCACCTGGTGGCGACCTGTTGCAATGACAGTTCTGCAACCTAACCCTAACCCTATTGCAATGCCCTTTGTCAGGAGGGGCCAGATTCAACAAAGGCAAGTGCTGGAGCTGGTTAATGAAGGCGTGGGCCAGATCAAAGTGGCAGGGTCGCGTGAAACTGAATCTCAAGTGACGAGATCAAAAAGCACAAGAGGGCTGATTCTCCCACTGCACCCATACTCTCAACCTAACCTTACAGTGACATGCTCTTCATTCTCCTGGCCCACGAAAGGCTAATAATAAAGCCCAGATAGCCACAAGGAGAGAGAGATCCAGTAAATTAAACCCAAGGTGGGGCTACAGAAATCAAGTTAGTCCTAAACTCAGGTGCAGTTATGCTGACTGCCCAGTAAACACTGTCAATTAAACACATGCAATCCCAGGCATACAGATGCCAGGTAATAATGTTTAAAAATATCATTACCCTCAGAATTACATGCCTCTCATTATCCTGGTCCATGGGAAAAACACAAGCAGGGTCTGAGGAGACACTGCTGGGCCACCTCGGGGAGTTTGACTTATGATTAAAGGCCTGAAACACCTGACGATCCGAGGGTGCATTACTGATGATGTGCCCCCAGTGCGCACCCGGTTCGTTGAACCAGGTGGTGTCGGACCACAATAATGAAAGGCATGGGCCAGATTAACCCGGCTTCACCATATGAGCCTATCCGCCAGAGCACCTCATACATCACCACTCAAAACTCTGCAGCCTTACCTCTTCCAGCCACACATATACATCCACCAGCCTAACACTCAAACCTAATCATAAATCGAAAAGGGGCACACACCCCCACAGACCATAGGCACGTCTCGGTTAACTCTGGCTTCAGCCCCACAAACCCGAAGCACACCCCGATTAACCCTTACAAAACCCCCAGAAACCCGATGTCCTATGTCGGGAGGGGCAAGATTCAAGAAAGGCAAGTGTTGGACCTGGTTAATGAAGGCGTGGGCCAGATCAAAGTGGCAGGGTTGCGTGAAACTGAATCTCAAGTGACGAGATCAAAAAGCACAAGAGGGCTGATTCACCCACTGCCCGCATATTCTCAACCTAACCCTAACCGTAACCTAACAATAACCCAAACCCACCTAGTGGTGTCTTGCTGCAATGACAGTTCCGCTGCGGACAACACTCTGACCTGGTGGTTTTCTGATGTAATGACATGCCCGCTGTTGGCAACAGTCCCACCTGGTGTTGTCCTGGCACAATGACAGGTCCGCTATGGACAAAAATCACACCTGGTGGTGTCCTGCCATAATGACAGATCAGATGTGGACAACATTTCAACTGGTGGTGTCCTGCCGTAATGACAACCCATCTATGGAGAACACTCCCACCTGGTGGTGTTCTGCTGTAACAGCTGATCCACTGTGAACAACACTTCCACTGATGCTGTGCTGCCTTAATGACAGGTCCAGTGTGGACATGACTCCCACCTGGTGGCGACCTGTCACAATGACAGTTCCGCTGTCCGCAACACTCCGACCTGCTGGTTTTCTGCCATATTGCGATGCCCCCTGTGTACAACACTCCCACCTGCTGGTGTCCTGCTGCAAGGGCTGATGCGTTGTAAACAACACCCCCATCTTCTGGTGTCCGGCCACAATGACAGATTAGATGTGCTAAACACTCCCTGCTAGTGGTGCCTTGCTGCAATGACAGTTCCACTGCGGACAACACTCCCATCTGGTGGTGTCCTGTTGCAATGACAGCTCCGGTGAGGACAGCACTCCCACCTGGTGGTGACCTGTTGCAATAACAGTTCTGCAACCTAACCCTAACCCTAACCCTATTGCGAAGTCCACTGTTAGGAGGGGCCAGATTCAACAAAGGCAAGTGCTGGACCAGGTTAATGAAGGCGTGGGCCAGATCAAAGTGGTAGGGTCGCGTGAAACTGAATCTCAAGTGACGAGATCAAAAAGCACAAGAGGGCTGATTCTCCCACTGCACCCATACTCTCAACCTAACCTTACAGTGACATGCTCTTCATTCCCCCGGCCCACGAAAGGCCAATAATAAAGCCCAGATAGCCACAAGGAGAGAGAGATCCAGTAAATTAAACCCAAGGTGGGACTACAGAAATCAAGTTAGTCATAAACTCAGGTGCAGTTATGCTGAATGCCCAGTAAACACTGTCAATTAAACACATGCAATCCCAGGCATACAGATGCCAGGTAATGATGTTTAAAAATATCATTACCCTCAGAATTACATGCCTCTGATTATCCTGGTCCATGGGAAAAACACAAGCAGGGTCTGAGGAGACACTGCTGGGCCACCTCGGGGAGTTTGACTAATGATTAAAGGCCTGAAACACCTGACGATCCGAGGGTGCATTACTGATGATATGCCCCAGTGTGCACCCAGTTCGTTGAACCAAGTGGTGTCGGACCACAATAATGAAAGGCATGGGCCAGATTAACCCGGCATCACCATATGAGCCTATCCGCCATAGCACCTCATACATCACCACTCAAAACTGTGCAGTCTTACCTCTTCCAGCCACACATATACATCCACCAGCCTAACACTCAAACCTAATCCTACAGTCGAAAAGGGGCACACACCCCCACAGACCATAGGCACGTCTCGATTAACCCTGGCTTCAGCCCCACAGACCCGAAGCACACCCCGATTAACCCTTACAAGACCCCCAGAAACCCGATGTCCTATGTTGGGAGGGGCAAGATTCAAGAAAAGCATGTGTTGGACCTGGTTAATGAAGGCGTGGGCCAGATCAAAGTGGCAGGGTCACCTTAAACTGAATCTCAAGTGACGAGATCAAAAAGCATAAGAGGGTTGATACGCGCACTGCCCGCATAATCTCAACCTAACCCTAACCCTAACCCACTTCCCGATTAACCCTGGCTTTAGCCCCACAAACCATAAGCACACCCCGAGTAACCCTGACGAAACCCCCAACAAACCCGATGTCCTATGTCGGGAGGGGCAAGATTCAATAAAGGCAAGTGTTGGACCTGGTCAATGAAGGCGTGGGCCAGATCAAAGTGGCAGGGTCACCTTAAACTGAATCTCAAGTGACGAGATCAAAAAGCACAAGAGGGCTGATTCGCCCACTCCCCGCATACTCTCAACCTAACACTAACCGTAACCTAAGAATAACCCAAACCCACCTAGTGGTGTCTTGCCGCAATGACCGTTCCGCCGCGGTCAACACTCCGACCTGGTTGTTCTCTGCTGTAATGACATGCCCGCACTGGGCAATACTCCCACCTGGTGTTGTGCTGCCACAATGGCAGGTCCGCCGTGGATAACAGGCCCACCCGGTGGTGTCGTACCTCAATGACATGTGCGCTGTGTATAACATTCCCACCTGGTGGTGTCCTGCCGCTATGTCAGTTTTGGTGTGGACAATACCCCACTTGCCTGTGTCCTGGCGGAAGAACTGATCTCTTGCAGACAACACTCTCACCTTGTGGTGTCTTCTGCAATGACAGTTTGGCTGTGCACAACAATTCCACCTGCAGGTGTCCTGCCACAATGACAGATCAGATGTGGACAACAATTCCACCTGGTGATGTCCTGCTGCAATGACAGGACCACCGTGGACAACATTTCAACTGGTGGTTTCCTGCTGTAATGACAGGTCTAGTGTGGACATGACTCCCACCTGGTGGTGAACTGTCACAATGACAGTTCCGCTGTCCACAACACTCCAACCTGCTGGTGTTCTGCCGTATTGAGACGCCCCCTGTGTATAACACTCCCACCTGCTGGTGTCCTGCCGCAAGGACTGATCTGTTTTAAACAACACTCCCATCTTCTGGTGTCCTGCCGCAAGGACTGATCCGTTTTAAACAACACTCCCATCTTCTGGTGTGCTGCCACAATGTCAGATCAGATGTGGACAATACTCCCACCTGGTGGTGTCCTGTTGCAATGACAGCTCCAGTGAGGACAGCACTTCCACCTGGTGGCGACCTGTTGCAATGACAGTTCTGCAACCTAACCCTAACCCTAATGCAATGCCCTTTGTCAGGAGGGGCCAGATTCAACAAAGGCAAGTGCTGGAGCTGGTTAATGAAGGCGTGGGCCAGATCAAAGTGGCAGGGTCGCGTGAAACTGAATCTCAAGTGACGAGATCAAAAAGCACAAGAGGGCTGATTCTCCCACTGCCCCCATACTCTCAACCTAACCTTACAGTGACATGCTCTTCATTCTCCTGGCCCACGAAAGGCTAATAATAAAGCCCAGATAGCCACAAGGAGAGAGAGAGATCCAGTAAATTAAACCCAAGGTGGGGCTACAGAAATCAAGTTAGTCATAAACTCAGGTGCAGTTATGCTGACTGCCCAGTAAACACTGTCAATTAAACACATGCAACCCCAGGCATACAGATGCCAGGTAATGATGTTTAAAAATATCATTACCCTCAGAATTACATGCCTCTCATTATCCTGGTCCATGGGAAAAACACAAGCAGGATCTGAGGAGACACTGCTGGGCCACCTCGGGGAGTTTGACTTATGATTAAAGGCCTGAAACACCTGACAATCCGAGGGTGCATTACCGATAATGTGCCCCAGTGCGCACCCGGTTCGTTGAACCAGGTGGTGTCGGACCACAATAATGAAAGGCATGGGCCAGATTAACCCGGCTTCACCATATGAACCTATCCACCAGAGCACCTCATACATCACCACTCAAAACTCTGCAGCCTTACCTCTTCCAGCCACACATATACATCCACCAGCCTAACACTCAAACCTAATCATAAATCGAAAAGGAGCACACACCCCCACAGACCACAGGCACGTCTCGATTAACCCTGGCTTCAGCCCCACAAACCCGAAGCACACCCCGATTAACCCTTACAAAACCCCCAGAAATCCAATGTCCTATGTTAGGAGGGGCAAGATTCAAGAAAGGCAAGTGTTGGACCTGGTTAATGAAGGCGTGGGCCAGATCAAAGTGGCAGGGTTGCGTGAAACTGAATCTCAAGTGACGAGATCAAAAAGCACAAGAGGGCTGATTCACCCACTGCCCGCATATTCTCAACCTAACCCTAACCGTAACCTAACAATAACCCAAACCCACCTAGTGGTGTCTTGCTGCAATGACAGTTCCGCTGCGGACAACACTCTGACCTGGTGGTTTTCTGATGTAATGACATGCCCGCTGTTGGCAACAGTCCCACCTGGTGTTGTCCTGGCACAATGACAGGTCCGCTATGGACAAAATTCACACCTGGTGGTATCCTGCTGCAAGTTCGATTGTGGGCAACACTCCCACCTGGTGGTGTTCTGACGCAATGACAGATCACATGTGGACAACACTCCCACCCGGTGGTGTCCTACCATAATGACATGTGCGCTGTGTATAACATTCCCACCTGGTGGTGTCCTGGCGGAAGACCTGATCTCTTGCAGACAACCCTTTCACCTTGTGGTGTCTTCCGTAATGACAGTTTGGCTGTTCACAGCAGTTCCACCTGAAGGTGTCCTGCTGCAAGGACTGATCCCTTGTAGACAACATTCCCACCTTGTGGTGTCCTGACGCAATGACAGTTCGTCCGTCGACAATATTCCCACCTGGTGGTGTCCTGCCATAACGACAGATCAGATGTGGACAACATTTCAACTGGTGGTGTCCTGCCGTAATGAAAACGCATCTATGGAGAACACTCCCACCTGGTGGTGTTCTGCTGTAACAGCAGATCCACTGTGGACAACATTTCCACTGGTGCTGTGCTGCCTTAATGACAGGTCTAGTGTGGACATGACTCCCACCTGGTGGTGACCTGTCGCAATGACAGTTCCGTTGTCCAAAACACTCCGACCTGGTGGTGTTCTGCCGTATTGCGATGCTCCCTGTGTACAACACTCCCACCTGTTGGTGTCTTGCCGCAAGGACTGATGCATTGTAAACAACATTCCCATCTTCTGGTGTCCTGCCACAATGACAGATTACATCTGGACATTACTCCCACCTGGTGGTGTCCTGCCATAACAACAGATTAGATGTGGACAACACTCCCACCTGGTGGTGTCCTGCCATAACAACAGATTAGATGTGGACAACACTCCCTTCTAGTGGTGCCTTGCTGCAATGACAGTTCCACTGCGGACAACACTCCCATCTGGTGGTGTCCTGTTGCAATGAAGGGTCAGGTGAGGACAGAACTCCCACCTGGTGGTGACCTGTTGCAATGACAGTTCCGCAACCTAACCCTAACCCTAATGCAATGTCCTATGTCAGGAGGGGCCAGATTCAACGAAGGCCTGGCCTGGTTAATGAAGGTTTGGGCCTGGTCAAAGTGGCAGGGTCACGTGAAACTGAATCTCAAGTGATGTGATCAAAAAGCACAAAAAGGCTGATTAGCCCTCTGCCCGCCTACTCTCAACCTAACCTTACAGTGACATGCTCTTCATTCTCCCGGCCCACGAAAGGCCAATAATAAAGCTCAGATAGCCATAAGGAGAGAGCTAACTAGTATATTAAACCCAAGATGGGCGTACAGAAAACAAGTTAGTCCTAAACTCAGGTGCAGTTATGCTGAATGCCCAGTAAACACTGTCAATTAAACACATGCAATCCCAGGCATACAGATGCCAGGTAATGATGCTTAAAAATATCATTACCCTCAGAATTACATGCCTCTCATTATCCTGGTCCATGGGAAAAACACAAGCAGGGTCTGAGCAGATACTGCTGGGTTATCTCGGGGAGAGTGTCTAATGATTAAAGGCCTGAAACACCTGACGATCCGAGGATGCATTACTGATGATGTGCCCCAGTGCACAACCGATTTGTTGAACCAAGTGGTGTTGGACCATGATAATGAAAGGCATGGGCCAGATTAATCTGGCTTCACCATATCAGCTTATCCATCATAGCACCTCATACATCACCACTCAAAACTCCGCAGCTTTACCTCTCTTAGCCAAACATATGTATCCACCAGCCCAACATCCAATCCTTATCCTAAGGTTCATAATGGGCACACACTCCCACAAACCATTGGCACTTCCTGATTAACCCTGGTTTCAGCCCCACACACCCTAAGCACACCCCGATTAACCTCCACAAACCCAATGTCCTATGACAGGAGGGGAAAGATTCAACAAAGGGAAGTGCTGGACCTGGTTAATGAAGGCGTGGGCAAGATCAAAGTGGCAGGGTCACCTGAAACTGAATCTCAAGTGACGAGATCAAAAAGCACAAGAGGGCTGATTCACCCGCTCCCTGCATCCTCTCAACCTAACCCTAACCGTAACCTAACAAAAACCCAAACCCATCTAGTGGTGTCTTGCCGCAATGTCTGTTCCACCGTGGACAACACTCCGACCTGGTAGTTCTCTGCTGTAATGACATGCCCGCTCTGGGCAACACTCCCACCTGGTGTTGTCCTGGCACAATGACAGGTCCGCTGTGGACAAAATTCACACTTGATGGTATCCTGCTGCAAGTTCGACTGTGGGCAACACTCCCACTTGGTGGTGTCCTTCCACAATGGCATGTCTGCCATGGATAACAGTCCCACCTGGTGGTGTTCTGCCACAATGACAGATCAGATGTGGACAATACTTCCATCTGGTGGTGTCCTGCCATAATGGAGGACAACACTCCCACCCAATGTTGCCCTACCTCAATGATATGTGCGCTGTGTATAACATTCCCACCTGGTGGAGTCCTGCCGCTATGTCAGTTTTGGTGTGGACAACACCCCACTTGCCTGTGTCCTGCCGGAAGAACTGATCTCTTGCAGACAACACTCTCACCTTGTGGTGTCTTCTGCAATGACAGTTCGTCCGTGGACAATACTCCCACCTGGTAGTGTCCTGCCATGACGACAGATCAGATGTGGACAACAATTCCACCTGGTGTTGTCCTGCCGCAATGACAGGACCACCGTGGACAACATTTCAACTGGTGGTTTCCTGCCGTAATGACAACCCATCTATGGAGAACACTTCCACTGGTGCTGTCCTGCCTTAATGACAGGTCTAGTGTGGACATGACTCTCACCTGGTGGTGAACTGTCACAATGACAGTTCCGCTGTCCACAACACTCCCATCTTCTGGTGTCCTGCCACAATGTCAGATCAGATGTGGACAATACTCCCACCTGGTGGTGTCCTGCCATAACAACAGATTAGATGTGGTCAACACTCCCTACTAGTGGTGCATTGCTGCAATGACAGTTCCATTGCGGACAACACTCCCATCTGGTGGTGTCCTGTTGCAATGACAGCTCCGGTGAGGACAGCACTCCCACCTGATGGCAACCTGTCGCAATGACAGTTCTGCAACCTAACCCTAACCCTATTGCGACGTCCTATGTCAAGGGGGGCAAGATTCAACAAAGGCAAGTGTTGGACCTGGTTAATGAAGGCGTGGGCCAGTTCAAAGTGGCAAGGTCGCGTGAAACTGAATCTCAAGTGACGAGATCAGAAAACACAAGGGGGCTAATTCGCCCACTGCCCGCATAATCTCAACCTAACCCTAACCCTACCCCCGACCCTAACCCGAACCCTTGACCTTTGACCCCTGCCCCCCCCCCGTCCCCTTACCACTTGACCCTAACCCTAACCCTGGGGCGGGGACGTTTTAACCGGACAGCACCGCAGTTTTTCAGACACCGCTGGGGAGACCAGAGTGACGGGTGTAACTGGATTTGGTCTCCTAGTCGGGAATCACGCTTTATTAAAGGCAATTCGCTGGAGTCAAAATCAGTGACCCAAGACGCAAAACAAGCGGTAAGAACATTATTGTCTTACTTTAACGATGTGGAGGAGTAATTGGAGAGAGAGAAGCGGGAGGAATTGGAGAGAGAGAAACCTAACACGTGGGCGAGTGACTGGCCGGAACCCCGGTATTCCGAGGGATTCCTTCTCAACCACGGTTAGATTAATTTATAAAATGGTCCAGACTCTTCATCACATGAAAATTTTGGAAAAACAGATCCAACCACCGAAGGGGATCATTAAGCAAGCCCACAGACTAACCAAATTTGTTAGACCTGTGAACCCTTCGCAAGAAACGCTTCGTAAAATTGCTGCGAATGCGGACGGTTGGGCTAAAGAAACAAGACGAATTTTAATTGGGCATTACCGGAGTAGCCTGCAAGAATTGGAACTAAAATTTATTGAGTCGAATTTGCCTGATCGCCTACAAGAAGTGGTCGCCAAAGCTGTAATCTGGAACAAACGAAAATTAAAAGACAAATTTCAAATCAAATTGGAGATGGTCCAGAAACATATTTTCGATCTGGTCTCGGGACCTGGGCCGGAACGGCAGGCCGCTGCGGATCGGACCGACGGGGGGCCCCAGGCCTTCCCACTGACCGCGGAGACCGCATCCCAAAGGCAGGAGGGGAACGGACCCTCGACCTCCAGGGTCGGTTTCTGGGTTAGCCAGGACCGGACCCGTGTCACACCCGAGCCCCGGGGAAAGACCGCCCGGTCCGTCGGCACTGGGTAAAGCGAACCGGAGCCCAGTTGTTGTACTGCGGGACGTTTTGGGACAGGCACGCATGCAGAGCAACACGTACAGTGGCAGTACCGACACTGTCCACCCGAGGGCGCTGGAGCTCGTTAACCCTCGTGACGCCGATGCGGCCCCACTGCCCCTGCCGCAGAGACGGAGAAGGGGCCGGGGGCGCCCCTCCCCACCCACGAGCCGCTCTGAGAGGACGCAATCCAACCTAGCAGCGCAGAAGCCCCAGCCTGCCACCCCCACGACTTCCCCGACCCAGGACTCCGGAGAATCGGCACCCCATCCCACACCCGTACGAATGGAAGGACAGACAAGGGGAGCCAGGGCACAAGGACCGAGCAGGTCTTCCACCCCAGCCCGAGAGTCGCAGGACAGCGGACGGACAAGAGGACAGGTACGCCTCATTTGCAACAGCCAGGGGGGTCAAATAACTAGGCATCCTAACTCTAAACAGAAAAATGTAACTTGGAAACTGAGGCCCCTTAAACCTATACTGATTATAGGGGACTCTAACATTTCCAGGGTCAAAAGATGCCCTAATAAGGATATTCAATTGGACAGCTTTCCGGGGGCCAAATTCGCCCATGCCACTGCTATCCTTGACAAGTTAGAGCCACAGCCAGAAATTAAGAAGGTCATCCTTTCCTTTGGAATAAACAACAGGTCCCATAAACCAACAACAGCTACAACAACTACTGAGGATGGCCAGCATTAAATTTCCCCATGCCAGTATCTGGGTGCCAGAATTAAACTTTAGCCACAGTTTGACAGAGGCAGAACAAGCAACCCTGGGCCAACTAAACGAGGTTATTAGAACTAAGAATCATATCCCTGCAATCCCGGCGAGACAGTTTAAGGTAGACACAGACCATATCCATTGGACAGAGAGCGCAGCCCAGACAATAGTCAAGAGGTGGATGCAGTCTTTAAACTAGAGTGGAGACAAAGCCAAGAGAAGCAGGGTCCATGACTGGGAGAGACCATCGTGAACCTCTCCCGTACATTCACCCCTACAGAAACACAGCAAAAGGTTCTGAACAAAAGGGGCCTGACTTTTGTACCGACTGCAAAACTCCATAAGGAGCAGACTGAGAGGGACAGGAACAAGTTCTATAGTAGACTGGTACTCGTCATGAGTCAGAACGTGAGTCAGAACGTAGAAAGACCCCTTTCACCCCTCCCTCAGACTGGATGCCCAAGAGAAGGTACAGGTCCGAAGCTATTTTAGAATTTAAGAGCACACTGGGTGAGATAATAGAGAGGGAGAGGGAAGTACAGGATATGCCCAATCTAACTAGGAAGGAGAGAGCAGCCCTGATAGAACTGAGGGAAAACATGGACATTGTTATCAAACCAGCGGATAAAGGGAGCAGCATAGTTATCATGGACAAACAGCAATACCTATTTGAAGCACACAGACAATTAAACAACACGGAGCTCTACATGAAACTAAAGGAACCCATATACTGGGAAACACACACAGAAATTAGGAACATTTTGCAAGAACTGGAAAGGACTGGGTACCTCAAAGGGAAGCAAGTAGAGTACCTGACGAGTACCTGCAGCCACGGGCGAGAAAGTTTTATATCCTCCCCAAAATACACAAGAACCCAGACTCGTGGACTGTTCCGGGGGAAATTCCACCCGACAGGCCCATCGTGTCAGACTGCAGCAGTGAGTCATACGGGATAGTGGAGTTCATTGATGCCTGCCTTAATCCACGCTCACAGAAACACCCCAGCTACATCAAGGACACGTATCACTTTGTCCGGATAGTCAATTCCATGTCAGTGCCCCCTGGGGCCATACTCTTCACCATGGACATTGAAAGCCTGTACACCAATATCGAAACGGACAGGGGTATAGAGGCAGTGAGGGACATCCTACGGAAGAACCCTCAGCCAGGGAGACCGGACGAGGCCTTGCTAGAACTCCTTCACCTGAGCCTGACCAAAAATGACTTTGAATTCGATGGTAAATTCTACCTACAAGTCAAGGGCACAACAATGGGAAAGAGGTTTGCTCCAGCCTATGCCAATATATACATGGCTGGGTGGGAGGAAACAGTCTATCCAAAGTGCCCTAAAAAACTCATGTGTCTCTATAGATACCTGGATGACATTTGGGGAGTGTGGACACACTCAGAGGGGGAATTAGAGGAATTTATTCAAATCCTAAACACTCATCACCCATCCATTAAGGTTAAAGCTATAATAAATAAGGAGAAGATTGACTTCCTGGACACTACAGTGTTTAAACTAGCACCAGAAAATGGCAACCGAAAACTATCTACCAAGGTATTCTTTAAAACCACAGACACACACACCCTCCTACACACAGGGAGCCACCATCCCAAACACACCTTCAGAGGCATTGTCAAGGGACAGCTGACCCGGTTTCACCGCATTTGCACTAGGCCGGAGGACTTTCACCAGGCCACAACCATCCTCTTCTCTGCACTTAGACACAGGGGCTACAGCAGAAGGAGACTTAGGCACATTAAATCTGACTTTCTGAAAAGTATCACAAATCCCCGACCACAGAACATCACAACACGGAAACTACCCTTGATAACGGGAGGGATGGTCAAAACACGCTTTGAGGAACTGAAAATGGAAGTGGGGACACTGGGACAATACACCATTGTCTCAGCCTTCAAAAGGGGTAGGAATCTGAAAGACATACTAGTCAGTACCAAAGTACGAGCAGCGCCAAACTGTGAGGTGGGAAACTGCAAGGCATGCACGTACCTGAGAATTTCAAGAAGCATACACAACAGAGCCACAGGAAAGTGGGCCGAGGTAAAGCAGAGGATAACTTGTGAACAAAAGAATGTAGTATATGCAATCCTGTGCACAGAATGCCATATTATATACATAGGGGAGACGGGCAACAGCTTGAGAACCAGACTCACGGGACACCTCAGTAACATCAGAAGGGGAAAACAAAACAGACCAGTTAGCAGGCACTTCCAGGAGCATGGGACGTACTCCTTAAAAATATTAGGCCTGGAAACTAACATAAACTGGTCAAACGCCCAAAGGAAAAGAGCAGAGAGGAGATGGATTGAAACACTGCAGACTTATTCTCCGTACGGCCTAAATGAGGCCTAAAAATCTAGGCTGCCCTGAAACTAACATCTTCACAAAGCATAAACACGGATGCTCTTCTCGCCAGGGGGCTAAACCCACCCCACACCACCAGTTATATACCCTTAGAAATAGCATTACTCTCAGAATTACGTACATGCCTTTCATTGTTTGGTCCAGGGGAAATACACAAGCCAAGTCTGATCAGCTTTGGTGGGGCCACTTCGGGGAGGGTGTATTATGATTAAAGGCCCGAAACACCTGATGATCCGAGGGTGCATTACTGACGATGTGTCCCAGTGCACACCCGGTTCGTTGAACCAAGTGGGGTCGGACCGCGATAATGAAAGGTATGGACCAGATTAACCTGACTTCCCTATATAAGCCTAGCCGCGATACCAGCTCATACTCAAAACTCTGCAGCCTAACCTCTCCCAGCCAAACATATACATCCACCAGCCCTACACACAAACCTAATCCTAAAGTCCAAAAGGGGCACACACCCCCACAAACCCTAGGCACTTCCTGATTAGCCCTGGCTTCAGCCCCACAAACCCTAAGCACACCCCGATTAACCCTTGCTAAATCCCCACAAACCGATATATACATCCACCAGTCCAACACTCAAACCTAATCCTAAAGTCCAAAAGGGGCACACACCCCCACAAACCCTAGGCACTTCCCGATTAACCCTTGCTAAACCCCCACAAACTGGATATCCTATGTCAAGAGGGGCAAGATTCAAAAAGGCAAGTGTTGGACCTGGTTAATGAAGGCGTGGGCCAGTTCAAAGTGGCAGGGTCGCGTGAAACTGAATCTCAAGTGACGAGATCAAAAAGCACAAGAGGGCTAATTTGCCCACTGACCGCATAATTCCAACCTAACCCTAATGCGGACCCTAACCCTAACCCTAACCCTAACCCCTAACCCTGACCCTAACCCTAACCCTAACCTTAAACCATAACCCTAACCCTAAACTTAAACCCTAGCCACAACCCCAAACCCAACCCCAACCCCAACCCAACCCCAACCCCAACCCCAACCCCAACCCAACCCTAACCCTAACCCTAACCCTAATGCGAAGGGGTACACACCCCACAAACGCTAGGTTCTTCCCGATTAACCTTGGCTTCGGCCCCACAAACCCTAAGTATACCCTGATTAATACTTGTTAAACCCCCATAAACTGGATATCCTATGTTAAGAGGGGCAAGTTTCAATAAAGGCAAGTGTTGGACCCGGTTAATGAAGGCGTGGGCCAGTTCAAAGTGGCAGTGTCGCGTGAAATTGAATCTCAAGTGGCAAGATCAAAAAGCATGAGGGGGCTTTTTTGCCCACTGCCCGCATAATCTTAACCTAACCCTAACCCTGGACCCTAACCCTAACCCTAACCTTAACCCTAACCCAAACCCTAATCCTAACCCTAACCCTAACCCTAATGCGGGGTACACACCCCCACAAACTCTAATTACTCCCCGATTAACCCTGGCTTTAGCCCCACAAACCCAAAGCACACCCTGATTGACCCTTGCTAAACCCCCATAGACTCAGTGTCCCATGTCAAGAGGGGTAAATTTCAACAGGAGTAAGTGTTGGACTTGGTTGGTGAAGGCGTGGGCCAGTTCATATACATCCACCAGTCCAAAACTCAAATCTAATCTTAAAGTCTAGATGGGGTATACACCCCCACAAATTTTAGGCATTCCCTGATTAACCCTGGCTTCAGCCGCGCAAACCCAAAGCACACCCTAATTGACCCTTGCTAAACCCCCACAGACTTAGTGTCCTGTGTCAAGAGGGGTAAATTTCAACAGGGGTAAGTGTTGGGCCTGGTTGGTGAAGGCGTGGGCCAGTTTAAAGTGGCAGGGTCGTGTGAAAATGAATCTCAGGTGGCAAGATCAGAAAGCACAGGAGGGCTGATTTGCCCACTGCCTGCATAATTTCAATGTAATTTAGTTAAACATATATATCCACTAGCCTAAAATTTAAACCTAATCCTAAAGTCCAGATGGGGTGCACACCCCCACAAACTCTAGGCACTTCCCGATTGACTCTGGCTTTAGCCGCACAATCCCAAAGCACACCATGATTGACCCTTGCTAAATCCCCACAGACCCAGTGTCCCGTGTCAAGAGGGGTAAATTTCAACAGGGGTAAGTGTTGGGTTTGATTAGTGAAGGCGTGGGCCTATTCAAAGTGGCAGGGTCGCGTGAAACTGAATCTCAAGTGGTGAGATCAGAAAACACAAGAGGGCTGATTTGCCCACTGCCCGCATAATTTCACCCTAACTTAGTCAAACATATATATTCATCAGCCCAAAATTTAAACTTAATCCGAAAGTCCAGAAGGGGTACACACCCCACAAACGCTAGGCACTTCCTGATTAACCTTGGCTTCGGCCCCACAAACCCTAAGTATACCCTGATTAACACTTGTTAAATCCCCATAAACTGGATATCCTATGTTAAGAGGGGCAAGATTCAATAAAGGCAAGTGTTGGACCTGGTTAATGAAGTCGTGGGCCAGTTCAAAGTGGCAGGGTCGCGTGAAACTGAATCTCAAGTGACGAGATCAAACAGCACAAGAGGGCTGATTCGCCCACTGCCCGCATAATCTCAACCTAACCTTACAGTGACACGCTCTTCATTCGCCCGGTCCTCGAAGTGCCAATAAGAAAGCCCAGATACACACAAGGCGAGAGAGAACCAGTAAATTAAACCCAAGATGGGACGTCAGACAGTCAGTGCTAAACTCAGGTGCAGTTCTGCTGAATGCCCAGTAAACACTGTCAATTTAACCCATGCAATCCCAGGCATACAGATGCCAGGTAACGATGTTTAAAAAATACCATTACCCTCAGAATTACATGCCTCTCATTATCTTGGTTCCTGGGAAAAACACAAGCAGTGTCTGAGCCGGACACTGTTGGGCCACTTCGGGGAGAATATATAGTGTTTGGAGGCCCGAAACACCTGACGATCCGAGGATGCATTACTGACGATGTGTCCAAGTGCACACCCGGTTCGTTGAACCAACTGGTGTCCGACCACGATAATGAAAAGCATGGGCCAGATTAACCTGGCTTCACCATACTAGCCCATCCGCCATAGCAGTTCAGACATCACCACTCAAAACTCTGCAGCCTAACATCTCCCAGCCAAACAAATACATCCACCAGCCCAACACTCAAACCTAATCCTAAAGTCCAAAAGGGGTACACACCGCCACAAACTCTAGGCACTCCCCGATTAACCCTGGCTTCAGCCCCTCAAACCCAAAGCACACCCTGATTGACCCCTGCTAAACCCCCAGAGACCTGATGTCCTAAGTCAGGAGGGGCAAATTTCAACAAGGGCAAGTGTTGGACCTGGTTAATGAAGGCGTGGGCCAGTTCAAAGTGGCAGGGTTGCATGAAACTGAATCTCAAGTGACGAGATCAAAAAGCACAATAGGGCTGATTCGCCCACTGCCTGCATAATCTCAACCTAACCCAGCCAAACATATACATCCACCAGCCCAAAACTCAAACCTATACCTAAAGTCCAGAGGGTGTACACACCCCCATAAACTCTAGGTACTTCCCGATTAACCCTGTTTTCTGCACACAGACCCTAAGCACACTCCGATTAACACTTGCGAAACCCCCACAAACCGGATATCCTATGTCAAGAGGGCGAAGATACAAGAAAGGCAAGTGTTGGACCTGGTTAATGAAGGCTTGGGCCAGATCAAAGTGGCAGGATCGCGTGAAACTGAATCTCAAGTGATGAGATCAACAAGCACAAGAGGGCTGATTCACCAACTGCCCGCATAATCTCAACCTAACCCTAACTCTAACCCGAACCTGAACCCGAACACTCACCCTCAAAGTGGCAGGGTCATGTGAAACTGAATCTCAAGTGACGAGATCAAAAAGCACAAGAGGGCTGATTCGCCCACTGCCCGCATAATCTCAACCTAACCTTACAGTGACACGCTCTTCAATCTCCCGGTCCACAAAGTTGCAATAAGAAAGCCCAGATACACACAAGGCGAGAGAGAACCAGTAATTTAAACCCAAGATGGGATGACAGTGTGAAACTCAGGTGCAGTTCTGCTGAATGCCCAGTAAACACTGTCAATTTAACCCATGCAATCCCAGGCGTACAGATGCCAGGTAATGGTGTTTTAAAAATATCATTACCCTCAGAATTACATGCCTCTCATTATCTTGGTCCCTGGGAAAAACACAAGCAGTGTCTGAGCCGGACACTGTTTGGCCACTTCGGGGAGAATATATAGTGTTTGGTGGCCCAAAACACCTGACGATCCGAGGATGCATTACTGATGATGTGTCCCAGTGCACACCCGGTTCATTGAACCAAGTAGTGTCGGACCACGATAATGAAAGGCATGGGCCAGATTAACCTGGCTTTACCATACTAGCCCATCCGCCATAGCAGTTCATACATCACCACTCCAAACTCTGCAGCCCAGCCTCTCCTGGCGAAACATATACATCCACCAGCCCAACACTCAATCCTAATCCTAAAGTCCAAAAGGGGCACACACCCCCACAAACCCTAGGCACTCCCCGATTAACCCCGGCTTCAGCCCCACAAACCCAAAGCACACCCTGATTAACCCTTGCTAAACCCCCACAAACCCGATGTCCTATGTCAGGAGGGGCAAAATTCAACAAAGGCAAGTGTTGGACCTGGTTAATGAAGGCGTGGGCCAGTTCAAAGTGGCAGGGTCGCGTGAAACTGAATCTCAAGTGACGAGATCGAAAAGCACAAGAGGGCTGATTCGCCCACTGCCCGCATAATCTCAACCTAACCCCACAAACCCTAGGCACTTCCCAATTAACACTGTCATCAGCCCCACAAACCCTAAGCACACCCCGATTAACCCTTGCTAAACCCCCAGAAACCGAATATCCTGTCAAGAGGGGCAAGATTCAACAAAGGCGAGTGTTGGACCTAGTTAATGAAGGTGTGGGTCAGATCAAAGTGGCAGGGTCGCGTGAAACTGAATCTCAAGTGACGAGATCAAACAGCACAAGAGGGCTGATTCGCCCGCTGCCTGCATAATCTCAACCTAACCTTACAGTGACACGTTCTTCATTCTCCCGGTCCACGAAGTGCCAATAAGAAAGCCCAGATACACACAAGGCGAGAGAGAACCAGTAAATTAAACCCAAGATGGGATGTCAGACAGTCAGTGCTAAACTCAGGTGCAGTTCTGCTGAATGCCCAGTAAACACTGTCAATTTAACCCATGCAATCCCAGGCATACAGATGCCAGGTAACGATGTTTAAAAAATACCATTACCCTCAGAATTACATGCCTCTCATTATCTTGGTTCCTGGGAAAAACACAAGCAGTGTCTGAGCCGTTGAACCAAGTGGTGTCGGACCACGATAATGAAAGGCATGGGCCAGATTAACCTGGCTTCACCATACTAGCCCATCCGCCATAGCAGTTCAGACATCACCACTCAAAACTCTGCAGCCTAACATCTCCCAGCCAAACAAATGCATCCACCAGCCCAACACTCAAACCTAATCCTAAAGTCCAAAAGGGGTACACACCCCCACAAATTCTAGGCACTCCCCGATTAACCCTGGCTTCAGCCCCTCAAACCCAAAGCAAACCCTGATTGACCCCTGCTAAACCCCCACAGACCCGATGTCCTATGTCAGGAGGGGCAAATTTCAACAAGGGCAAGTGTTGGACCTGGTTAATGAAGGCGTGGGCCAGTTCAAAGTGGCAGGGTAGCGTGAAACTGAATCTGAAGTGACGAGATCAAAAAGCACAAGAGGGCTGATTTGCCCACTGCCCGCATAATCTCAGCCTAACCTTACAGTGACACGTTCTTCATTCTCCCGGCCCACGAAAAGCCAATAAGAAAGCCCAGATATTCAAACCCAAGCTGGGGCTCATAAAACATGTCAGTACTAAACTCAGATGCAGTTCTGCTGAATGCCCAGTAAGCACTGTCAATTAATTCCATGCAATCCCAGGCATACAGTTGCCAGGTAATGTTGTTTAAAAATATCATTACCCTCAGAATTACATGCCTGTCATTATCCTGCTACATGGGAAAAACACAAGCAGTGTCTGAGCAGGACACTGTTGGGCCACCCGGGGAGAATGTCTAGTGATTAAAGGCCCGAAACACCTGACGATCTGAGGATGCATTACTGACGATGTGTCCCAGTGTACACCCGCTTCGTTGAACCAAGTGGTGTTGGACCACGATAATGAAAGGCATGGGCCAGATTAACCTGGCTTCACCATATAAGCCCATCCGCCATAGCAGTTCATACATCACCACTCAAAACTCTGCAGCCTAGCCTCTCTCAGCCAAATATATACATCCACCAGCCCAACACTCAAACATAATCCTAAAGTCCAAAAGGGGCACACGCCCGCACAGACCCTAGGCACTTCCCGATTAACCCTGGCTGCAGCCCCACAAACCCTTAGCACACCCCGATTAACCCTTGCTAAACCCCCTCAAACCCGGTATCCTATGTCAGGAAGGGCAAGATTCAACACAGGCAAGTGTTGGATCTGGTCAATGAAGGCGTGGGCAGATCAAAGTGGCAGGGTTGCGTGAAACTGAATCTGAAGTCACGAGATCAAAAAGCACAAGACGGCTGATTCGCCCACTGCCCGCATACTCTCAACCTAACGCTAGCCTGCATGCACATTCCTCGTTCTTATCCCTAATCTTAACAACTACAACCATCCTACGCACCCCCATAAACCTGAGCCCTCTCTCTACCAGGGGTCCAAGTTCACTCCACTACACCATAGGTTTGGGTAGCCCAACCCTAACCCTCCTACCACCATAAGATCCCGTGGCCCCACTACCCAGCCATACACCTTGGCCCAACACCTCCAACCCTTCAGCACACCGCCATAAACCCTGCGCCTTTCCCCAGCAGAAGGCCAGGTGCACCCCACACCACCGGTACCCAGATTCACCCAATATCACCAGCACTTAGGCTCCTAGTCCAGTCCTGACCCCTACTACAAGGACAAACACCCCGCACACCCCAAATAACCCAAGCCAGTCCACCAAAAAAAAGGACAGCCCCACTTCCCAGTCATACCCTGAATCCTAACACCTCTAACCCTCCTACACTCCCCCATAAACCCTTGGCCTCTCCCCACCAGGAAGCCATTTTCACCCCACATCACCAGTACCACGCCACCCCACAAACATTCCCAATCCCACCCTCCACCCTAACCCTAACTTGCTATAGACCGCGCACCCGAACTAAATCAGACAGCACCCCAAATAACACACCTGTCCCCAAAAATGGCAGCCCCACCTCCCAGCCATACCCCTAATCCTAACATCTCTAACCCTCCTACACTCCCCCATGCACCTGAACCCTCTTCCCACCAGCGAATCAAGTTCACCCCACATCACCAGTACCACGCCACCCCACAAACATCCCCAGTCCTACCCTTTACCCTAACCGTAACTTCCAATATACCACGCACCCCAACTAAACTGGACAGCACTCCAAATAACCCAAACCACACCACACAAAAGGGCTTACATAACGGTCCTTTACCCTATCCCTAAACCTAACATCTCCAACCCTGCTACACACCCCCATAAACCCAAGCCATCAAGGAGCCAGGTTCACCCAATATCACCAGCAGTTAGGCTCCTAGTCCTGTTCTCCCCTCTACTGCAACGGGAACCCGCCCCCCCCCCCCGGCCCCGCAATGCCATTTACCACCCTACCCCAGCTCCCTTCGCCGCGAATCCTCAACCTCCATTACCTAACCCTATCCCCAGGCCGGTCCCTCCCCAGAACACCCCTCAATTAGCTGCTGCATAACCCCCAGATCACATCACCCAGTCTCTACAAAAAAACCCAAATCCAAATCCAAAGCACTATCCATAAGCAATGTCCACCATTTTAACAAACTCCAGAATGGAGATTAACGAGGAGGAAGATTCCAATAAAGGCAAGTCGGGGACCGAGATGATGACAACGTGGGCCAAAAACAAAGTGGCAGGGTGAAGTGAACGGCATCTCCAGTACAGTTGAGGGTTATTTTGCCCACTGCCCGCATACTAGCAGCCTAACCCTTAGGGTTAGGGTTAGGATTTGGGTCACATTAGGGTTATGGTTTGGGTTAGTTTGAGACTATTCGGGCAGTGGGCGAATCTGCCCTCTTGTGCTTTTTGATGTCTTCACTTGAGATTCAGTTTCACGCGACCCTGCCACTTTGAACTGGCCCACGCCTTCATTAACCAGGTCCAACACTTGCCTTTGTTGGATCTTGCCCATTCTGACACAGGATATCGAGTTTGTGGGGGATTAGCCAGGGTTAATCTGGGTGTACCTGGGGTTTGTGGAGGTGTGGCCAGGGTTAAACACGATGTACCAAGGTTTTTTAGTGGTGTGTGCCTGTTTTGAACCTTAAGATTAGGTTTGAGTGTTGGGCTGGTGGATGTATAGGTGTGGCTGGAAGAGGTAAGGCTGCAGAACGTTGAGTGGTGAGGCATGAGATGCAATGGTGGATAGGCTCATGTGGTGAAGCCAGGTTAATCTGGCATTAGTCTTAGGGTTAGGTTTAGGGTTAGGGTTAGAGTTAGGGCATTACGTTTAAGGTAAGGGCATCAGGGTTAGTGTTAGTGTTAGGTTGAGACTATTTGGGCAGTGGGCGAATCTGCCCTCTTGTGCTTTTTGATGTCTTGACTTGAGATTCAGTTTCACGCAAACCTGCCACTTTGATCTGCCCCACGCCTTCATTAACCAGGTCCAACACTTGCCTTTCTTGAATCTTTCCCCTTCTGACAGAGGACATCGGGGTTGTGGGTGTTTGGCTAGGGTTAATCATGGTGTGCTTAGGGTTTATTGGGCTGAAGCCAGGGTTAATAGGGTCATGCCTAAGGTTTGTGGGGATGTGTGCCCTTTTTGGACTTCAGGATTTGGTTTGTGTGTTGGGCTCGTGGATGTATATGTGTGGCTGGAAGAGGTAAGGCTGCGGAACCTTGAGCGGTGAGGCATGAGGTGCTATGGCAGATAGGCTCATGTTGTGAAGCCAGGTTAATCTGAAATTAAGGTTAGGGTTAGGTTTAGGGTTATGCTTAGAGTTTGGGGATTAATGTTAGGGTTAGGTCATTAGGGTCAGTGTTAGCGTTTGGGTTAGTGTTAGGTTTAGGGTTAGGGTCTCGCACTTTCTAGAAAATTTATTTCAAAGCCCGGACTTTGTCAAATTTATTGAGACTCAGATAAAAGTTGTTTTGCTTTTTAATAATACGGGAGATGTGTCGAAGTTGATTATACTGGATACATTTAAAGCATATTTGCCTGGTCAGATAATATCCTGCTCAGCTTAGTTTAAGAAACAGAGAAAAGCAGTGTTATATAAGATTTCCAAACAACTTAAACAGCTGGATAATATTTATGCAAACTCTCCTAACAGTGATTTATTTAAACTAAGAGTTGAACTCCAATCACTATATAATTTATTAATAGCTTATCCTATTGAAAGAAATTTGCTTAAATTAAAAAGTCAATTTGATGTGTTTGGAGATAAAAATTATAAGCTATTAGCATCTCAATGAAAAGCAGCCAGAGCTAAAAGACAAATTTAAAAAATTGAAAGGGAGATGGTAGTTTAGCATGTAATTATGAAGGTATTATTAATATTTTCAAGTCTTATATTGAACTTTATAAATCTCAGTTTCCAGTTGATTCTAAAATGAATGCCTTTTTACAAAAGATCGATTTTCCTCGAATTTCTGTTGAAGATCAACAAACTCTTGATGCTCCTATTACTGAAAGTGAAATTCAGAAAGCTATTTTTTTCAATACATTCTGGTAAAGCTCCTGGACTGGATGGTTATTCTGTAGGATTTTATAAAAAATATGAAAAATTGCTCTCAGCATATGTGTTAGACACGCTTAAAGATTCGTTTTTGATAGAAGAGTTACCTCCCATATTTTATGAAGCTTCTATTTCTTTAATTCTTAATAATGATAAAGACTCTACTGACTGTGCTTCATATAGACTGATTTCATTATTAAATGTGGATGCTAAAATTCTTTCCAAAATAATGTCTGATCGGCTGGAGAATTTTATAGCTAAAGTTATCTCTCAATACCAAACAGGTTGTGTAAAGGGCCGTATTCCTTCTCTAATGGTCGGAGACTGTTAAATGTTATATATTCATTCTTTTCTAAGACTCCCCAATGTGTTGCCTCTCTTGATGCTGAAAGGGCATTTGACAGAGCTCAATGGAAATACTTATTTAATATTTTAGAGATATTCAGCTTTGGTATTAATTTCAATAAGTGGATTAGAATGATATCTTAAAGCCCTGTTGCTATTGTCATTACTAACAATTGCTGATCTCCTTTTTCTCCACTTTCACAGGGTACGAGATAAGGATGTCCGGTAAGTCCTTTGATATTTTATTTGGTGTTAAACCCTTGGTTATTGCACTTCGTGAAGCTAAAGATATTCATGGAATTTTCATAAATGGGATTGTTCATAAGATCTCACTTTATGCTGACGATCTCTTAGTTTATATTTCGAATCCTGAAGAATCCATTCCTAGTTTATTGAAACTATTAAATGATTTTGGAAAGTTTTCAGTATATAAACTAATATACCGAAATATACTTTGGCATTCATAACAAAAGGATTTGAGTACAGGAGCAGGGAGGTTCTACTGCAGTTGTACAAGGCCTTGGTGACACCGCACCTAGAATATTGTGTGCAGTTTTGGTCCCCTAATCTGCGGAAAGACATTCTTGCCGTAGAGAGGGTACAGAGAAGGTTCACCAGATTGATTCCTGGGATGAAAGGTCTTTCATATGAAGAAAGACTGGATCGACTAGGCTTATACTCACTGGAATTTAGAAGATTGAGGGGGGATCTTATTGAAACGTATAAAATTCTAAAGGGATTGGACAGGCTAGATGCAGGAAGATTGTTTCCGATGTTGGGGAAGTTCAGAATGAGGGGTCACAGTTTAAGGATAATGGGGAAGCCTTTTAGGACCGAGATGAGGAAAAACTTCTTCACACAGAGAGTGATGAATCTGTGGAATTCTCTGCCACAGGAAACAGTTGAGGCCGGTTCATTGGCTATATTTAAGAGGGTTAGATATGGCCCTTGCGGCTAAAGGGATCAGGGGGTATGGAGAGAAAACAGGTACTGGGTTCTGAGTTGGATGATCAGCCATGATCATACTGAATGACGGTGCAGGCTCAAAGGGCCGAATGGCCTACTCCTGCACCTATTTTCTATGTTTCTGTTTCTAAACCTTCATAAAATTTAGTTAATTCCCCTAAATGATTCTGACATTCCTTTTAGAGTTACGGACATTTAAATATTTAGGTATTATTATCACTAAATATCTTAAAGACCTTTATGAAGCTAATTTTGTTCCTTTAGTGGATTTTATGAAACAATTATTTTGTGGATGGAATCCACTTACACTTTTATTAGCCAGCAGAATTCATGCAGTTAAAATGATGATTTTACCAAAATTTTTATATGTATTTCAAAATATCCCTATTCTTGTAACTACGAAGTTTTTCGATCAGGTTGACACTATTATTTCATCTTTGGGTATGAAATAATAAAAGACCAAGAATTGGTAAATATCATTTACAAAAATATAAAAAAGGTGGAGGTCTTGCTTTCCCTAATTTAAGAATGTATTATATATTGGGCTAATAGAAATGAACAACCACCTTGGGCTGATTTGGAATTTAATGTTGTGAAACAGTTTCACTTAACCTCATTATTAGGAGCTTCGCAACCTGTACAACTAGCCGAAATTACTAATTTAAATTTATAATATGTGATTAAGCAGTCATTACGAATTTGGTTCCGGTTTTGTAATTTTTTTAATCTCAAAAAATTTAAACTTTTTAGTTTACTTTATCGAAACTATTTATTTAAACCTTCATTAAGTGATTCTGCCTTTCTTCTTTGGATGAATAAAGGAGTTTATTCCTTCACGGACCTGTTCCAAGATGGCCGATTTATGTCTTTTGAGAAATTAGTAACTAAATATCCTCTCTTGTATTCACATTTCCTGCAATATCTTCAGGTCAGATACTTCTTACAAAAATACTTAAGTAATTTTCCATTCTCCAAGATTCTGACCTGTTAGATATTATTTTAAAAATGATTCCTTTAGTGAAGGGTTTTATTGGGAGAATTTATAATTTATTGTTACAACAGCACAATTACCCTTCACTTAAGATTAAGCAAGATTGGGAGAGAGAGCTTAACATGACCCTGATAACAGAAGACTGGTTGCGTAATTTGAAGTTGGTCAACTCTTCTTCGATTAGTGCCAATCACTCTTCAATTCAATTTAAAATTGTACATCATTACTATTTGACAAAGGAGAGACTGTCTAAAATGTTTCCTAATGTTGATAGTCTGTGTGACAGATGTAAAACTGAGACAGCCACATTGACACATATGTTTTGGTCGTGTTCTGTAATGACACATTTTTGGAAGTCTATTTTCTCTAAATTTCTAAAGTTTTAAAAATTAATTCACAACCTAATAAATTGACAGTTTTATTTGGTATAATCCCTCAATATATTCATGGTATTTCTCCATCAGACCAACGTGTAATTGCATTTGTTACATTATTGGCCAGAAGGGCTATTTTGTTGAAATGGAAAGATGCTTCTGCTCCTATTTTGATAGAATGGTTTTCTCAGGTGATGCTATGTCTTAGTTCGGAGAAAATCAGAAGTCGAAATTTTGATCCTCGATTTGATTTTGAGAAAAGGTGGGGTTCATTAGCCTGCTACTATCATCTGATTTGAGTTAATTAATATGGTTTGCTTCTGATTTTTCTTTAAATGGATTTTTTAGTTGGCGTATTGATGTTCTTTTAATGGGGGCTTGTATGATGTATAGCTCTGAGGTTGTGGTCCTTATGGTCTTTTTTTTGGTTTTTTTTCAGTTGGTAGGGGTTCTTTTTTTCCTTGTTTTTCATTCAAAAATATTCTTAACACTTTATTTTTTCTTCTTATTATTATTGATAATAATAATAGCTTTGTTAATCAGTTATTTGCTAATTTAATTCTTTATTACCATAGAACCATAGAACATAGAACACCACAGCACAGTACAGGCCCTTCAGCCCTCCATGTTGTGCCGACCCATATAATCCTTAAAAAAAGTACTAAACCCACACTGCCCCATAACCCTCAATTTTTCTTTCATCCTTGTGCCTATCCAAGAGGCTCTTAAATACCCCTAATGTTTTAGCCTCCACCACCATCCCTGGCAAGTCATTCTAGGCATTACCCCTCATGTCTCCCCTAAACTTCCCTCCCTTAATTTTGTACCTATGCGCTCTGGTGTTTGCTATTGGTGCCCTGGGAAACAGGTACTGACTATCCACCCTATCTATGCCTCTCATAATCTTGTAAACCTCTATCAAGTCCCCTCTCATTCCTCTACACTCCAAAGAGAAAAGTCCCAGCTCTGCTAACCTTGCTTCATATGACTTGTTCTCCAAACCAGGCAACATCCTGGTAAATCTCCTCTGCACCCTCTCCATAGCTTCCACATCCTTTCTATAATGAGAACTGAACACGATACTCTAAGTGTGGTCTCACCAGAGATTTGTAGAGTTGCAACATGACGTCTCTACTCTTGAACTCAATCCCCCTGTTAATGAAGCCTAGCATCCTATAGGCCTTCTTAACTACCCTATCAACCTGTGCAGAGACCTTGAGGGATGTATGGATTTGAACCCCAAGGTCCCTTTGTTCATCCACACTTAAGTAACTGACCATTAATCCTGTACTCAGTCTTCTGGTTTGTCCTTCCAAATGCATCACCTCACACTTGTCCAGATTGAACTCCATCTGCCATTTTTCTGCCCAAATCTGCCCAAACCTGTCTATATCTTCTTGTAACCTTCCACCAGCTACAGCTCCATCCACAACTCCTCCAATCTTTGTGTCATCCGCAAACTTACTCCCCCATCCTTCCGCCTCTACATCCAGGTAATTTATAAAAATCACAAATAGCAGGGGTCCCAGGACAGATCCCTTCGGCACTCCACTAGTCACCGACCTCCAGGCAGAATACTTTCCTTCCTTCCACAACCACCCTCTACTTTCTTCCTTTGAGCCAATTTTTTTATCCAAACAGCTGAGGTTCCACTTATTCCATGCCTCATGACTTTCTGGATGAGTCTCTCATGAAGGACCTTATCAAATGCTTTGCTAAAGTCCATGTAGACCACACCTACTGCCCTACCCTCATCAATTTCTTTTGTTACCTCTTCAAAAAACTCTATCATGCTCCTGAGGCACGATCTTCCCTTCACAAAACCATGTTGACTATCCATGAGCAGACTGTACTTCTCCAAATGCTCGTAGATCCTATCCTTAAGAATCCTTTCCAGTAGTTTGCATACCACTGACATACTGCTCATTGGTCTATAGTTCCCAGGTTTCTACCTATTACCTTTTTTAAACAAGGGAACTACATTTGCCATTCTCCAGTCCTCCGGCACTTCCCCTGCAGCCAAAGAGGATTCAAAGATCATAACTAATTCTCCTGCGATCTCTTCTCTCAATTCCCACAACAACCTGAGGTGTATCATATCCGGCCCTGGGGATTTATCAATCTTAATGTTTTTAAAAAGATCTAACACTTCTTCTTCCTCAACCTCCACATTGTCCAGCACACAGGGCCGCTCTACTTCAACCTCATCCTGATCAAGATCCTTTTCACTTGTGAATACCGAAGCAAAGTATTCATTTAGGACCTCCCCAACCTCCTCCGCCATGTTGCTCTCTTTATTCTTTAGCGGTCCCACCTTCGTTCTCGTCATTCTCCTATTCATCACATACGCGTAGAATGCCCTGGGGTGCTCATTAATTCTACATGCCAAGACCTTCTCATGCCCCCTTCGAGCTCTCCTAAGTCCTTTCTTTAGCTCCTTCCTGGCTACCCAATATTTCTCATAAGCCGCTCCTACCGTCTGCTTCTTATATCTAACATATGCTTCCTTTTACCTCTTGACGAGTTGCCTCTCATGTTTCGTCATCTACGGTTCCCTTTTCTTACCATTTTTTCCTTGCCTCAGTGGGACAAACCTATCCTGAGCCTAGCTCAGGTGGTCCCTTGCATTAGGGTTAGGGTCCCTCGCACTTCTCCCACATTACTTCTGTGCTTTCCCCTTTGAACATCTGTTTCCAATTTACTCTCGCTTGTTCCTGCCTCATCCCTTCAAAGTTAGCCCTTCCCCAGTTAAGGACTTTACTATTTCGTCTGACTTTATCCCTTTCCATAGCTATGCTGAAGCTAAGGGAGTTGTGGTCACCCTCACCAAAATGCTCCCCCACCAAGAGGTCTGTCACCTGACCAGGTTCATTACCCAGAACTAGATCCAGTATAGCCTCTTCTCTTGTCGGCCGGTCCACATACTGTGTCAGGAATCCTTCTTGAACACACCTGACAAATTCAGCCCCATCTATCCCCCTTGCACTCAGGAAGTGCCAGTCAATGAGTGAAGTTGAAATTACCCATAACTACTACCCTGTATTTCCTGCACCATTCTAAAATCTGACTGCTTATCCACTCCTCGGTGTCCCGAGGGCTATTTGGGGGCCTATAGACTACTACTCCCAGCACAGTGATTGATCCCTTCCTATTTCTGACTTCCATCCAGACTGACTTCATGGACACTCCTTCTGCAGTGTCCTCCCTTTCTATAGCCGTGATACTATCCCTGACCAGCAATGCCACTCCCCCTTTTCTACTTCCCATCCTATTCCTTTTAAAACACCTGAACCCTGGGACCTGCATCATCCAATCGTGCCCTTCCTCCAACCAAGTTTCAGTAACGGCCACAGCATTGTAGTTCCACGTACTAATCCATGCTCCAAGTTCATCCTCCTTGTTCCTAATACTCCTAGCATTGAAATAGACACATTTTTAACTGGCGACAATTATGTTCTGTCCCCTGCCTGTCCTTCCTCATCAACTCAGAACTCTCAGCATCATGCCCTTGTCCTTCTGCCTTAATCCCTGCAATCACATTCTGATTCCCAGCCCCCTGCCAAACTAGTTTAAACCCTCCCCAACAGCTCTATCAAACCTGCCCGCCAGGATATGGGTCCCCCGGGATTCAAGTGCAACCCATCCTTTTTGTACAGGTCACATCCACCCCAAAGGAGGTCCCGATGATCCAGAAACTTGAATCCCTGCCCCCTGCTCCAATCCCTCAGCCATGCATTTATCCTCCACCTCATTCTATTCCTATTCTCACTGTTGTGTGGCACAAGCAGTAATCCCAAGATTACTACCTTTGAGGTTCTGCTTTTCAACATCCTTCCTAACTCCCTGTAGTCTTCCTTCAGGACCTCTTCCCTTTTCCTACCTATGTCATTGGTACCTATATGTACCACGACTTCTGGCTCTTCTCCATCCCACCGCAGGATGTCTTGGATGCGATCAGAAACATCCTGGACCCTGGCACCTGGGAGGCAAACTACCATCCGAGTTTCTTTCCTTCGTCCACAGAATCACCTGTCTGAACCCTAGACTATAGAGTTCACAATCACTCACTGCCTTCCTCTTCCTTTCCCTACCCTTCTGAGCCACAGGGCCAGACTCTGTGCCAGAGACACGGCCACTGTCGCTTCCCCTAGGTAGGCTGCACCCCCCCCCCAACAGTACTCAAACAGGAGGACTCATTTACAAGAGGTGCAGCCACAGGGGTACTCTCTAGTACCTGATCTTCCCCTTCCCTCTCCTGACTGTGACCCATTTCTCTGTACCCCGTGGCCCCGGAGTGACCACCAGTCTGTAACTCCTCTCTATCACCTCCTCACCCGCCCTGACCAGACTAAATTCATCGATCTGGAGCTCCAGTTCTCTAACACGGTCCTTTAGGAGTTGCATCTTGATGCACCGGGTGCAGATGTGGCCGTTCGGGACACCGGGAGACTCCTGGACCTCCCACATCTGACACCGACCACAGAGAACTGGCCTCACACACATACTACCTTCTTTTGCAATCAACAACTGCCTAACCTCGTCCCGTTACCGCCAAAGCCCTTTCACTCTGCTGCCCGCTCCCAACGCTGCCCGCCTTCTTTTTAAACTGTTCGCAGTCAACCCTAACCCTATCTTCCCGCTGGAAATCCTTAGGCGCTCTCCTGCTGCCTTCTTGTTCCGAATCAAAATCTTCTGCAGATTCCTTGCACTTTTTAAACTGTTCGTGCTCAACTGGCTGATGTTACGCGCCTGCGCAGTCTGGCCTCTCTCTTCCCCCGAGAACTTAAAATGTCTTCCCGCTGGAAATCCTTAGGTGCCCTCCCGTTGCCTTCTTGAACCGAATATTGTACAGAATGACATATTGACTTCATGTACCTTTTTTTGTTAATCTTCAATAATCATTAATAACAAAGATTTTAAAATGAATATGATGTTTACAAATATCATTACCCTGAGAATTACATTCCTCTTATTATCCTGGTCCATGGGATAAACACAAACCAGGCCTGATCAACCCTGGCTGGGTCACCTCAGGGTGAGTATTTAATGATTAAAGACCCGAAACACCCAATGATCCGAGGATGCATTACTGATGATGTGTCCCAGTGCACACCCGGTTCGTAGAACCAAGTGGTGGCAGACCACGATAATGAAAGCCATGGGCCAGATTAACCTGGCTTCACCACATGAGCCATATCACCTCATACCTCACCACTCAAAACTCTGCAGCCTTACCTCTCCCAGCCACACAAGTACATCCACCAGCCCAACAGTCAAACCTAATCCTAAAGTCCAAGGGGGTCACACTCCCTTGCAAACTCTAGGCACACCCCGATTAACCCTGGCCAAACCTCCACAAAGCTGATGACCTGTGTTAGGAGTGGCAAGATTCAAGAAAGGCAATTGTTGGATCTGGTTAATGAAGGCGTGGGCCAGACCAAAGTGGCAGGGTTGCATGACACTGAATCTCAAGTGACGAGATCAAAAAGCACAAGAGGGCTGAGTCGCCCACTGCCTGAATAATCTCATCCTAACCCTAAGGGAAGTGTAGGATCTAGTTAATGAAGGAGTGGTCCAGATCAGAGTGGCAGTTTTGCATAACACTGAATTTTGTGTGACGAGATCAAGAAGTAGCAAGGGGTTGATTGCCTGTTTTCTCGTATATCCTGTTCGTATCCTCATAGTGACACGGCCTTCATTCTCCCGGTCCAAGAAATGCCAATAAAAATGCAGAGATATCCACAAGGCGAGAGAGAACCAGGGAGTTTAACCCAAGTTGGGTCCACTCAAAACTAGTATCCACTAAACTCAGTGATAGGGTGGAATAATACTGAATCTCCAGTAATCACTGTTAATTTAACGCATGCCAGGGAATGGAGCCTATAATACCATGACCCTCAGAATTACATTCCTCTGATTATCTTGTTCTATGGGATAAAAACAAGCCGGGCCAGATCAACCTTGGCTGGGTTGCCTGGGCAAGCACGTCTAATGATTAAAGATCCGAAACACCCAATGACCTCAGGATGCAGTACTGATCATGTGTCCCTGTGCAAACCTAGTTTATTACGCCAGGTGGTGTTGGACCACAATGATAAAGGTATGGGCCAGAAGCATGGCTCCCCTATACTACCCTATCCGCCCTAGCCCTAAATTCTTCACCACACTAATCTCCACAACCTTACTTCACACAGTTCCACATATATACCGATCTGCTGTACCCTCAAACCTAGCCCAAATGTCGAAGGGGGCGCTCACCCTCACTAACCCTAGGTGCACCACTATTAACCCTGATGACACTCCCTCAAACCCGCAGCCACTACACTACCATATCCGCCAGAGCCCCACATAGCTCTCCACACTAAACCCCACAAGCCTATCTCTTCCAGCCCCATATATACATCCACCAGCCCGATCCTCAAACCTAATCCTAAGGTCAAAGGTGTCAGACTCCACCCTAGGTGCAACCCGATTAACCCTGGCCACACACCCATAAACTCGATGACTTCTGGAAGAAATAGCAAAATCCCCCTGTTAATAAAGCCTAGCATCCCATAGGCCTTCTTAACTACCCTATTAACCTGTGCAGCGACCTTAAGGGATGTATGGATTTGAACCCCAAGGTTCCTTTGTTCATCCACACTCTTAAGTAACTGATCATTAATCCTGTACTCGGTCTTCTGGTTTATCCTTCCAAAATGCATCACCTCACACTTGTCTGGATTGAACTCCATCTGCCATTTCTGTGCCCAACTCTGCAGCCTGTCTATATTCTTTTGTAACCTTCCACAACCTACAGCTCCATCCACAACTCCTCCAATCTTTGTGACATCCGCAAACTTACTCACCCATCCTTCTGCCTCTACATCCAGTTCATTTATAAAAATCACAAATAGCAGGGGTCCCAGGACAGATCCCTGCTGCACACCACTAGTCACCGACCTCCAGGCAGAATACTTTCCTTCCACAACTACCCTCTGCTTTCTTCCTTTAAGCCAATTTTTAATACAAACTGCCAAGGTTCCACCTATCCCATGCCTCATGACTTTCTGGATGAGGCTTTCATGAGGGACCTTGTTAAATGCTTTGCTAAAGTCCATGTAGACCACATCCACTGCCTTACTCTCATCAATTTATTTTGTTACCTCTTCAAAAAACTCAATCAGGCTCGTGAGGCATGATCTTCCCTTCACAAAGCCATGTTGACTATCCATGAGTAGACTGTACATCTCCAAATGCTCGTAGATCCTATCCTTAAGATTCCTTTCCAGTAGTCTGCATACCACCGATGTAATACTCACCAGTCTATTGTTCCCAGGTTTCTCCCTATTACCTTTTTTAAACAAGGGAGCTACATTTGCTATTCTCCAGTCCTCTGGCACTTCCCCTGCAGCCAAAGAGGATTTAAAGATCGTAGCTAATGCTCCTGCGATCTCTTCTCTCAATTCCCACAACAACCTGGGGTGTATCATATCCGGCCCTGGGGATTTATCAATCTTAATGTTTTTTTTGTAATTTATTTTTTTATTGAAGTTCATCAAACAAACATTTCCATAAGATGTATTTCAGACATTGTACATATATATCATATCATACATATATTATATCATATGTATCACAAGTCTGCACAAAGTATTTATCTGAGATATACACTTATAGAAAAAAGTGAAAAGAAATAAACAAGCAAAAGGAAAGAACTATGTACAAGTAGGGAGTGATCTTTTTTTTTACAACAGATTCATTGATTTGTGAGAATAAAATCAGGCCTATGAGGCATTATGCAGTTAAACCATTTTTCCCACTATAAATCAAATTATTCCAGCTTAAGAAAAAGATCCAGCACTTCTTCTTTCTCAACCTCCACATTGTCCAGCACACAGGCCCGCTCTACTTTGACCTCATCCTGATCAAGATCCTTTTCACTTGTGAATACTGAAGCAAAGTTTTCATTTAGGACCTCCCCAACCTCCCCCGCCTCCAGGCACAAATTGTCCTCTTTATCCTTTAGCTGTCGCACCTTCGTTCTCGTCATCCTCCTATTCTTCACATACACGTAGAACGCCTTGGGGTTCTCCTTAATTCTACATGCCAAGGCCTTCTCATGCCCCCTTCGAGCTCTCCTAAGTCCTTTCTTTAGCTCCTTCCTGGCTACCCAATATTTCTGATAAGCTCCTCCTACTTCCTGCTTCTTAAATCTAGCATATGCTTTCTTTTTCCTCTTAATGAGTTGCCTCACTTGTTTCGTCAGCCACGGTTCCCTTTTCCTACCATTTTTTCCTTGCCTCAGTGGGACAAACCTATCCTGAACCCAGCTCAAGTGGTCCGTAAACTTCTCCCATATTACTTCTGTGCTTTCCCCTTTGAACATCTGTTTCAATTTACTGTCGCTAGTTCCTGCCTCATCCCTTCAAAGTTAGCCCTTCCCCAGTTAAGCACTTTACCATTTCATCTGATTTTATCCTTTTCCATAGCTATGCTGAAGCTAAGGGAGTTGTGGTCACTCTCACCAAAATGCTCCCCAAATTGTGTCAAGAAACCTTCCTGAACACACCTAACAAACTCCACTCCATCTAAACCCCTTGCTCTAGGGAGATGCTAATTGATATTTCGGAAATTAAAATCTCCCATCACGACAACTCTGTTATTATTACACCTTTCCAGGATGTGTTTCCCTATCTGCTCCACGACACTCCTCTTACTATTGTGGGGCCTATAAAAACACTCAGTAAAGTTATTGACCCCTTCCTGTTCCTAACCTCCACCCACAGAGACTCTGTAGACAATCCTTCCATGGTGTCCACCTTTTCTGCAGCCGTGACACTATCTCTGATCAACAGTGTCACGCTCCCACCTCTTTTGCCTTCATCCCTGTCCTTTCTGAAACATCTAAGACCCGTCACTTGAAGTAACCATTCCTGTCCCTGAGCCATCCAAGTCCTTTGTAAGTTCTTTGTCTACAAGCTTTCTGTATTTGTGAGCCAACCTCCTCTTCCCCAGTCTCTTCAGTTCGGTTCCCACACCCCAACAATACTAGTTTGAACTCTCCCCAGTAGCCTAAGCAAATCTCCCCGCCAGGATATTGGTCACCCTGGGATTCAAGTGTAAACCTTCCTTTTTATACAGTTCACACCTGCCCCAAAAGAGGTCCCAGTGATCCAGAAATCTGAATCCCTGCCCCCTACTCCAATCCCTCAGCCACGCATTTAACCTCCACCTCACACTATTCCTATTCTCACTGTCGCGTTTCACAGGCAATAATCCTGAAATTACTACCTTTGTGGTCAGGCTTCTCAACTTCCTTCCTAACTCCCTGTAGTCTTTTTTCAGGACCTCTTCCCTTTTCCTACTTATGTTATTGGTACCAATATGTACCACGAGCTCTGGCTGTTTTCCCTTCCACTGCAGGATATCTTGGTCGCGAACTGAAACATCCCGGACCCTGGCACCTGGGAGGCAAACTACCATCAGAGTTTCCTTCCTGCGTCCACAGAATCGCCTGTCTCACCCCCTAACTGTAGAGTTCCCTACCTCTACTGCCTTCCTCTTCCTCTCCCTCCCCTTCTGAGCCACAAGGCCACACTCTGTGCCAGAGGCACGGCCACTGTCACTTCCCTCAAGTAGGCTGTCGACTGCAATAGTACTCAAACCGGAGTACTTATTGCCACAGGTGTACTCTCTAGTACCTGACTCTTCCCCTTTCCCCTCCTGACTGTGATGCAGTTGTCTGTCTCCCGTGGCCCCTGTGTGACTACCTGCTTATAACTCCTTTCTTTCACCTCCTCGCTCTCCTTGACCAGGTGAAGGTCATCGAACTGCATCTCCAGTTCCCTAACTCGGTCCCTTCGGAGCTACAGCTCGACACACCTGGTGCACATATAGCTGTTCGGGAAGCTGAGAGAGTCCAGATCCTCCCACATCTGACACTGAGTACAGAATACTGGCCTCACACACATACATCCTCCTTTCCACAAATAACACAGGTAAACCTACCTCGCCTCGCCCCGTTACTGCCTAAGCCCGTTGAGCCAAAGCCCTGTCACTTTGCTGCCTCTCACTCCGCTGCCCGCTGGATATGGCGGTCTTCTTTTTAAAACTTTCGCACTCTATTGGCTGACGTCCTGTGCCTGCGCAGTCTTGCCTCTCTTTTACCTCGAGTAGTAAAACTGCCTTCGCTCCTGAAATCAGCCGTTCAATCGCAGGCTCCTTGCTCTGAATTCTCAATACAACCAGATGTCATGCATTAAGGCTGAAAGGTGAGAAGTTTAAGGGAGCATAAAGTGAAACTTCTCAGAGGGTTGTGAGAGTGTAGAATGAGCTATCAGCACAAGTGGTGCTTGCGAGCTCGATTTCAACTTTTAAGGAAGTTTGGATAGGTAAATGGATAGCAGGGATATGGAGAGCTATAGCCGATGGGAATAGGTATGTTTGCGGCATGGACTAGATAGGCCGAATGGCTGTACCTTTCTATTATAAAAAGAAGAGGTCCCAACAGAGATCCCTGTTGAAAACCAATAATTGCTGACAGCAAACGGGAAATCCACCATTTGTTTCCATTCTTTACCTCCTTGAGAAAGCTGAATGGCGAGGATGCTTCAAAGGTATTATTTAAGAAGCACAGGTAGATGCAATAACACATAAACACATAAACACATGAGATTCTGCAGTTGCTGGAAATCTAGAGAAACATACTCCAAGTGCATGAGAAACAGAACAGGCAGGCCGCATCTATGGAGATAAACATATGGAGTGCAGTCAACATTTCGGGATGGGACCCACCATCAAGAATAATGAAGTTGAAATATTGCGAAATTTATTCAACCACAGTGGGAATTTTAATCAAATGTCACAATATGTTCACTCGCTTATAAAAATAGAAGTTATGAGGTCACTGTGGAGAATCAGCAGGGTATAAATTACCAACTTGGAGAATGCGTCACGTAGGAGATTCATTCAAAGAAGCAACTTCGGCACGAATATACGTATCACTTGGAATGCTTGGAATTTTTAGCAGAGTGAAGAAAATATATTATTTTATCCTTGTCGGTATCGGAGTACCTGGTAGGTTAACAATATAAATTCAAGTAGAATAAATCTGTGTGAGAAATACTATCCGATTTTCTCTGTCAGTGGCAATCGTATCTCCTCTTCTGTGAGTGCACTTTGCATAGAACATCGGTAATAGGTTTTGAGAACATGGAGAGCAATGTAAAGGCAAGAACATTGGTTTTGGGACGTTGATAAAGAAAGTGAGGGAAACTGGTACAGAGATTTTGGCTACTTTAGACGACTATTTCAGTTTCCGAAGGCTTATCGTGACCTAACGATCACTTGCAAATCCAGTATGTATTGTTATTCATTATTTGTTCTCGATCCGATGTTGATGTTTGCTCTTAAACAGCTGCATACATTCAGATGATTATAAATTCACACACAATGGGGATGAAATGAGCAGATTTTTACCAATTGACAGATATAATGATACATTTCTATGTCCCAACAGCGTGTAATTTGGAAGAGAACAGAAGGTATACGGGTGAGAATTTTGTTCTTGATGGTAGATGTAGGGTTAAGGTTTCTATGTTCATAGATTTCAATGTTCTGTTATATTTGAAGTCATTGTCCTGCTGGAGAACAAATCCTTCCAAGTCGCAATTCTCCTGTGGACTGTATTAGGTTTTCCTCCAGGATTTCCATACATTTCGCTTTATTTCATTTTACCCTCTACCTTCACAAACCTTCTAGGGCCTGTTACAGTGAAGCATCCCCATAACATGATGTAGTCGCCATGCTTCATGATAGAGATGTGTTTCTGGTGATGTGCGATGTTATGCCAAACGTAGCATTTACCCTGCTGGCCAAAAGATCAACTTTGGTTTCATCAGACCATAGAATGTTCTTCCTGCTGACTTCAGAATCTTCCATGTGCTTTCTGGTAAACTCTAGCCGAGATTTTATGCGACTTTTTTTCTAACAGTGGCTTTCTCTTTGTCACTCTCCCATACAACTGTGCAACTAGTGAGGCACCCAAGCAACTGTTGTTATATGCGCAGTCTCTGCCATCTTAGCCACTGAAGTTTGTAACTCCTCCAGAGTTGCTATGGGTCTCCTGGTGCCCTCTCCGTCTCATCCCCCTCTGGTACAGCCACTCAGGTGTTGAGGATGACCTTCTCTAAGCAGATTTTAGCTGTGCCATATTTTTTTCCATTTCTGGATAATTGAGTTCACTGTACTCCAAGGGATATTCAATGACTGAAATTTTCTTGCATCCATCTCCTGATGTGCTTTTCAGTAACCTTTCTGCGGAGTTATTTGGAATGTCCTTCTGTCTTCATTGTGTAGTTTTAACCGGGATACTGACTCACCAGTAGTTGGACCTTCCAGATGTGGGTGTATTTCCACTACAATCAATTGAAATATCTGGAATGCACACAGCTCACCAAAAACAGATCTCTATTTAACTAATTATGTAATCCGAAAACCAATTGGTTGCCCCTGTGATGATTTGGTGTGTCATATTAAAGGGGCGTGAGCAGCTAAGCAATCAATTATTTTGCGGTTTACATTTCTAATTAATTTAGATCACTTTGTCGAGATCTGTTTTCTCTTGACAAGAAAGAGTCTTTTTCTGCTGTTCAGCGTCAAAAACGCCAGATTAAATTCATTGTGATTCAATGTTGTAAAACAACAAAACATGGAAACTTTCAAGGACTGTGGTTACATTTCATAGGTACCATAACTTCACTCACTTCATGCCCCCTGACACCTGGAATGTCTACCATACTGCTAGTGTCTTCTACATTGAAGACTGATGCAAAATACTTGTTCAGCTCGCCCGCCATTTCCTTGACCCCCAGTATCACTTCTACAGCATTGTTTACCAGCTGTTGGATATCCTCTCTCGCCTCTGTTTTACAATTTGTATAATGTATCTGGAAAAACCTTTGGTATCTTCTTTAATATTATTAGCTAGCTTACTTTCGTATTCCAGCTTTATCTTCTTAATGACTTTTTGTATGCTTTCTGTTGGTATTTTAAAGCTTCCCAATTATATCACTACCCTTAAATTTTGCTCTATTATATGCACTGCCTTTGACCAACTCCTCCCTTAAGTCTCTGTAATGTCCATAATACTGATACCTCTGACTTTATCCTTCTCAAATTTCAGGGTTAATTCGATTATATTATAATTACTCGCCCCTTAGGGTTCTTTTACCTAAGGGTCTCTATTCAATTCTCGTTCATTGCACAATACCCTATCCAGAGTAACTGATCCTCCTAGTGGGCACAAGCACAAGCTGCTGTGAAAGTCATCTGATAAAAGCCATCTAGAAATTCCCCTCCTGGAATCCCGCACCACCTGATTTTCCCAATCTACCTGCATATTGAAATCCCCCATGACTACTGTAATATTACCCTTTTGGTATGCATTGACTGTCTCCCGTTGTACGTACGACAGTGTGGCGGTCTGTATATAACTCCCAGCCTGGTCTTTTTATCCTTGCAGTTCCTTAGCTCTATCCACAATGATTCAACACCTTCCGACCCTATGACACCTCTTTCTAATTATTTAATTTCATTTTTGTTTTACCGAAAGGGCAAAAGAGCGCAACGAGAGTTGCTGTATTGTCCCACTTACAGAGTGTGGGACTGCAGCGATGTACTACATACAGAGCTAGAAACAACGACACACAGTCGGTAAGTCGTTTCGAGATGAGTTTATTCAAACTTCGCGGCGCTGGCTTTTAATCCCTAGTTCCCGCCCTCTCCGGGTGGAAATGACAACGGAGGTGCTTTGCCAAAGTCTGTCCCCGTGCGCAGGCTATTTGTGAGCCGGTTCGCCTGCACAGAAAGTGGGTCGCCACATAACCCCCCCCCCCCCCCAGAACCAGCGATACATCCCCCAATGTCCACAGTCTGGATCAGTCTCTGTTTGGCCGTCTGCCTCTGCACCGTGGTGCCTGAACCTCGACCGGCTGCGCCAAGTCCACATGGGCTGGTTTGAGTAGGTCCACCGTGAAAACCTCCTCTTTCCCCCCAATGTCCAGAACGTACGTGGACCCGTTGTTATTGATCACCTTGAACGGCCCCTCGTACGGCCGCTGTAGCGGTGCCCGGTATGCGGCCTTTTGTACAAACACAAACTTACAGCTCTGCAGGTCTTTGGGTACGTAGATCGGGGTCTGTCCGTGCTGTGAAGTCGGTACGGGGGCCAGGTTGCCGAGCCTTTCGCGCAGTCTGTCCAGGACTGCTGCGGGTTCTTCCTCTTGCCCCCTTGGGGCTGGTATGAACTCTCCTGGGATGACCAGGGGTGTGCCGTACACCAACTTGGCCGACGAGGCGTGCAGATCCTCTTTGGGCGCTGTACGAATTCCAAGCAGGACCCAGGGAAGCTCGTCCACCCAGTTAGGTCCTCTCAGGCGGGCCATGAGAGCCGACTTCAAGTGACGGTGAAAGCGTTCCACTAGTCCGTTCGACTGTGGGTGTTAGGCAGTTGTGTGGTGTAGCTGCGTTCCCAACAAGCTGGCCACAGCCGACCACAGGCTAGAGGTGAACTGGGCACCTCTGTCGGAGGTAATGTGGGCCGGTACCCCGAAGCGTGCTACCCAGGTTGCAATCAGTGCTCGGGCGCAGGAATCGGCAGATGTGTCGGTGAGCGGGGCCGTCTCTGGCCATCTTGTGAACCGGTCTACCATAGTTTGGAGGTACCGCGCTCCTCGTGGCACTGGCAGGGGCCCCATGATATCCACATGAATGTAGTCGAACCTCCGGCGAGTGGGTTCGAACTGCTGCGGCGGGGCTTTAGTGTGCCACTGCACCTTGGCTGTTTGGCACTGCGTGCACTTTCTGGCCCATTCGCTGACCTGTTTGTGAAGTCCGTGACACGTGAACTTGCTGGAGACCAGCCGGACGGTTGTCTTGATAGATAGGTGCGCCAAACCGTGTATGGAGTTGAAAACTTGCCGCCGCCAGGCGAGGTCGGGGCGAGGTTGGCCGGTAGCCACATTGCACAGGAGGGTCCTCTCACCTGGGCCTACGAAGAAGTCTTGCAGCTGCAAACCCGAGACTGCGGTTCTGTAGCTGGGCATCTCGTCGTCTGCCTGCTGTGCCTCCGCCAGTGCCGAATAGTCAACCCCCAGGGACAGGGCCTGGATAGCTGGTCTGGAGAGTGCGTCCGCCACAATGTTGTCCTTTCCAGAGACATGCTGGATGTCCGTTGTGTATTTGGAGATGTAGGACAGATGTCGCTGCTGGTGAACCGACCAGGGATCGGACACCTTCGTGAACGTGAAGGTCAACGGTTTGTGGTCCGTGAACGTGGTGAATGGCCTGCCTTCTAAGAAGTACCCGAAATGCCGGATTGCCAGATACAGTGCCAACAGCTCCTGATCGAAGGCACTGTACTTGAGTTCGGGTGGTCATAGGTGCTTGCTGAAAAATGCCAGGGGTTGCTAGCGCCCCTCGATGAGTTGCTCCAGCACCCCACCGATTGCTGTGTTGGATGCGTCCACTGTGAGGGCAGTCGGAACGTCCATTCTTCGGTGCACCAGCATCGCGGCATCTGCCAAGGCTTCCTTGGCTTTAACGAAAGTGGCAGTGGCCTCTTCGTCCCAAGTAATGTCCTTGCCTTTACCCGACATCAGGGTGTCCAAAGGGCGCATGATATGGGCTGCTGAGGGGAGGAAACGGTGGTAGAAGTTCACCATACCAACGAACTCCTGCAGGCCTTTGACTGTGGTGGGCCGGGCAAAGTGGCGGATCGCGTCTACCTTGGTGGGCAGAGGTGTTGCCCCGTCTTTGGTAATCCTGTGGCCCAAGAAGTCGACGATGTTGAGACCAAACTGGCATTTGGCGGGGTTGATCGTGAGGCCGAAATCACTCAGGCAGGAGTAGAGCTGGCGGAGGTGGGACAGATGCTCCTGACGACTACTGCTGGCTATGAGGATGTCGTCCAAATAGATGAACGCAAAGTTCAGGTCACGGCCCACCGCATCCATCAGCCGCTGGAACGTCTGTGCGGCATTCTTCAGGCCAAACGGCATTCGGATAAATTCAAACAGGCCGAATGAGGTGATGAGTGCTGTTTTGGGGTTGTCTTCAGGGTGTACCGGGATTTGATGGTATCCCCGGATGAGGTCTACTTTGGAAAAGATTCGGGCCCCGTGCAGGTTTGCTACAAAGTCCTGTATGTGCGGCATGGGGTAGCGGTCTGGAGTCGTAGCCTCGTTCAGTTTGCGGTAGTCGCTGCATGGTCTCCAGCCCCCGACTGCTTTTGGCACCATGTGCAGGGGGGAGGCCCATGGGCTGTCGGACCACCGTACGATCCCCAATTCCTCCATCCTCTTGAACTCCTCCTTCGCCAGGCGGAGCTTTTCCGGGGGGAGCCTTCGTGCGCGGGCGCGGAGGGGTGGTCCCTGGGTCGGGATGTGGTGCTGTACTCCGTGTCTGGGCATGGCTGCCGTGAACTGCGGTGCCAGAATCGATGGAAAGTCCGCCAAGATTCTGGTGAATTCGTTGTCTGACAGCGTGATGGAGTCCAGGTGTGGGGCCGGCAACTTGGCTTCACCCAGGGAGAATGTCTGGAAAGTCTTGGCATGTACCAGTCTTTTCCCTTGCAAGTCAACCAGCAGGCTGTGAGCTCACAAGAAGTCCACCCCCAGGAGTGGTTGGGCCACGGTGGCCAGTGTGAAGTCCCACGTGAACCGGCTGGCGCCGAACTGCAGCTGCACTTTGCGGGTGCCGTAGGTCCGTATCGTGCTGCTGGTTGCGGTTCTCAGGGTGGATCCTGGTTTCCTGTTGCGAGTGTCGTACTCCGTCGGGGGTAAGATGCTGATTTCCGCTCCGGTGTCGACAGAGAAGCGGCGTCCTGGTGGCCAGCCGCCATAGCCATTGGCGGCAGCTGGCCCTGGCCCTGGCCCTTGCAGGGCGGGCGACAACGGCGGGCTTCTGTGCCCCACCGCTGGTGGTAGAAACACCACTGTTCATTGGCATCCTCACTCCTGCCTCTGTGTTGTGTGCGCCCCCTTGCCAGGCCTGGTCTGGTCTGCTGTTGGGTGCGTGGCTTGGTAATCTGACCGACGGACGCCATGCTGTCCCTCTTGGCTTTCCACAGCACGTCTGCCCAGGCCGCCACCTTCTGGGGGTCACTGAAATCTGCGTCAGCCAGCAGCAGATGTATGTCCTTGGGCAGTTGCTCTAGGAATGCTTGCTCGAACATGAGGCAGGGCTTGCGTCCGTCAGCCAGGGTCAGCATCTCGTTCATTAATGCTGATGGTGGCCTGTCTCCTAAACCATCCAGGTGCAGCAGGCGGGCACCTCGCTCACGCCGTGAGAGGCCAAAGGTCCCAATGAGCAGCTCTTTGAATGTTTTATATTTGCCTTCTTCCGGGGGCGACTGTATGAAATCCGCAACCTGGGCGGCTGTCTCCTGGTCAGGGGAGCTCCCCACGTAATAGTAACGCGTGGAATCAGAAGATATCTGCCGAATCTGAAACTGGGCTTCTGCTTGGCTAAACAACACACGTGGTAGCAGCGTCCAGAAAGTCGGCAGTTTTAGCGAAACTGCGTAAACAGATGAAGAGTCGGTCATCTTTGGTCCAAATCCCGTTTGGACTGTCAGGGTCACCAATGTAGCAATGTACTACATACACAGCTAGAAACAACGACACGCAGTCGGTAAGTCGTTTCGAGACGAGTTTATTCAAACTTCGCGGCGCTGGCTTTCAATCCCGAGTTCCTGCCCTCTCCAGGCGGAAATGACATCAGAGGTGCATTACCAAAGTCTGTCCCCGCACGCAGGCTATTTGTGAGCCGGTTCGCCTGCGCAGAAAGTGGGTCGCCACAGGACCACTTGGTTTAGTGAGCATGGATTTGCTTTCCATAGAGCCTGATTTCAGCAGTAATATACTGCAAATACTTGGGATGTACTTATGTAATGTAATATTTGGGATGTTATATACTGTGCATACTTGGGATGTAATGTTAAAATTGTACAAGGCATTGGTAAGGCCGAATTTGGAGTATTGTGTACAGTTCTGGTCACCGAATTATAGGAATGATATCAACAAAATAGAGAGAGTACAGAGAAGATTTACCAGAATGTTACCTGGGTTTCAGCACCTAAGTTACAGGGAAAGGCTGAACAAGTTAGGTCTTTATTCTTTGGAGCGTAGAAGGTTGAGGGGGCACTTGATAGAGGTATTTAAAATTATGAGGGGGATAGATAGAGTTGATGTGGATAGGCTTTTTCCATTGAGAGTAGGGGAGATTCAAACAAGAGGACATGATTTGAGAGTTAGGGGGCAAAAGTTTAAGGGTAGTACGAGGGGGAATTTCTTTACTCAGAGAGTGATAGCTGTGTGGAATGAGCTTCCAGTAGAAGTGGTAGAGGCAGGCTCGGTATTGTCATTTAAAGTAAAATTGGATAGGTATATGGACAGGAAAGGAATGGAGGGTTATGGGCTGAATGCGGGCCACTGGGACCAGGTGAGTGTAAGCGTCGGCACGGACTAGAAGAGCCAAGATGGCCTGTTTCTGTGCTGTAATTGTTATATGGTTAAATGGTCGTTACTGATCACTACACCAGATATGCTCATGTCTTCCTTATAAAGGATTAGAGGGTGTCCGCAGTCGCCCAAATGTTATGGGGAAAGTATTTTGTTCATTATACTTTGTCCAAGATGGATACACAGTGATCAGGGAAGGCACTGTGGTAGGCAGCTCATACATGAGTTGCTGAGCATTCTGGGAGTCGAGAAGTCGAGGACTTCTTAGAGTGATCCCCAGCCTGAGAGGTCCAACTAGACATAGGTAGACATGCTCGGAACCCTGGAGATCAGCAAAAAGAACAAATGAGGTCAACATATTGGGCATTTGGTTCACTGATACAGCTGCACACAGGAGGAATCTGCTGGATACTCGCCCTACTGTTTGAAGCTTGGGCGCGAAGCGAGGTTGCCTGTAGGTCTCTGTTTTGGGACTGGCGGAGAAGAATTGCTACTGAAGACCTATCTTAACTTTGTGACGTACATGAGGAAAGAACTGCAAACATCTTATGAGCTAACGGAGGTCTGATTTCCAGAATCAAGGAAACAAGAGGAGATGTGATCAAAAGATTCAGTTCTCTCAACTGATGCCTAGAGACATAGTTTTAATAAGGAATTTGGGGCTACCAGGGACTCAGGCACCCGGGAGGCAACAGACCATCGGAAATCTTTTTCTGCCCTACAGTACTTCCCGTCCCTTCCGCTGAATTTGGATCAGGAAATCCAAGAATCGGAGCGCAGGCGTGTGACCTCGGGCAGTGAAGCGCGGAAGATTTAAAAGGGTAGAAATCCTGATTTGGGTTTAATTTGGAGAAGGAAATCCGAGAATCAGAGCGGGAGTGCGGCAGGAGCCATTTTGTTTTTTTCTTCTCATCAGAGTTAAGAGAGGTGGGACTGTGCAGGCATGTGACGTCGGGCAATGAAGCGCAGAAGATTTAAAAGGAATACGGCCTTATACAGCAGGCAGCGTCATTTTGCGGGCAGTGGAGTGACCTGGAAGCAGAGTGAAGACTTAAGGGCTTGGGCTCAACGGGCTTAGGCGGAGACAGGTGAGGCAAGGTAGGCTTAGTTTTCAGTTTTTCCTGTTATTTGAGGAAAGGGTGAATTATGAGTGTGAGGGCAGCTTGTTGTTCTTGGTGTCAGATGTGGGAGGTCCTGGAGTCTCCTAACCTCCTGGACGTCCACAGCTGCACCAGGTGTGCCGAGCTGCAGCTCCTAAGGGACCGTGTTAGGGAACTGAAGCTGCAGCTCGATGACCTTCGTCTGGTCAGGGAGAGTGAGGAGTTGATAGAGAGGAGTTACAGGCAGGTGGTCACACTGGGCCCATGGGAGGCAGACAGGTGGGTCATGGTTAGGAGGGGGGAAAGGGAAAAGTCAGGTACAAGAGAGTACCTCAGTGGCTGTACCCCTTGACAATAAGTACTCCTGTTTGATTACTGTTGGGGGACAGCCTACCTGGGGGAAGCAACAGTGGCCACGCCTCCGGCACAGAGTCCGGCCCTGTAGCTCAGAAGGGTAGGGAAAGGAAGAGGAAGGCAGTAGTAATAGGGGACTCGATAGATAGCGGGTCAGATAGGCGATTCTGTGGACGCAGTCAGGAGACCCGGATAGTAGTTTGCCTTCCTGGTGCCAGGGTGTTTCTGATCGCGTCCAAGATATCCTGAAGTGGGAGGGTAAGGAGCCAGAGGTCGTGGTACGTTTAGGTACCAATGGCAAAGGTAGGAAAAGGGAAGAGGTCCTGAAAGGAGAATATAGGGAGTTAGGAAGGGAGTTGAGAAAAAGGATGGCAAAGGTAGTAATGGTATTACTGCCTGTGCCAGGCGACAATGAGAGTAGGAATGGAATGGGGTGGAGGATAAATGCATGGCTGAGGGATTGGAGCTGAGGGCAGGGATTCAAGTTTCTGGATCATTGGGACCTCCTTTGGGGCAGGTGTGACCTGTACAAAAAGGACGCACTGGAATCCTAGGGGGACCAATATCCTGGCGGGGAGATTTGCGAAGACTACTGGGGAGACTTTAAACTAGAATGGTTGGGGCGTGGGAATCAAATTGAAGAGACTAGGAGAGCGGAGGTTAGGTCACAAATAGAGAAAGCTAGTAGACAGTGTGTGAGGGAGGAAAGGCAGGTGACAGAGAAGGGGAGCGCTCAGACCGAAGATGTAGGGGAGAAGGAAGAAAAAGATAATAAAGTTGTTTGCACCGTTAGGCATAAACGGAGAGTAAAAGGTGGAGAGTTTCTTAAATGCATCTATTTTAATGCTAGGAGCATTGTAAGAAAGGTGGATCAGCTTAGAGCATGGATTGATAGCTGGAAATATGATGTTGTAGCTATTTGTGAAACATGGTTGCAAGAGGGGTGTGATTGGCAACTAGACCACCTAATGGGGAGCAAGAATTGGAAGAGCAAATTTGTAAGGGGATAGCAGATATTTGTAGTAAGAACAAGGTTGTGATTGTGGGAGATTTTAATTTTCCACACATAGACTGGGAGGCCCATTCTGTAAAAGGGCTGGATGGTTTGGAGTTTGTAAAATGTGTGCAGGATAGTTTTTTTGCAGCAATACATAGCGATACCAACTAGAGAAGGGGAAGTGTTGGATCTCCTGTTAGGGAGTAAGATAGGTCAGGTGACGGAGGCATGTGTTGGGGAGCACTTCGGGTCCAGTGATCACAAGGCCATTAGTTTCAATATAATTATGGAGAAGGATGGGACAGGACCCAGGGTTGAGATTTTTGATTGGAGAAAGGATAACTTTGAGGAAACTTAAATGCGAAAGGATTTAGAAAGAGTGGATTGGGACAGTTTGTTTTATGGGACCGATGTAATAGAGAAGTGGATGTCATTTAAATGTGAAATTTTGAGGGTACAGAATCGTTGTGTTCCTGTTAGGTTGAAAGGAAAGGTTAAAAGTTTGAGAGCGCCATGGTTTTCAAGGCTATTGGAAACTTGGTTTGGGAAAAGAGAGAGATCTACAATAAATATTGGCAGCAGGGAGTAAATGAGGTGCTCGAGGAATATAAAGAATGTAAGAAGAATCTTAAGAAAGAAATTAGAAAAGCTAAAAGAAAATATGAGGTTGCTTTGGCAGGTAAGGTGAAAATAAATCCTAAGCATTTCGACAGTTATGTGAATAGCAAAAGCAGAGTGAGGGATAACAGTGGTCCTGTAGAGACTCAGAGTGGACAGCTATGTGCGGAGCCAAAAGAGATGGGGGAGATTTTGAACAATTTCTTTTCTTCAGTATTCACTGAGGAGAAGGATATTGAATTGTGTAAGGTAAGGGAAACAAAGAGGGTAGTTATGGACACTATGATGATTAAAGAAGAGGAAGTATTGGCGCTTTTAAAGAATATAAAAGTGGATAAGTCTCCGGGTCCTGACAGGATAATCCCTAGGAGCTTGAGGGAAGTTAGTGTAGAAATAGCAGGGGCTCTGACAGAAATATTTCAATGTCATTGGAGACGGGGGGTGGTGCTGGAGGATTGGCTTATTGTTCATGTTGTTTCATTGTTTAAAAGGGGTTCTAAGAGAAAACTTAGCAATTATCGGCCTGTAAGTTTGAAGTCAGTGGTGGGTAAATTAATGGAAAGTATTCTTAGAGATGGTATATATAATTATTTGGATAGACAGGGTCTGATCAGGAACAATCAACATGGATTTGTGCGTCGAAGGTCATGTTTGACAAATCTTACTGAATTTTTTGAAGAAGTTACTAGGGAAGTTGTTGAGGGTAAAACAGTTGATGTTGTCTATATGGACTTCAGTAAGGCCTTTGACAAGGTTCTGCATGGAAGGCTAGTTAGGAAGGTTCAATTGTTAGGTATTAATATTGAAGTAGTAAAATGGATTTAGCAGTGGCTGGATGGGACATGCCAGAGAGTAGAGGCGGATATCTGTTTGTCAGGTTGGAGGCCAGTGACTAGTGGTGTGCCTAGGGGATCTGTACTGGGCCCAATGTTGTTTGTCATATACATTAATGATCTGGATGATGGGGTGGTAAATTGGATTAGTAAGTATACAGATGATACTAAGATAGGTGGCGCTGTGGATAATGAAGTAGGTTTTCAAAGCTTTCAGAGAGAGTTAGGCCAGTTAGAAGAGTGTGCTGCAAGATGGCAGATGGAGTTTAATGCTGATAAGTGTGAGGTGCTACATTTTGGTAGGACCAATCAAAATAGGACATACATGGTAAATAGTAGGGCATTGAAGAATGCAGTAGAACAGAGTGATCAAGGAATAATGGTGCATAGTTCCTTGAAGGTGGATTCTCATGTGGATAGGGTGGTGAAGAAAACTTTTGGTATGCTGACCTTTAAAACTCAAAGCATTAAATACAGGAGTTGGGATGTAATGTTAAAATTGTACAAGGCATTGGTGAGGCCAAATTTGGAGTATTGTGTACAGTTCTGGTCACCGAATTATAGGAAAGATGTCAACAAAATAGAGAGAGTACAGAGGAGATTTACTAGAATGTTACCTGGGTTTCTGCAGCTAAGTTACAGAGAAAGGTTGAACAAGTTAGGTCCTTATTCTTTGGAGCGTAGAAGGATGAGGGGGGACTTGATAGAGGTATTTAAAATTATGAGGGGAATAGATAGAGTTGATGTGGATAGGCTTTTTTCCATTGGGACTAGGGAGATTTAAACAAGAGGACATGAGTTGAGCTTTAAGGGGCAAAAGTTTAGGGGTAACACGAGGGGGAACTTCTTTACTCAGAGAGTGGTAGCTGTGTGGAACGAGCTTCCAGTGGAAGTGGTAGAGGCAAGTTTGAGTTTGTCATTTAAAAAAATTGGATAGGTATATGGACAGGAAAGGAATGGAGGGTTATGGGCTGAGTGCAGGTAGGTGGGACTAGGTGAGAGTAAGCATTCAGCATGAACCAGAAGGGCCGAGATGGCCTGTTTCCATGCTGTAATTGTTATATGTTATATGGTTATATGAATAACAAATCTCCTATCGCCACAGCATGCTTCTTCTCACCCTTTTCTACAAAGTCACGTTTAAGTGTCAGAGACCCAAACACTATGACTTTCCTGTGTTAGGTCAATGCCCGCTCCCTCCCACGCCCCCGACAGTATACAAAGCGATATACCTGCTTTTGAGGGGGATAGCTACACGCGTACTGTGCACTGGCTCCTTAACTCCTTTCCCCAGTCACCCAGTCTACTGTGTCCTACTGTTCCATACCCCGTGGGTATCTCGTGACTGTCTTATGACCATGATGTAATTGAGTATCTGGTGAGCATGATGTAATGGTCTTGTGATGGTGAGGTGATGTAATTTCCCGCCAGTGTGAGGTCACGTGATGTAATTTTCCCGCCAGTGAAAGGTCATGTGAGGCCTGTTCCATCAGGTCGAAAATGGAAAAGCCTTGCTGTGTAGCAGGTTAGTTCGTTGTTTAATTCGTCAGTTACTCCGTTATGCTTCGTATTCGTCTCATGATGCAGTTTCGTTTTAAAGTGGAGTTTTACTTTCTATTGTAAGTTGTGTCGGCAGTTTTTAAAACAATGCCAGTTGTGATTTGGTTTATACCTTTGCAATTCAGTTGGAGAGTGAAGATTTATCGAAGTGTGGGAACCCGAAGGATCAAGTAAAGTTGGTGTTATTGGCGGTAATACAGTGTCAACCTTATTGAATCCTCTTTTAAAGAGATAGTAACTTGCATCCGAGATAATGCCTGCTATAAGAGCAGAAATGATTGGGGCAGTGTTATTCACCAAGGAAAAGGTCAGTTCCTTTGAGCTGTTTTTACTTCCTTCGTCGTCAATCCTTCGGGCAAGGCATATTTCAGCTGGGATCAGCAGTAACGTCACGTCGGCGAGGAATTCGTTAGTTCAGGAAAGTCTCTCCTAATTGCCTGTGTAAATCATTTGGACTTTTGCATTTACCACTTCTAAGAACTGTGTTCACATTTATCGCTTTAAGAAGTGTGTTCGCATTTATCACTTTTAGAACTGTTCGAGTTGCCGTATAGCAGTTAACTTTCAGTTAAGTTAGTCGTTTGTTTACTTTTCATTTGTTGTTGAGCTGAGTTTAAATAAATGTTTAATTTGTTTATAAAATAAAACCTGTCTCAATTCTATATTCATTGTTGCCGTACCATAACACCTACACCTTGGGTTTAACTACCTCTCTATATGTCCTATCCATCATTCACTCAGCCTGTTTAATGATCCGATATTCATTTATTTTCAGTTCCAACACTTTAACGAGGATTGTTAGAAGCTGCAGCTGGATGCACCTCTCACAGTTTTAGTCGTCAGACACTGGCGGTCTCCCTGCCTTCCCAAATTCTGCAAGAGAAGCATTCAATTATCCTGACTGGCATCTCTACTATCCTATCTGAGCAGATACAAAGAAGGGAGGGAAAACAATTGAACGTTTCTTTGCTTTCTCTGGATGAAGCCTTGAACTGCTAAAGCCTTAATATCACCACTTCGACTCAGACTACCTAGGCGATGGCTGCTCTGCTTGCCCCTACCGTCCTTTAACTTCCACTTGCTAATTAATGTGAACCGTCGCTTAGTCGCTGGTCAAATCTGTTTTTCGCTGTAGCTGCCCGCTGCTACCTTTTGTACTCGGGTGGTAGACCTGATTGAAAATCCCTCCTCTCAACCCTTCCGATGTCCGGATTAGCCATCGGTCAAAGCTCATTTAGATAGTGTTAATGCAAGCAGTCTTTTTCTACTTAGATTGTGTGGGACAACAGCCAGAGATCATGGGATCAAGGTGAAACATGAAAAGTTTAAAGGGAACATGAGGGGAAGTTTCTTCCCTCAGAGGGACGGGACAAGTGGTGCATGCGAGCTCGAGTTGAACGTTTAAGAGAGGTTTGGATCGAGGAACGGATAGTAGATGTATAGAAGGCTATGGTCCCGGTGCTGGTCGTTGGGAGTGAACAGTTTAAATGGTTTTGGAATGGACCAGATGGGCTGAAGGGTCTGTTTCGTGCTGTACTTCACCATGACTCTATGACTCTATTTGACGTTCTGTTCATATTGAAATTTGCCATATTCCCGGAAGGATTTGGAGAAGATGGAAAGAGTTGTGGCTACTTTGAAGGAGCTGCCTAGTATGTTGGTAGAGGCAGACATTAGAGGCTTTTAAGAGACATTTAATTAGGCACACGAATGTGAGAAAGATGGGGGATCATAGACATTTTGAAAGTAGGATAGATAATAATACTTGTTTTTTAAAATTTATTATTTAGTTAGTTCAGCAAAACATTGTTGATTGAAGGGTCAGTTCGTGTGCTGTACTTTCTGTGTTCTACGTAAGAGCTTCAACACAATATTGGGTATTGGAGAATCATCTGTAAGTAAAAGTTGTACTAACTGTTTTGGCCAGAGGTGCCCTTGGTGTTCCCCCAGGTATGGAAATGCTGTCCTGACATGGTGATTGATAGTTATTACTCGAGGAAGCTGTTTTCTACTTTCCTTTCCTTTACAGTGAATTTAGCTGCGATGATTATCCTCTCTCGGAGAGACTGCGGAATCTCCCTGTGCACCACTCGCTACCTGGTGGCCATGGCGGCGTCAGATCTGTTGACGATTATCACCGAGGTGATTCTATATCAAATTAATTATTATTATTTCCCGGCTTCTGTGCTGAATATCAATCCTTTGTGCAGTGTTATCCGTGTCCTGAGACGTGCCGCAATAGACTCTTCGGTTTGGTTCACCGTCGCCTTCACATTTGATCGATTTGTGGTCATTTGTTGTCAGAAGCTGAAAACAAAATATTGTACAGAGGAAACTGCAGCCATGCTGCTACCAACTGTGGCTTTCTTGCTCTGTTTAAAAAACATTCCACACTATTTTACATTAAATCCTGTGGCAATAATCAACAATGTGCCGTGGGGCTGCAGTCCAAAACCAAGCTTTTACACTGCAGCTGGATGGGTAGGATTTGACTGGTTTGATACCATATTAAATCCATTGCTACCGTTTGCTTTAATTCTATTGTTCAACGCTCTGACAGCTAGACATATTTTAGTGGCCAGCCGGGTCCGTAAAGGATTCCGGAGTGAAGGCAAGAGAGAGATTCGTAGTGACCCAGAAATGGAAAGCAGGAGGAGATCAGTAATTTTACTCTTCACCCTCTCTGCCAGTTTCATTCTCTTGTGGATGGTGACTGTCTTAGAATTTTTGTATTATACCATTGCTGGAAAAAGCCCCAGTGAGTTTAACGCATCTGAGTATATATTTTCACTAGTCGGAGTTATGTTGCTGAATTTGAATTGTTGCACAAATACATTTGTTTATGTGGTAACTCAGTCCAAGTTCAGAAAACAGATTATGAGTGCAGCGAAATATCCGGTGACCTCAGTTATCCGTGCCATTGCTAAACAATGGAATTAATTTCAACCATAGACTTAATTGAATCTCAAAGGAGTTCAATGCTGAGACTCATTGCTTAATTCTCTTAGTGGAAAATAAATGACCCTGAAATGAAGACAACATATGACTGCATTAGTGCGCATCACATGAAACTATTATATTATTGGTCAAATAAAGCGAACATTAAAAGTAATCCATTATTTCAGTAGCAATTATTTGGCAATTATTGCAGTACCTCAACGATTACAGCTCTAACTCGCTGTCCTCCAGCGAATAGCCACCACCACTTCCAGTGATGCTCCACATAGTACAGAAATTAAGGCATATGCATGTGCTAACACATTCCTCCAAAGGTTACCAATATCAGTAAACCATATGAACTGGTCATCCATTTCATGAAATAGGGCCGTGGTTATGCTCACGCTGAGAGGACTGAAATGTCAAAATTGATTGGTGTGGACATGATCAATTGCTTGTCCTGGTCCAACCATGCAGATACCATGGCCAAGTCCTCACCAGTGCCTCCACTTCCTCATCGTGAATACCCACTTTAATTCTTGTCCATTCTTATGAATGCACCACAGCAATCATCCTACCCAGATGCATCATTCATTGGTAGAGCGACTTCTCTGTCCATGGCGACAAGAATTTGCAGTGAAATGGACACACCTCATTTTACAAAAACTGGGCTAGCCTCGATGGACTGTGTATACTCTTAGGTGACCCAGTAAAGCAGCCAACATCATCAATGAACTCACCCATCCCGGAGATTCCCTCTTCATCCTTTGTCAATGGACGCTGAAAAATATGCATACCACCAATCTCAAGAATACCTTCCAGTGTGCTGTTTTACGAACATTGAATTTTCCTTTGTATGAAAAGATGGTGATGGGCTCCTGATCTTGCATTTAATTTGTCATTGCCTGGCTGCTTTTAACTTTCTCTGTAAATGTGACAGGGAAAGTTAGTAGGTCAAATATGATGGCAGAACATAGTATTAATGCTAAGACTCTTGGCAGTGTGGAGGATCAGAGGAATTTTGGGGTCCGAGTCCAGGTTGACTCTGTGGTTAAGAGGGCATGCGGTGCATTGGCCTTCATCAACCGTGGGATTGAGTTTAGCAGCCAAGAGGTAGTGTTACTGCTATATAGGACCCTGATCAGACTTCACTTGGAGTACTGTGCTCAGTTCTGGCCACCTCACTACAGGAAGGACATAGAGACTATAGAAAGAATGCCGAAGAGATTTTTAAGGGTGTTGCCTGGAATGAGGAGCGTGCCTTATGAGAGTAGGTTGAGTGAACTCGGGCTTTCCTCCTTGGAGTGGCGAAGAATGAGAGGGGACCTGACAGAGGTGTGTAAGATGATGAGAGGCATTGATCGAGTGAATAGTCAGAGGCTTTTTCTCAGGTCTGAAATGGCTAACACGATAAGGCACAGTTTTAAGGAAGTAGGTACAGAGGAGATGTCAGTGTAAGTTTTTTACGCAGAGTGGTGATTGCATGGAATGGCCTGCCGGTGACGGACGTGGAGGTGGAAATGATAGGGTCTTTTAAGAGACTCCTGGATAGGTACATGGAGCTAGAAAAAATAGAGGGCTATGGTTAAACCCAGGTAATTTCTGAAGTAATTCTTTCTATGTCTCTCAGTGACATATTATTCTGCATTCTGTTATTGTTTTGCCTTGTAGTACGCCGACATACTGCTCTGAGAAACGTGCCTGTATTTCTAAGATTCAAAGGGAAGCAATTTACCATAGAACCACAGAACATGATAGCACACAAAACAGGCAATTCGGCCCTTCTAGTCTGTGCTGAAACTTCATTCCGCTAGTCCCATTGACCTGCACCCAGTCCATAACCCTCCAGAACTCTCCAATTCATGTATCTATCCAATTTATTCTTAAAACTTAGTGAGCCCGCATTTACCACGTCAGATGGCAGCTCATTCCACACTCCCACCACACTCTGAGTGAAGAGGTTCCCCCTAATGTTCCTTCTAATGCTTTCCCCTTTCACCCTAAAGCAAGTCCTGTCATATTTATTTCTCCTAATCTAACTGGACAGAGTCTACTCACATTTACTCTGTCTATACCCCTCATAATTTTGTAAACCTCCATCAAATCACTCCTCATTTTTTCACGCTCCAAGGAATAAAATCCGAGCCTGTTCAATCTTTCCCTGTAACTAACTCAACTCTTGAAGACCCGACAACATCCTAGTAAATCTTCTCTGCACTCTTTCAATCTTACTGATCTCCTTCTTATAGTTAGGTGACCAGAGCTGCGCACAATATTCCAAGTTTGGCCTCACCAGCGTCTTATACAACCTCATGATAACATCCCATCTCCTACACTCAAAACTTTGATTTACGAATGCCAGGATGCCAAAAGCCTTCTTTACAACCCTGTCTACCTGTGACGCCATTTTCAAGGAATTATGCATCTGAACTCCCAGATCCCTTTGTTCCTCTGCACTCCTCAGTGCCCTACCATTCACTGTGTATGTCCTACCCTGATTTGTCCTTCAAAAATGCAACACCTCACACTTTTCTGCATTAAATTCCATCTGCCATTTTCTGGCCCATTTTTCCAGTTGGTCCAGATCCCTCTGCAAGCTTTGAAAGACTTCCTCACTGTCCACAGTGCCTCCAATCGTAATGTCATCAGCAAATTTGCTGATCCAATTTACCACATTATCATCTAGATCATTGATATAGACAACAGCAACAATGGTCCCAGCACAGATCTCTGAGGCACACCACTAGTCACAGGCCTCCAGTCTGAGAAGCAATCATTCACTACCATTCTCTGTCTTCTCCCACGTCTTTTCGGAGGGAAGGGAGTTTTTTTTTAACTACTTGGATTAAAGAGAGGCAAGACTGCGCAGGCGCGTGCCGGGGATATCATAACAGAGTAACAGAGTTACTATTATGATAGTATCGTAACGTACTATCATAATGGTAACAGCGATATCACTATCAAATGTTACAGTGGGAAATTGTGTCTGGAACCGGAGGAAATAGCAGAGGTACTTAATGAATACTTTATTCAGTATTCAGTATGGAAAAGTATCTTAGTGATTGTAGTGATGACTTGCAGCAGACTGAAAAACTTGAGCATGTAGATATTAAGAAAGAGGATGTGCTGGAGCTTTTGGAAAGCATCAAGTTGGATAAGTCGCCAGGTACGAAATGTACCCCAGGCTACTGTGGGAGGAGAGGAAGGAGATTGCTGAGCCACTGACAACGATCTTTGCATCATCAATGGGAATGGGAGCGGTTCCCGAGGACTGGAGGATTGCAGATGTTGTTCCTTTATTCAAGAAAGGGAGTAGGGATAGCCCAGGAAATTATAGACCAGTGAGTCTTACCTCAGTGGTTGGTAAGCTGATGGAGAAGATCCTGAGAGGCAGGATTTATGAACATTTGGAGAGGGTTAGGGTTAGTGGGTTATGCACCCTAATGCAAGAGTCACTGCCACTCTTGGCAGTGTGGAGAATCAGTGGAATTTTGGGGTCCGAGTCCAGGTTGACTCTGAGGTTAAGAGGGCATGCGGTGCATTGGCCTTCATCAACTGTGGAATTGAGTTTAGCAGCCGAGAGGTAGTGTTACAGCTATATAGGACCCTGATCAGACTTCACTTGGAGTACTGTGCTCAATTCTGGCCACCTCACTACAGGAAGGACGTAGAAACTATAGAAAGAATGCCGAAGAGATTTTTAAGGGTGTTGCCTGGAATGAGGAGCGTGCCTTATGAGAGTAGGTTGAGTGAACTCGAGCTTTCCTCCTTGGAGTGGCGAAGAATGAGAGGGGACCTGACAGAGGTGTGTAAGATGATGAGAGGCATTGATCGCGTGAATAACCCTAACCCTAACCCTAACCCTAATGTGAGGCATGGGATCCAAGGGAACATTGCTTTGTGGATCCAGAACTGGCTTGCCCACAGAAGGTAAAGAGTGGTTGTAGACATGTCATATTCTGTATGGAGTTCGGTCACCTGTGGAGTGCGTTAGGTATCTGTTCTGGGACCCTTACTCTTCGTGATTTTTATAAATGACCTTAATGAGGAAGTGGAGGGATAGGACTGCTGATGACACAAAGGTTGGAGGTGTTGAGGATAGTGTGGGGGGCTGTCAGATGTTACAGTAGGACGTTGATAAGATGCAAAATGGCTGAGAAGTAGCAGATGGAATTCAACCCAAATAAGTGTGAAGTGATTCATTTTGGTAGGTAAAATATGATGGCAGAATATAGTGTTAATGGTAAGACTCTTGGCAGTGTGGATGATCAGAGGGATCTTGGGGTCCAAGTCCATAAGACTCTCAAAGCAGTTGCGCAGGTTGACTCTGTGGTTAAGAAGGCATACGGTGTATTGGCCTTCATCAATCGTGAAATTGCTTTAGTGGCCGAGAGGTAATGTTGAAGCTATATAGTACCCTGGTCAGACCCCACTTGGAGTATTTGCTCAGTTCTGGTTGCCTCACTTCAGGAAGGATAGGAAAGCCATAGAAAGGGTTCAGAGGAGATTTACAAGAATGAGTGAACTCAGTCTTTTCTCCTTGGAGTGAAGAAGGATGAGAGATGACCTGATAGAGGTGTACAAGATGATGAGAGGCATTGATCATGTGGATAGTCAGAGGCTTTTACCAGGACTGAAATGGTTGCTACAAGAGGAAACAGGTTTAATGTGCTGGGGACTAGGTGCAGAGGAGATGTCCGGGGTATATTTTTTACCGAGAGAGTGATGAGTGCGTGGAATGGGCTGCCAGCAACAGTGGTGGAGGCAGATATGATAGGGTCTTTTAAAAGACTTTTGGATTGGTACATGGAGCTTAGTAAAATAGAGGGTGAAAGGTAAGCCTAGTAAATTGTAAGGTAGTGACATGTTCGGCACAACTTTATGGGCCAAATGGCCTGTATTGTGCTGTAGGTTTACTATGTTTCTATATTTGTATATACCTGTCACTATTGGGCGGCCTATAAATAACACCCAGTAAAGATATTGACCCATATAACCATATAACAATTACAGCATGGAAACAGGCTATCTTGGCCCTTCTAATCTGTACTGAACGCTTACTCTCACCTAGTCGCACCGACCTGCAATCAGCCCATAACCCTCCATTCCTTTCCTGTCCATATACCTATCCAATTTTACTTCAAATGACAATACCGAACCTGCCTCTACCACTTCTATTGGAAGCTCGTTCCACACAGCTACCACTCTGAGTAAAGAAATTCCCCCTCGTGTTACCCTTAAACTTTTGCCCCCTAACTGTCAACTCATGTTCTCTTGTTTGAATCTCTCAATGGAAAAAGCCCATCCATGTCAACTCTATCTATCTCCCTTGTAATTTTAAATACCTCTATCAAGTCCCCCCTCACCTTTCTACACTCCAAAGAATAAAGACCTAACTTGTTCAACCTTTCTCTGTAACTTAGGTGCTGAAACCCAGGTAACATTCTAGTAAATCTCCTCTGTACTCGCTCTATTTTGTTGACATCTTTCCTATAATTCAGTGACCAGAACTGTACACAATACTCCCAATTTGGCCTCACCAATGCCTTGTACAATTTTAACATTACATCCCAACTCCTATATTCAATGCTTTGATTTTAAAGGCCAGCATACCAAAAGCTTTCTTCACCACCCTATCTACATGAGATTCCACCTTCTGGGAACTATGCACCATTATTCTTAGATCACTCTGTTCTACTGCATTCTTCAATGCCCTACCATTTACCATGTATGTCCTATTTTGATTGGTCCTACCAAAATGTAGCACCTCACACCTATCAGCATTAAACTCCATCTGTCATCTTTCAGCCCACTCTTCTAACTGGCCTAAATCTCTCTGCAAGCTTTGAAAATGTACTTCATTATCCACAACGCCACCTATCTTAGTATCATCTGCATACTTACTAATCCAATTTACCACTCATTCATCCAGAACATTAATATATATGACTAACAACATTGAACCAAGTACAGATTCCTGAAGGCACACCACTGGTTACCGGCCTCCAACCTGACAAACAGGTATCCACCACTACTCTCTGGCATCTCTCATCCAGCCACTGTTGAATCCATGTTACTACTTCAATATTAATACATGACGATTGAACCTTCCTAACTAACCCTCTGTGCGGAACTTTGTCAAAGGCCTTACTGAAGACCCGTTGCTGTTCCTATCCTCCACCCACAGAGATTCCGTAGACAATCCCTCCAGGACGTCCACCTTTTCTGCAGCTGTGACATTATCTCAGATCTACAGTGCCATGCCCCCACCTCTTTTGCCTCCCTCCGTGTCCTTTCTGAAACATCTAAAACCCGGCTCTTGAAGTAACCAATCCTATCCCTGAGCCATCCAACTCTCTGTAATGGGCACTACATCATATCTCCAAGTACTGATCCACGCTCTAAGCTCATCCACTTTGTTCACAATACTTCTTGCATCAAAATAGACACATCTCAAGCCTTCGGTCTCACCTCCACCTCATCTTATTCTTATTCTCACTGTCACGTGGCACAGGCAGTAATCCCAAGATCACTACCTTTGCAGCCCTGTTTCTCAACTTCCTTCCTAACTCCTGTAGTCTTTTTTCAGGACCTCTTCCCTTTTCCTACCTATGTCATTGGTACCAATATGTACCACGACCTCTGGCTGTTCTCCCTTCCACAGCAGGATATCTTGGACGTGATCTGAAACATCGCCGGACCCTCGCACCTGGGAGGCAAACTACCATCCGTGTTTCTTACCTGCATCCACAGAATCGCCTGTCTGACTCCCTAACTGTAGAGTCCCTTATCACTTCTGCCTTCCCCTTCCTTTCCTCACCCTTATGTAGCACATGACCGGACTCTGTGCCAGAGGTACGACCACTGTTGGTTCCCCCAGGTAGGCTGTCCCCCCAACAGTAATCAAACAGGAGTACTTATTGTCAAGGGGTACAGCCACAGGTGTACTCTCTAGTACCTGACTCTTCCCCTTCCTCCTCCTGACTGTGACCCACCTGTCTGTCTCCCATGGCACTGGTGTGACCACCTCCCTATAATACCTTTCTATCACCTCCTCGCTCTCTCTGACCTGACAAAGGTCATCGAGCTGCAACTCGACACACCGGGTGCAGATATGGCCGTCTGGGAGGCTGGGAGACTCCAGGACCTCCCACGTCTAACGACGAGCACAGAAAACTGGCCTCACACACATTCTTCCTTTCAGCAATGAACATAGGTAAACCTACGCCTCGTTACCGCCTAAGTCAGTTGAGCCAAAGCCGTATCACTCTGCTGCCTCTCATTCCTGCTCCGAATGCTGCCCGCTGCCTGCTGAATATGGAGGTTTTCTTTTTAAACTTTTCCTGCTCTACTGGATGACATCAGGCATCTGCGTAGTCTTGCCTCTCTTTACCCCGAGTAGTAAAGTACCTTTGCTCTGGAAATCCTTCGCCATTCCACTCAGAGGCTTCTTGCTCCGAAATAACACAGTATATTGCATACGATTAAAAGAACTATAATGGCATTTTGCCATTTATTGACCAGGGAGGTAAGGACCGCTACCAACTCAGAATGCTCAGCCCTCGCTGCAGGACTCATTAGACCTTCTACACTAGACCACTCTTTCCGCAGAAACTAGAGCAATTTGTCTTTAAGTCTCCACCCCCAGCTATGGGAATCACGGCTTCCAATTCAGCACGCTCACCTTCACTCCCATCCTTCCTGAAGGTATGGACTGCCCACGCCACACCTCCTTCCCAGAGCCCCAATAGTACCAGGCAGTTCTGCTGCAGTTACGTCAGTGCTAATCTGAGCTAGATCACAGTCTTTGTCCGCCATTTTATCAAACTCCGCACCACCCCTGTAGAATCCATAACCATGTATCACAATCATTTTACCGAACAATGTGTTACCAAACACAGCCTTAAACACAAAGCCCGCTGGACCAATGCTTAGGGGAATCACACAGCATCCAACCAAATCAATCCTGAATGATACCACCACAATTAAATACCCTCATTTTGTCGGCTGCGTAAGTCTAGGGATGACAACCTCTGGCCATGCCAAACTCGTGAGATTGAAGCACTCTTGATCTCACCCTAAAACCGCATTTGCGTGGATGCTGTGTCATTTGCTACCCTGTTATAAATTAATACCATGAAATCATAGACAATACACTGCATACGATTAGAGGAATTATATTTAGGAATCTTAACTAAAGGGTTCATAAAGAATAACAAAACAAAATAAACCCATTCTAATTAAACAGTCAAATGTGTGCAAGTTGGAGTTCATCTTGAACTTTTCTGACACTCACACACAGGGCCTTCGGTCAACGTGAAAGCACACATCACCTTCCAAACTTCGCTCGCAATCCATTTCGGACAAAGCGGATCTCCGACCAGATCGTATACTACGAGCTGTTCTCCCCAGCATATTCTCTCTTCATTTCCTCTCAAACAACAGCTCCAAGTTCAACCTTAGTGTCCCTCACCAAAGTTACCTCCCCTTAATCTAACCATCCTAATTTGATGGCACAAATTTCTCCTGTCTCGCATCTTCAACAATAACCCAAACATAGGCTGAAAACAAGCAACTTGCGCAGAACAGCAGAAAATGAAATACATACAGGATAAGAGTAAAAAAATATGAACCAGGGCATTATATAAGGAAGGGCAAGCCAATGATTGGGTACAAATGCAGACAGAGCAAAGAGTTAAACTGTACCACAGAGTCAAAATTCAAAAGAGCGAAGAATGCAGTACGGAAGGTACTATATTTACATATGCATAGGATTCAAAATAAGGTGGACGAACTCAAGGTACAATTACAGAATGGTCAGTATGATGTGGTGGGCATTACTGGGTCATGGCTGAAACAAAGTCATAGTTAGGAGCTTAACATCAAAGGATATACTTTTTTATCGAAAGGACAGACAGGAAGAAACAGAAATGGTGTAGCTTTGTTGGTAAGAGATGGAACTACATCTTTTGAAAGAGGAGACATAAGTCAGTGAATGTTGAATCTCTGTGGGTTGGGTTAAGAAACCGCAAGGTTAAAATAAACCACTGTGGGAATCATCTATAGGTCTTCACATAGTAGCCAAGATGTGGGGATGAGATTGTAAAGGGAGCTGGAAAAGGCATGTAATAAGAGAATGTTAATTGTAATGGGGGACCAATACACAAGGGTATTGGGAAAACCAGGCTGATGTGGGATTGGAAGAGAGGAAATTTGATGAATGTCTATGAGATGGCTTTTTGGTCAGTTTGTGCTTGACCGTACTGGGCGGAGAGTTATCTTAGACTAGTTGTTGTGTAATAACCCAGATTTTATTATAGAGCTAATGTAAAGGAACAGTGAGGAGGCAGTGATCATAATATGATTGAATTCATACTGTAATTTCAGAGGGAGAAGCATAACTTACATGTATCCTTATCGCAATGGAATAAAGGGAAGAAGCATGAGAGAAGAGATTTGCCCAGGTGGGTTAGATGAGGCTGACGGGGATGACGGCAGAGCTGAGATGGCAGACATTTCTGGTAATTGTTCACAAGACACAGGATAGTTATGTCCCAGAGAAGACATTGTTCTCAAACGGCAGTAGTAGGTAACCGTGGCTGACAAATCACAGCCCCTGGAGGAATTTGCACTGCGCTAACTGTGCCCTAAGAGAGGAATGAAGTAGCAAGAAGAAGGACTATGCAGTGTTGAATATGCTATTTCATGTCGGGGGCAGTAAATCACACAACATGCACTCAAACCAAGGTTTGGGTGGGCGAGACATCTCAACGTCACGGATTTGGCGGGACCAAAATTATATACACCCAAGATGTATGAAGCCGGAGAAAGGTGGGTTTATAGCTGCGAAATCCAGCGGCTGTTAGCGAAGGGCTAATGAGCCGGTTTTCCCGAGATGCCACATAAGGAGGTTTCATAAAAGATGTCAGTCGATCAGCTATCTCCAGAGATAGAGACATAGAGGTTGAGAAAAGGGAGGGAGGTGCTGGAAATGGAACAGGTAAATTTGAGGGCAGGGTAGAAGTTGGAGGCAAATTGATAAAGTTGACAAGCTCAGCATAGGTGTAGGAAGCAGCCCCAGTGTAGTCGTCGATGTAGCATAGGAAAAGTTGGGGAGTGATACCGGTGTAGGCTTGGATAATAGACTGTTCCAGGTAGCCAGTAAAATGTCAGTCATAGCTGGGACCCATGCGTGCGCCCATGGCTACACCTTTGGTTTGGAGGAAGTGGGAGGGGCTGAAGGAGAAATTATTGAGAACCTGTTCTGCCAGATGGAAGAAAGTGGTGGCGGATGGGAACATGTTGGGTCTGTTATCTAGAAAGAAGCGAAGAGTTTTAAGTTCTCTTGATAGGGGATGCACATCCATGGTGAAAATGGGATGATCAGGGCCGGGGAACTTGTAATGATTGAAAAGATCCAGAGCGTGTGTAGTGTCATGGGTATAGGTGGGAAGAGACTGAACCGGCGGGGGAGGGGGCGATTGATAAAACAGTTCAGCTATGCAGATATAAATTCGGTGGGGTAGAAACAAATAGAAACAATGGGTCTACATGGACAGGCAGGTTTGTGGATCTTGGGTGGGAAGTAGAAACAGGTGGTGCGGTCTAAGGCTACTACGAGGTTGCTGGCAGAGGACAGGAGATACCAAGAGTCAATAACGTCAGTGCTGGTGCAGATAACAATGGCCTGGTGCTCCTTAGTTGGATTCTGTTTGAGGTGCATGAGAGTGGGTGCATGAGAGTTGTGTCTGATCGCAGCAACATAGAGGTCTGTTCGGCTGGCTGGTACAGCATCCTGTCCCCATGCCTTCTCTACAGGTTTGATGGTGAGACATAGATTAGTGCGGAGCATACTCAGAGAAGTTTGTGAAAATGTTCAATGAATAACCAAACTTGTTTAACCTCCTAAAAAGGTAAAGCCACTTGTCAACCTTCCTTATGATTGCAGCTATGTTCTGGACCCAGGATTGATTATTGAATATGTTAACACCCAAGAATTTAAAGTTGTTGATATTCTCTGCTGCTAGAGCCCCGAATATTGACTGGTCCTTGTTTCACCTTGCTTAAGTCAACAATAAGCTCATTTGTTTTACTGACATTGAGCAAGAGATTGTTGTTGTAGCATTGCTAGGTGTTCCATCGCAAGCAATAAGGTGACTCATTATCATTTATGATTTATCCAAAAGCTGTGGTGTTATCAGAGAATTTGCACATGATATAGCTTTTATGGTAAGAGGGAAAGAATTCAAGGGGCCAGAGGAGAAAGTCTTTCACATAGTGCTGTTGGGTATGGCAAACGAGCTTCCAGCGGAAGTGGTGGATATCGGAGCAATTGCAACGTATAAATGACATTTAGACTGGTTCATGGAGAGGAAATGTTTGAGAGAGATATGGGTCAAATGCAGGAAGGTGGAGAGGCTCAACTAGACAATTAAGTTGGCATGAATTATTTGGTATTAAATGCTTGTTATTTTGTAGTTTACATCTATGAATCCATTCCTATTAGTCCACTGCATCCATTCGCAAATTCTAAATTACTAGCAAGAGCAGAGGGGGAATGGTTGCTGGACATGGGTCGGAGGCTATGGCGTTATATCATAAAATGTATCTGCCCCCTTGTTTTTTCTAAGATCTGTCATAAACCCTAAGTGGATGCCTCCTTAAGCATATTTTGTCTATGTGCTTCCGTGATATTATACTCATTGAATAGTCCATCTGTGTTAAGGGTCTAACACACATTTATACCACCATGTTCCACTGTATAGCCTATTACGATTTCTGATACCTTGTTTTAATGAAATTTTAAAAGTTCATTGTCTTCTCCCTGAATTCTCTACCTACAATATACTACTTCGCAATACATTTGAGTTAATAATTTTCATCTACCGCTCTTCATAGAAACATAGAAAAGTCCTCTGTTTTTCTGAGTTCCCAAACCTGTCTAGGAGCCTCTTAAAAGACTGTATCGCATCCGCCTCCACAACTGTCGCTGGCAGCCTATTCCACGCACTCACCACAATCTGCATATAAAAACTTATCCTTGATATCTCCTCTGTACCTACTACCAAGCACCTTAAAACTGTGCCCTCTCATGCTAGCCATTTCAGCCCTGGGAAAAAGTCTCTGACTAGCCACACGATCAATGCATCTCATCATCTTGTACAACTCTATCAGGTCTCCTCTCATCCTCCGTCGCTCCAAGGAAAAAAAGGCCGATTTCACTCAACCTATTCTCATAAGCTATGCTCCTCAATCCAGGCAACATCCTTGAAAATCTCCTCTGCATCTTTTCTATGGTCGCTAGCCGAAGTGAGAGTTACAATTGTGGGGGCTCATCCGGGATTGATTCTGTTAGATGCTTTGTGATTACCCTGAGCGTTGAACCAGTAGGGTATATATTCGCTCTCCAGTTGAATTGTTAATTCACCTATTAAGTACAGTTAAAGTTGCGATAGTGGGCGGAGGTTTGATGAAATAGTGGGCGCAGCTCTCGTTTTAATGCAGACCAGCGTTGATGTAGCGGTAGCTGGGAGCAGAGCTTTCAAAGACAGGGTTCTATCGTCTCTGGGGAGTGAGGGGTAGGTACGGATGTGTGTGGACTGTAGGACTCTGAACAGGCACACCGTCCCTGACCAGTATACTGTTCTGATGATTGAAAATGCACTGGGCTGCCTGAGTGGTGCGAAGTGGTCAGTGTGCTGGACTTGAGGAGTGGATATTACCAGATCCCCATGAGTGAGGCCGACAAAGAGAAAACAGATTTTTTCCAGTTCGAAAGGATGCCCCAGGGCATGTCGGGAGCTCCTGTAACCTTCCAGCAGGACACGGAGAAGGCGGTGGGGGATATGAACTTGCTTGAGATAGTGGTATATCTGGATGTGTTGCATGGAGAGACTGAGGAGAACCCAAGTGCAGGACACAGGCACAGAGAATGAGCTGGGAATGCTGGCGCAGACGTGAACTTGAATAGCAAATAGGATGAATCTTGACACGGAGCTCTGATATGGAGTCTTGACAGAGAGACGCGGTTTTCATGGAATATCTTGAAACTGGAGCTGAACTTGGTACTAGTGGTTCTAAACAGTCGGGAAACGAAGTTATCACATGAGAATAGACCAACTAACTGGCGACCAGTGGTTGTGACGCCAGGGATCTTATACTGCAGTTCTTGGTGGAGACCAGGTATGCTGTTATCAAGCGAATTAACAGTAAAGGGGAAATTAATGTTTGGAATCAAGGCATAATCAAGGGAGATTAGGGGCAAGATGGGGGATTAACAATAGGGACCATGACAGGATGACCTCATGGTATTTGGATCTACCTTGGAAGAACATGAAGCGAGAAAGCTGTAGGGTTGAAACTTCCTCTGAACAAATGCCAGTTCTGCCAAACATCTGTTAGCTTTGTTGGGCAGATAGTCTCATGAAATGGAATGGTTATCCATTCCAGCTAAGTTAGAGGCGGTTACCACTTGGCTAAGACCCCAGACTGTGAGTGCTCTGCGCTCGTTCCTCGAGTTCTGAGGTTACTATTGGAGGTTTGTGAAAGGCTATGCGAAAGTGAGTAACCCGTTGAATCAGCTTCTGTGCGGTTACACTCCCCCGGGAAAGAAAGCGAGGGTGGAAACGGACAAGAGGGTAGAGAGTATCTTAGCCCATCAGAGTCCTTTGGACCGAGGTTGGTCTTGAGAGAAAAGGAACACAGAGTCTTGGTCTTGAGAGAACAGGAACAAAGGGATATGGAACATAGAGCCGCATCTCCTCCTTAGGAACCAGGACTTGGGGCCGGGGCTCTACACAAAGTCAGGACCCCTCCTAGGGAGCAGGACTTAGGGCCGGGACTCATACACAGAACACAGAGAGACGGTTCCCAACTAAAGGTAGTGGCAAACAGCTGGACCTACCTAGCAAAGGTGTGGACACAGAGACAGTTCCAAACAACGATAGACAGTTCCTTATCTAGACACAACAAGGCTCCGGTCTTGCTCCAGTGCTAGAACCTGACAGCGATACAGGTGAGGACGCAGGCAAGGCTTCAGGAGGAAGGTGAAAGGAAGGGAAGTGGAACAGTCCTGCAAATGAAGTTGAACCCAGGAGCTATTTATGTAGCCAGCCCGAAATGAGAATCAGGTGTCTCAATTAGAGCACCCAACAGAACAAGGGAAAACTGAAAACCTGGAATAAGGAATGATGGACCGGACCGTGAACTGGAATGTGGACTTCACGGACCAGACCATGACACTATCATTGCCTAGCTTTTTGAACCTTTCATAAGCTCTTCTTTTCTTCTTGATTAGATTTACAGCAGCCTTTGTACAGCACGGTTCCTGTACCCTACTATCCTTTCCCTGTCTTATTGGAATACACTTATGCAGAACTCCAAGCAAATATCCCCTGAACATTTGCCACATTTCTCCCGTACAGTTCCCTGAGGATATCTGTTCTCAATTTATACTTCCAACTTCCTGCCTGACAGCCTCATATTTCCTCTTACTACAATTAAACATTTTCCTGTCTTGTCTGTTCCTATCCCTGTCCAATGCTACGGTAAAGGAGATAGACTTGTGATCACTACATCCAAAATGCTCTCCCACTGAGAGATCTGACACCTGGCCAGGTTCCTTTCCCAATACCAGATCAAGTACAACATCTCCTCTTGTAGGCTTACCGACATATTGTGTCAAGAAGCCTTCTTGAACACACATAACAAACTCGACCCCATCCAAACCCCTCGCTCTAGGGACATGCCAATCGATATTGGATGATAATGTGGTAAACTGGATCAGCAAATTTGCTGATGATACAAAGATTGAAGGTGCAGTGGACAGTGAAGAAGGTTTTCAAAGCTCGCCGAGGGTTCTGGACCAGTTGGAAAAATTGGCTAAAAATAGCAGATGGAGTTTAATACAGACAAGTGTGAGGTATTGCACTTTGGAAGGAGAGACCAAGGTAGAACATACAAGGTAAATGGTAGGGCACTGAGGAGTGTAGTAGGACAGATGTATCTAGGAATACAGATACAAAATTCCCTAAAAGTGTACCTATCACAGGTAGATAGGGTAGTAAAGAGAACTTTTGGTACATTGACCTTTATAAATCAAAGTTTTGAGTATAAGAGTTGGAATGTTATGGTGAGGTCGTATAGGGCATTGGTGAGACCAAATCTGGAGAATTGTATGCAGTTTTGGACACCGACTTACAGGAAGGATATTAATAAGGTTGAAAGAGTGCAGAGAAAGTTTACAAGGATGTTGCCGGGACTTGAGAAACTGAGTTACAGAGAAAGATAGGTTGAATAGGTTAGGACTTTATTCCCTGGAGCGTAGAAGAATGAGGGGAGACTTGATAGAAAATTACGATAGGTATAGATAGAGTGAATGCAAGCAGGCTTTTTCCATTTAGGCTAGGGGAGTAAAAAACCCAGAGGACATGGGTTAAGGGTGAAGAGGGAAAAGTTTAAAGGGAACATGGGGGGGGGGGGCTTCTTCACACACAGAGTGGTGGGAGTGTGGAATAAACTGCCAGATGAAGTTGTAAATGCAGGCTACTTTTAACATTTAAGAAAAAGTTGGACAGGTACATGGATTAGAGGTGTATGGAGAGATATGGTCCAGATGCAGGTCAGTGGGACTAGGCAGAGAAATGGTTAGGCACAGCCAAGAAGGGCCAAAAGACCTGTTTCTGTGCTGTAATGTTCTATAGTTCTATGATATTGGGGAGATTAAAATCTTCCACCGTGACTATTTGCTCCTTGATGTCCCTGTTACTATTGGGTAGTCTATAAAAACACCCAGTAGAGTTATTGAACCCATACTGTTCCTAACTTCCACCCATAGAGACTCCGTAGACAATCCCTCCATGTATTTCTCCTTTTCTATGGCCTTAAGACTATCTCTAATCAACAGTGCCACACCCCCACCTCTTTTGCCTCCCTCCCTGTCCTTTCTGAAACATCTAAAACTTGGCACTCGAAGTAACCATTCCTGCCCGTGACCCATCCAACTCTCTGTAATGACCACATCATAGCTCCAAGTACTGATCCATGCACTAAGCTTATCTGATTTGTTCACAATTCTCCTTGCATTGAAATAGACACATCTCAAACCATCGGTCTGAACTTGTCCCTTCTCGATCACCTGTCTGTCCTCCCTCTTGCACCCTTCAATCTTTCTCTATTTGTGAGCCAACCACCTCTATTCCGTTTGTTCAGTTTGGTTTCCACCCACCAGGAATTCTAGTTTAAACTCTCCCCAACAGCCTTAGCAAACTTTCCCGCCAGGATATTGGTCCCCTTGGGATTCAAGTGTAACCCGTTCTTTCTGTACAGGTCACTCCTGCCCCAAAAGACGTCCCAATAATCCAGAAAGCTGAATCCCTGCCCCTGCTCCAATCCCTCAGCCACGCATTTATCCTCCACCTCAGTCTATTCCTATACTCACTGTCGTGTGGCACAGGCAGTAATCCCGGGATGGATACTATCGTTTAACCATTGTGTGATTTCTTGGAAATAGGGAAAATAGCGCAGCATTCATTTTCAAAGCTGTGATTTCAGATGCAAGTCAGTTGATGTTTTGGGCTTGAATTGTATTATTTGTGTAGGAATTATTGAAAACAGTGTTGTGCACAACTCAGCCCCCTTTTTTAAAATAACAAAATAAATAATTATGCTCAGACTATAACATATTACATTTTTGATCTCCTCTCTGAACGTGGACTGTATCACTAAGTAAATAAAGGTATTGGTGCAACAACTTAAATTCTGCAACATCAGTGAAACTTGGTCAAGAATATATTCAGAAACACTGTAGATTTGATTAGTTCCAGTAACTGTATAAAATAAGAACCGATTACGTTAACAGACCGCAACTGTGTGAAGCTGCCAGAAATTGTGAACCACGAACGTCCACTAGCTCTCCATCTTTAGGTCACTTCAATATTCCTTTTGCTCTTTATCTTTCGGACCCTTATGGATGTGACTTGACACTAAAATGTGTCTGATTCTGAACGCATTGAGCAGAAGTATTAAAACAAATGGGATAAATGAGTTAAAACTATATCAAACCAATGAAATGCCACTCATCCGGGATCTATATAATAGTTCGATGACACCAGCGTGGGGCTTTTCCTATTACAGTCCCAAGTTTATATCTAAAATAAAAAGGAATATCTTCCAGACCCACTGTCACAACATTTTTTTTTGCGGTATTTACTTTTTAGTGCTAGCCAGAACAGTCTGTGAATGCTCGTCTTTGTGCTTAGCTAACACTACGTACGAGGATGAGCTCCATGAAATCTAAGGAAAGATAACAGTCTTTATTATGACTGAAGTGGAATTGACCAGGGCAGCAGCCTCTCCAATGGCTACCAGATAACAACTAATGCCACCGCAGATGTTGCTGTTTCTCCAGCGTAGAATTGCCATCCCCACCAAATTCACTGCGAAATGTAGAGCAAGAGATATCAAGAAAATCATGTTGTAAAGACAGGAACTGAAAATCATTACCACAAATCAATCAACTTGTTGTTGGCATTTCCTGCCTGACTGACAGGTCTTTGTTCTGCTGCGTTGTTGTAATGATGGCAAACTCGAACATGAGGAACAGCAGCCTGTGTATGCTGCATGTATGGGAAGAACAACAGAGTGGATGCTTTAGGTTGATGACCTTCTTGGAACTGGGAAAGAGATAAATTAATCTCAATAAGTTGACCAGAAAGTTAAATTGTAGCCACCTTATAACCAGAGTGACCAATGTTATCTCAATATTCTCCCTTTCTATGTGTTCCCATTCACTAATGGACCGGATAACCTTGCCCACAGCTCATGGCCACTCTGGTTTTACTCTAGGAGAGACTTCCCCTCTCTTAACTTCCCTCCATCTTATCAAGGTTTTGTTTTCTACCCAGAAGTTCTGGAGCCTGAAACATCCACTGTTTAGTCACTTCTACAGACACTGCCTGGCCTTCTGAACTTTTCATCGTTTTGCGTGTGTTATCCAATGATCCTCTTCCAGTTCAGCCAAGGTTATTGGATCTGAAACAACATCGTAGTTTCTCTTCCTACAGAATTAGTTTGGCATTCAAGTGTCAGCATTATCTGTATTTGTTTTTATTTAATAATTCAATTAAATGGATTTTCAACATTTTTGAAATCTACTTGTTGTCAATGTTTACAACTTTAAAAATATGAAATCCATCCTACATTTTCCCACGCAAAGCCACACACAAAATATAGGAGTAGGAATTGTTAACAGTCCCCATCTATCCTGCTCAACACGTAATGTGATAGGGTAAAGATCATAAATATAAAATCAAGGATATAATATTGAGACTTAATAATGCATCTGGTGAGGCCTCACTTGGAGGATCGTGAGCAGTTTTGGGTCAATTTATCATAGAAAGGTTGTACTGGATAGGGTTCAAAGGAGGTTTGCAAAAATGACTCCAATATTGAATGTCTTATAATATGAAGAGGCTGTGTTTGTTGGAGTTCTGAAAAATGGGGTATGACCTCATTGAAGCTTAACTAATGGAATGGCCTTGATAGAGTGGATGTGGAGAGGATGTTTCCTATGGTGGTAGAGTCTAAGACCAGAAGACATAGCCTCAGAAAAGAGGGGCGTAGTTTTGGAACAGAGATAAGGATTTTTTTTATCCAGAGAGTGGCGAATCTGTTGAATTCTTTGCCACAGGCAGCTGTGGAAGCCAAGTTACTTATGTATATTTAAGGCTGAGGCTGATAGATTCTTGATTGGTCATAGCATGAAGGATACTGGGAGAAGCCGGGGATAGGAAAATTGGATCAGCCATGATGAAATGGCAGAACAGACTCAATGGGCCAAATGGCCTAATTCTGCTCCTATATCCTATGGTTTTATGGTCTTATGAATGGTAGAGTGCAGCAACAGACCCTAATTCCAACAATGTTCTGCAAAACTGATTAGCCTCGTGGTAATTACCTAACTAAACAAACTCATATGTCAGCTCAATGTCCATACTTTGCACATTCACTTGAATTTCTAACAGCCTTTGAAAGGTGTCCACGTATTTTCCTCCACCACCAATTATTCCAGGTACCCACCACACTCTGTATTTTTTTCCAATGCAGATCTCCAGCACCTCATATCTGACTTCGCATTTACCAACAAGGTACTCCATCTGCCAGACCATTGCCCACTCACTTAACCTAACTATATCTCTCCGCAGACTTTCCATATCTTCTGCACAATTTGCTTTTCCCCTCAATTTAGTATCATCTGCAAATGTAGATACATTACACTTGGTCACCTCTTCCAGGTCGTTAATGTATATCATGAACAGCGACCCCTGGGGCAAACGCTCACCACTGTTTGCCAACCAGAGTAACACCCATGTATCCTAACTCTCTGCTTTCTATTAGTTAACCAATCCTCTCTCCATGCTAATACATCACCCACAACTCTATGCATCCTAATTTTATGGATAAATCTTTTATGTGGCACTTATCGAATGCCTTTTGGATATCCAGGTGAATAACGTCCACCTGTTGCTCTCAATCCATTGTGTTCGTTGTATTCTCAAAGAATTCCAGTAAGTTTGTCAAGCAGGGTTTGCATTTGCTGAATCCATGCTGCGTCTGCCCGATGGACCCATTTCTTCCAGATGCCTCGCTATTTCTTCCTTAATGATAGCTTCAATAATTTTCCCAACTAGCTGGCCTATAGTTACGATCCTTTTGCCGAAAATATTTTTTGAACATTGGCATGACGTTCTCCGTCTTCCAATTCCACGAAACCTTCCCAGAGTCCAGAGAATTTTGGTAAATTATCACCAAAACTTCTACCTTAACCTACCATTTCTTTCAGTACCCTGGGATGCTTTCCATCAGGACCAGGGGACTTATCTAATTTCAGGCTCACAATTTTCTCAGCACTACTTCTTTAGTGACAGCTGTTGCATTGAGATCCTCACTTCCCATCGCATCCATAACATTTCTCTCTCTGGCATGTTAGACGTGTCCTCCACCATGAAGACCGACACAAAATAGTCATTCGAAGCCTCTGCTTGTCAGTACCTCCAGTTGAATCTTGTCTTTTTGTGTTTTCTCCCCAGCTGTCTGTCTGTGGTTTTGTATTGCCATGTGCTCTTGTTTGTTTTCATGCCCCATGTGCTCCTGTCCCCGCTCCTTCTTTACTCCCACCCTGTATTACTGAGTACTCTGCCTCTCACCTGTTTCTCATTATTACCAGTTTTACTTCCACTTCTGGCTCATTCTGCATCTCTGTTTATTGCTCATTGTATTTTAGTCCTGTGCTTTCACCTGTTTGTTGCCAGATTGTGCCAGTGAGTTTTCCTGAGCCTTTCCAGCATTTGTTTCTGAACTCTGTCCATTTGAATATTGACTCTGCCTGTTTCCTGATTCTGGTTTTTGGATTTCTCTGGAACTTTTGATGTCCACCTGAACTTTGACGCCGACTTTGTTGCCTCTCTGAATTTGATACTCAAGAAATATCACAGTGCGCACAGTACTTGGTCTATGATTGGGTCCCTGCTTCAGTGCCCTGACACTGCCATTTCCTCATTACCAAGTATAAATTCTGCATTCTAGTCCTCCAAGGGACCTACGTTTACTTTAGCCAAACTGTTATGCTTTATATGATTATAAAAACCTTTACAATCTTTTTTTAATATTTTGTGGTGGTTTATTTTCATAATCTAGCTTCTCTTTCTTTATTGCTCGCTTAGTAGCTCTTCGTTGCTTTTTAAAGTATTCCCAGTCTTGCATTTCTCACCATTCTTGGCGACTTTGTATGCATGAGCTTTTAGTTTGATGCCTTCTTTTATTTCTTTAGTTATCCAAGACTGACTCTCCCAACCTTTACTGTGCTTGCTCTGAACTGGAATATACTTTTGTTATGCACTGTGAAAAATTACTTTGAAAGTCTTCTATTGTTCCTCAATCATCCTACCTTATAGCCTGTGTTCCCAGTATACGCGAGCCAATTCCTCCCTCATCCTATTGTTGTCTCCATTGTTTAGGCATAATACACTGGTTTTGATCGTACTTTTGCACCTTGCAGTTGTATGAGAAACTCAATTATACCGTGAACACTCTTTCCAAGAGGATCCCAAACTACAAGTTCACGAATTTTGTCTGTCTCATTGCACAGGACCAGATCTAAGATAACACTTTCCCGTATAGCTTCATAGAACCATAGAACATTGCAGCACAGAAACAGGCCTTTTGACCCTTCTTGGATGTGCCGAATCATTTTTCTGCCTAGTTCCACTGACCTTCAACTGGACCATATCCCTCCATACAACTCTTATCCATGTATCTGTCCAAGTTTTTCTAAAATGTTAAAAGTGATCCCGCATTTACCACTTCATCTGGCAGCTCATTCCACACTCCCACCTCTCTGTGTGTGAAGAAGCCCCCCCCCCCACCAAATGTTCCCTTTAAACTTCTCCCCTTCAGACTTAACCCATGTTCTCCGGTTTTTTCTTCCCTAGCCTCAGCAGAGAAAGCCTGCTTGCATTCACTCTATCTATACCCATCACAATTTTATATACCTCTATCAAATCTCCCCTCATTCTTCTACGCTCCAGGGAATAAAGTCTTAACCTATTCAACCTTTCTCTGCACTCGTTCAACCTTATTAATATCCTTCCTGTAATTCGGTGACCAAAACTTCACAAAATACTCCAAATTCGGCCTCACTGATGCCTTATACAACCTCACCATAGCATTCCAACTCTTATACTCAAAACTTTGACTTATAAAGGACAATATAACAAAAGCTCTCTTTACGACCGTATCTACCTGTGACACCACTTTTAGGGAATTTTGTATCTGTATTCCCAGATCTCTCTGTTCTACTGCACTCCTCAGTGACCTGCCATTTACCTTGTATGTTTTACCTTGGTTTGTCCTTCTAAAGTGCAATACCTCACTCATATCTGTATTAAACTCCATCTGCCATTTTTCAGCCCATTTTTCCAGCTGGTCCAAATCCCTCTGCAAGCTTTGAAAACTTTCCTCACGTCCACTGCACCTCCAATCTTTGTATCATCAGCAAATTTGCTGATCCAATTTACCACATTATCATCCAGATCACTGATATAGATGACAAATAACAATGGATCCAGCACTGATCCCTGTTCACAAGTCACTAGTCACAAGCCTCCACTCAGAGAAGCAATCCTTTGGCTTCTCCCATTAAGCCAATGTCTAATCCAATTTACTACCTCACCATGTATACTCCGCAACTGAATATTCCTAAATAACCTCCCATGCGGGACCTTGTCAAAGGCCTTACTGAAGTCCATGTAGACAACATTCACTGCCTTACCTTCATTCACTTTCCTGGTAACCTCCTCGAAAAACTAATAGATTTGTTATTTGTTATGTTGACTCTCCCTAATATGCAAATACTTGTAGATCCCATCTCTTAGTACTCCTTCCAATAATTTACCTACTAAGGATGTCAAACTTACCGGCCTATAATTTCCCGGATCACTTTTAGAGCCTTTTTTAAACAACGGAACAACATGAGCTATCGTCCAATCCTCTGACACCTCACTCGTAGATACCGATGTTTTAAATTTATCGGCCAGGGCCCCTGCAATTTCAACACTAGTCTCCTTCAAAGTCTGAGGGAATACCCTGTCAGGTCCTGGGGATTTATCTACTCTGATTTGCCTCAAGATAGCAAGCATCTCCTCCTCTTCAGTCTGTATAGGTTCCATAATGTCACTATTTGTTTGCCTTGTTTCCATTGACTCCATGCCAGTTTCCTTAGTAAATACAGACGCAAAAACCCACTTAAGATCTCCCCCATTTCTTTTGGTTCCATACATAGCCGACCACTCTGATCTTCAAGAGGACCAATTTTATCCCTTACTATCCTTTTGCCCTTAGTGAGATGCTGTTCAAGAAAACCATCAAGAATGCATTCAATGAAGTCCTTCTCAAGACTGTCTCGACTAACGTGATCCACCCAATCTATGTGCAAGGTAAAGTCCCACATGATAATTACTGTTCCATTCTTACATGGCTCAGATATCTCTGTTTATTGCCTCTGTATCTGTAGTGTTATTATTCGGTGACCGATAGACAACTCCCACCAGCCTTTACTATTCCTAATCTCTACCCAGATGGATCAAACATTCTCCTCCTGAGACTTTATATCATCTCTCATTATTGCCCTGTTCTCATTATTAATTAAGTGCACTATCCCACCTCCCTTACATTCCTGTCTATCCTATCCTTCCCTATTACAAGGGGCATGATTTAATTCCCAATTCTCTCCACCCTGCAACCATGTCTCTGTAATAGCCCCTAAATCATACCCCTTGTACCGATTTATGCTACAAGTCCACTGACCTTGTTTCAAATACTATGCACATTCAAATAAAGAGCCCTTACAGTTTAAAATCTTGTAATCTTTTACTCTTTTGACTTTTCTTCACTCCACTCTTACTTTCTCCTTTTTACCTTTAGCATTTTCTTCATCTTTATCCACATGTTTTTCCCAAACTGTGGTGCCAGCAAGCATCTTGATCTTGTGGATTGGATCAGCTGCAGCTCCTAAGGGACTGTGTCAGGAAACTGGAGCTGCAGCTCGATGACCTTCGTCTGGTCAGGGAGAGTGAGGAGTTGATAGGAAGGAGTTACAGGCAGGTGGTCACACCGGGGCCATGGGAGGCAGACAGGTGGGTCACGGTTAGGAGGGGGGAAAGGGAAAAATCAGGTACTAGAGAGAACCCCGGTGGCTGTACCCCTTGACAATAAGTACTCCTGTTTGAGTACTGTTGTGGGGGGGGAGCAGCCTACCTGGAGGAAGCAACAGTGGCCGTGCCTCTGGCGCAGAGTCCGGCCCTGTAGCTCAGAAGGGTAGGGAAAAGAAGAGGAAGGCAGTAGTAATAGATGACTCGATAGTTAGGGGATCAGATAGACGACTCTGTGGACGCAGTCAGGAGACCCGGATGGTAGTTTGCCTCTCTGGTGCCAGGGTCCGGGATGTTTCTGATTGCATCCAAGATATCCTGAAGTGGGAGGATGAGGAGCCAGAGGTTGTGGTACATATTGATACAAATGACATAGGTAGGAAAAGGGAAGCGGTCCTGAAAGTAGAATATAGTGAGTTAGGAAGAGAGTTGAGAAGAAGGACCGCAAGGTAGTAATCTTGGGATTACTGCCTGTACCACGCAAAAGTGAGAGTAGGAATGGAATGAGGTGGAGGATAAATGTGTGACTGAGAGATTGGAGCAGGGGGCAAGGATTCAAGTTTCTGGATCATTGGGACCTCTTTTGGGGCAGGTGTGACCTGTACAAAAAGGATGGGTTACACTTGAATCCTAGGGGGACCAATATCCTGGCAGGAAGGTTTAATAGAGCTGTTAGGGAGAGTTTAAACTAATTTGGCAGGGGGATGGGAACCAGAATGATGGAGCGGAGGAGAGGGAAAACAGAAATAGATCTAAGGTAGTGAGCACTAGGGATGTCAAGAAGGACAAGCAGGTGATGGAGCAAATTTGCAGCCATTGGGATGAGTTGCAGTGCAATCACTGCAAAAATACCAAATACTGGATTTAAGGTGTTATACTTAAATGCGCGCAGCATAAGGAATAAGGTGGATGATCTTGTTGTACAGTTACAGATTGGCAGGTATGATATTGTGGCCATCACTGAGACGTGGCTAAATGATGCATGTCTCTGGGAGTTGAATGTCCAAGGACACACGGTGTATCGGAAGGACAGGCAGGGAGGTAGAAGGGGTGGCGTGGCTTTAATGGTAAGAAATGATATTAAATCATTAGAAAGAGTTGACATAGGATCAGAAGGTACAGAAACTTTATGGGTTGAGCTAAGAAATCACAAGGGTAAAAGGACCCTGCTGGCAGTTATCTACAGGCCTCCAAACAGCTGCAGTGATGTGGACTTCAAATTACAACAGGAAATAGAAAAGGTTTGCCAGAAGGGTAGTGTTATGATAATTGTAGGGGATTTTAACATGTGAGTGGATTGGGACAATCAGGTCGGCACTGGATCTCAAGAGAGAGAATTTGTAGAATGTCTACGAGATGGCTTTTTAGAACAGCTTGTTGTTGAGCTCATTAGGGGATCGGCTGTACTAGATTGGGTATTGTGTAATGAACCAGAGATGTTTAGAGAGATGGAAGTGAAGGAACACTTAGGAGACAGTGATCATAACATGATTGAGTTCACTGTGAAATTTGAGAAAGAGAAGCTGAAATCCGATAAGTCGATATTTCAGTGGAGTAAAGGAAATTCCAGTGGCATGAGAGAGGAACTGGCCAAGGTTGACAGGAAAGGGACACCAGCAGGAAGGATGGCAGAGCAGCAGTGGCTGGAGTTTATGCGAGAAGTGAGGAAGGTGCAAGACAGATATATTCCAAAGAAGAAGAAATCTTCGAATGGAAAAAGGATGCAACCGTGGCCGACAGGAGAAGTTAAAGCCAAAGTAAAAGCAAAGCAGAAGGCATACAAGGTAGCAAAAATTAGTGGGAAGACAGAGGATTGGGAAGTTCATAAAAGCTTACAAAAGGAAACTGAGAAGGTCATTAAGAGGGAAAAGATGAACTATGAAAGGAAGCTAGCAAATAATATCAAAGAGGATACTAAAAGCTTTTTCAAGTATATAAAGAGTAAAAGACAGGTGAGAGTAGATACAGGACCGATAGAAAATGATGCTGGAGAAATTGTAATGGGAGATAAGGAGATGGCAGAGGGATTGAGTGAGTATTTTGCATCAGTCTTCACTGAGGAAGACATCAGCAATATACTGGACATTTAAGGGTGTCAGGGAAGAGAAATATGTGCAGTCACAATTACGCCAGAGAAAGTACTCAGGAAGCTGAATAGTCTAAGGGTAGGTAAATTTCCTGGACAAGATGGAATGCACCCTCGTGTTCTGAAGGAAGTAGCAGTGGAGATTGCGGAGGCATTAGCAATGATCTTTTAAAAGTCGATAGATTCTGGCCTGGTTCCAGAGGACTGTAAGATTGAAAATGTCACTCCGCTATTTAAGAAGGGGGCAAGGAAGCAAAAAGGAAATTATAGACTTGTTAGCTTGGCATCGGTAGTTGGGAAGTTGTTGGAGTCGATTGTCAAGGATGAGGTTACCTGGAGGAATATGACAAGATAGGCAGAACTCAGCATGGCTTCCTTCAAGGAAAATCCTGCCTGACAAACCTAGTGCAATTTTTTGAGGAAATTACAAGTAGGCTAGACAAGGGAGATACAGTGGATGTTGTGTATTTGGATTTTCAGAAGGTCTTTGACAAGGTGCCGTGCATGAGGCTGCTAAACAAGGTAAGAGCCCATGGAATTATGGGGACATTACATACATGGATAGAGCATTGGTTTATTGGCAGGAAACAGAGAGTGGGAATAAAAGGATCCCATTCTGGTTGGCTGCCGGTTACCAGTGGTTTTCCACAGGGATCCGTATTGGGGCCGCTTCTTTTTATGTTGTATATCAACAATTTGGATTATGGAATAGATGGCTTTGTGGCTAAGTTTGCTGATGATATAAAGATAGGTGAAGGGACCAGTAGTGCTGAGGAAACAGGCAGTCTGCAGGGAGACTTGGGTAGATTGGGGGAATGGGCAAAGACATGGCAAATGAATTACAATGTCGGAAAGTGTACGGTCATGCACTTTGGTAGAAGAAATAAACGGGCAGACTATTATTTAAATAGGGAGAGAATTCAAAGTTCTGAGATGCAATGGGACTTGAGAGTCCTTGTGCAGGATACCCTTAAGATTAACCTCCAGGTTGAGTCGGTGGTGAAGAAGGCGAATGCAATGTTGGCATTCATTTCTAGAGGAACAGAGTATAGGAGCAGGGATGTGATATTGAGGCTGTATAAGGCGCTGGTAAGACCTCACTTGGAATACTTTGCACAGTTTTGGGCTCCTTATTTAAGAAAAGATGTGCTAACATTGGAGAGGGTTCAGAAAAGATTCACTAGAATGATTCCAGGAATTGAGAGAGTTAACATATGAGGAACGTTTGACCACTCTTGAACTGTACTCCTTGGAGTTTAGAAGAATGAGGGGGGACCTCATAGAAACATTTCAAATGTTGAAAGGCATGGACAGAGTGGATATGGCAAAGTTTCCCATGGTGGGGAATTCCAGTACGAGAGCACATGACTTGAGGATTGCAGGGTGCCCATTCAGAACATAGATGCGAAAAAAAATTTTTAGTGAGAGGGTGGTGAATCTATGGAATTTGTTGCCATGGGCGGCAGTGGAGGCCAAGTCATTGGGTGTATTTAAGGCAGAGATTGATAGGTATCTGAGTAGTCAGGCCATCAAAGGTTATGGTGAGAAAGTGGGCAAATTGGACTAAAGGGGAGATTGGATCAGCTCATGATGAAATAGCGGAGCAGACTCGATGGGCCGAATGGCCGACTTCTGCTCCTTTGTCTTATGGTTTTATGGTCTAAATGTCTCACTGAAATTCATATACACTACATCCGCTGCTCTACCTTCATCAATGTACTTTGCTACATCCTCAAATAATTCAATAAGGCTCATAAGGCATGACCTTCCCTTGACAAAGCCATATTGACTACCCCTAATCAGATTATGTCTCTCCAAATGCTCATAAATCCAGCACTTGGGATCTTCTCCAATAACCTGCCCATCACAGATGTAAGACTCACTCATCTTTCTGTGGTTGAGACTTGCTGTTGCTATGTTTGGATATGGCTCAAGTGCGGAGAGAGGGAGACACTGAAGCAGGCTTTAATGCAAACAGAGTTAGAAGGAAAGGAAAACAATAAGCGCTAGGCCAAGTAGGGCTGTTAACTAAAACTCTCAAATGTAAATCAAAGCAAATACTGTGGCTGAAAGGAATAACTTAATATAAAATGAATACCGCTAGTTTTCAGAGTCAGTTGACTCGACATTCCAATTTTCAGGCAAGGCCGAATACAAGCAGGCTGGAAAAAATTGTTGAGCTTTGCTCAAGTCTCGAAATGCTACGATGATAAGAACGGAGTTAAGTACTGTAACAACGAAATAATAATTAGTTGACACGTGCACGTTAACGAACACAATTGCATCTGCTGCGCTGCCAAATCCATGGTTGTGACACTGTTCAGAACGTGCAAGTGGTGACGTCGTGAGTAGAATGCTTCCTCATAACAAGAATCCACTGAATGTCACTAATTGGGGTTCTTTCTTAAGTATGCTTATGAAGCGATCGAAACATAATGTGAGGTTTTAAAATTGAGGTGGTCATAGATCTATATAATTGAACAGTAATGAAACACGAGCATCAGCCACCTCGTCCATGCCTGCTGTGATGCCTATCTACGAAATTCACATTGGGCCATGTTAGGTTCATTTCCCTCTATTCCTTTCATATTTTTATATCTGTCCAAAAGTTTTTTTACTTGTTGTAGTTGTATCTGCCTGACCAACCTCTGGCAGTTCAGTCCACATATTTATCACCTTCTGTGTGAGCAAACCTACCACACAGATCACCTGAAAATTCTCTTCTATCTCTTAAAAGCAGAAGTCAAAATGGGTCATTGAAAATTTGAGTGATGTGTGGGTAAGGTCCAAGGAACAAACCATTAAATTCCTACGAGTATCGGCAAACAAATGTGTTGAAGTGGATATGGAGCCAGTAAAGGGGTGTGTGTGTGTGTGTGTGTGTGGGGTGGGGGGGGGACAGGTTTTCTTAGCTGTGTTCTGGAAGAAATAGAACATATGTTGCCTGGTGTTATGAGTGATGAACAGATCTGATGGAAAATGAGGTGCAGAGTTAACTATTCCCCCCCCCCCCAGAACTAGGAACTATTACTGTTGCTATGCTGCTAATGAGAGAGAGAGAGAGAGAGAGATGAAGCATAGAGGCTAGAACATCTGCTACAGATAAGAGGGAGAGAGAGGGACTGTTGATTTATTGTATTTTGACTCTTCCTGGATTATCTACCTTCCACTACAAGGACTTCACTTTGCTCATTAACATTCCTCAGGAGACAGCAGGAGTGGCCTGATTTGATGGACACAGTCATTCAGAATTGATGGATAGCTGAGACCCCGTTAGTAGGGATAAAAGACAGATCTGGGGAGACACCCTTCAGACACACTAGTGGACACTGACTGAGTGTTGTGAACCCACAAGAAAGGTGGGGGCTTCAGAGACTGAATCAGGAGATCGGCCAATAAAGCTCACAGTGTTTATAAAGCGACAGGGCTGGTGGGGACTTGTGTGTGTGTCCACTCATGCCAGAGTGACGAGTCCACCACAGAAGAACGGTCTAGCTGAAGGACGGAGGGGCATAGCTGAATGACCACAATGACATGACAGATTAAGAAAGCAACAGAAGGTTTGCCTGCTGCAGCTGCCTAATCTCTCGCGCGCTCTCTCTCTCTCTCTCTCTGTCCAACGATTACAACACAACAACCATAACTACCTCAGCACGCATGAACTGAACTGAACTTTATACTCTTCTATGACAATTAATTTACCCCTGGACAACGATAGAGCTTGTTTATTATTGCTTATTATTATTCCTACACTTTTAGTTTTATTACTGCTAACTTGTGTTATATGTATATTTGCATTATTGGTATTGTTTTGCTTATTTTACTAATAAACACTTTTAGTTTTGGTACCCCCAGACTCCAACGGATTCTATTTCTCTGCTGGTCTATAAACCCAGTTACGGTGTATGTAACAAATTGGGGGCTCGTCTGGGATTTGATTAACAAATTTGGAGGCCAGTGAATCGGGATAGAAGTCCCTTATCCGATCTGGTTGTGTGGATAACCAGACGGGAATCCAGCAGAGATGGAGACTGACAAATTCTTAAAAGACCCGACTTCGAGGGCATTAGTGTTTGCCAGGAAGGCGGAATTGGTGAGTGTTGCGAAACGATTGAATCTCTCGGCGGTGAAACCGATGATGAGAAAGTTGGATATACAGAGAGCAATAGCAGTGCACTATGTATCCGAGGGTGTGTTCCCGTCGGATGTATTGGACCTGTTCCCTGATAGGAAACCAGCTGAGGGTGAGGTTCAGTTACAGATAGAAAAATTAAGGTTGGCTGAGGAGGAGAGGAAAAGGGAGGATGAGCTCCAGATAAGGAAGCTGGAGTGGGAGGAGGCAGAAAAACAGCGACAGTTAGAGAGGGAGAAATGGCAACGTGTGAATAGCGGGGCAGACAGTGGGGAAAAGTTTAATGTTAGTAAGGAGATTAGGTTGGTACCTCCGCTCGAGGAGACGGACATTGATCGGTACTTCTTGCATTTTGAAAAAGTGGACGCGAACCAGAAGTGGCCTAGAGATAAGTGGGTGGTGTTGTTACAAAGTGTACTTAAAAGGAAGGCCCAACAAGCATATGCTGCGTTGTCTGAGGAGGTTGCAGAGGATTATGAGGAAGCAAAACAGGCTATCCTTCGGGCCTATGAGCTAGTACCCGAAGCGTATAGATAAAAGTTCAGGGACTTAAGGAAACAGTGGAATCAGATGTTCACAGAGTTTGCATACGAGAAGGGTGTGTACTTTGACCGCTGGTGTGCTGCAGAAGGGGTGGAGGAGGATTTCTATCACCTAAGAGAGTTGATTCTGATCGAAGAATTTAAAGGTTGTGTTTCGGATAATATCCGGACATACCTGAACGAGAAGAAGAATAAGTCTATATCAGAATCTGCCAAGCTAGCAGATGAATACACCTTAACCCATAAGGTAAAGTTTCCCCCAAATAAGAGTTACCAGAGAGGTAATAGGGACGGTAGAGAGAGCCCACCGGCTAAGTCAGAGAATAAGCCGGGAACTAGTGGAAAAGGCAGGGAGGAGGAAAAGCAGGCTGGCAGGAAGGTTCCCAGCTTTACGTGTTATAATTGTGGGAAAGCTGGTCATATCGCATCTAAGTGCATGGCTCCGAAGAAGGAGACAGGAAAAGGGAAAATAGCAATTCCGACTGGTTGCATTGAGCTGGTCAACAGATGGATGAGGATGGATAGAGCCCAAGAGGGGCGTGAGAAGTTTATCTCGGAAGGGACGGTGTCTGTGAAGGAGGGTGAAATCCCAGTTCCAGTGCAGATCTGGAGAGATACTGGGGCTGGTCAGTCATTGATTCTAAGGAAGGTGTTAGACTTCGGTCCTGAGACCGAGACTGGGGAGGTTGTGTTAAGAGGTATTGGAAAAGGGATTGAGGCCGTACCTATGCATAGGATATTTCTGAAATGTGACCTGGTATCTGGACCAGTCGAAATAGCGGTGCGGTCGAAACTACCGATGGATAGTGTGGGCGTCCTACTTGGTAACAATCTGGCAGGTGGTGACGTGTATTCAGCAGTGAAGCTGACAAGCAAGCCTGTAAGTGCTGAGAACCCGCCCATAGATTCCAAGATTTATCCCGCCTGCGCAATAACCCGCAGCATGTCGAGAAAGGCGGCTGAGGCAGGAGCCAGTTTAAATGAGTCCAGTGTTGATTTAGCAGAGATGTTTTTACCGACCTTGTATAAAAAGGGGTTACTGGATGAGGAGGAAAAGGATAGTGGGGTTAAGGAGAGTAGAGGAGAGGAGGTGGATCTACCATTAGCAAGGAGGGAATTTATAAAGGAGCAGAGACATGATGAGGAGCTTGTGGCGTTGAGAGAGTCAGCTCTTTCTGATGCAGAAATTGATAAGGAACCAGGGGGATACTACCTGAAGGAGGGAGTGTTAATTAGGAAGTGAAGGCTGATCACGGTGCCAGTAGATGAGGACTGCGCGGTGGTACATCAGGTGGTGGTTCCGAAGGTCTATCAGGACGAAATTTTGAACCAGGCTCATAAGGTACCCCTAGGTGGACATTTGGGATTAAGGAAGACAGTAGATAGGGTTATGAAAGATTTTTACTGGCCAAATATGAGGAAGGATATTATTGACTATTGTAAAAGGTGCCACACTCGTCAGGTGGTAGGAAAGCCAAATCAGGTTATCCCTAAGGCACCCCTTAGACTGATACCCGCTTTTGAGGAGCCTTTTTCCCGAATCATCGTGGATTTTGTGGGTCCTTTGTCTAGAACTGCGAATGGGCGGCAGTACGTGATGACCATGATGTGTGCTGCTACTAGATTCCCGGAGGCTGTGCCCCTGGGGAACATTAGGACTCCTGCGGTGGTTCAGGCTCTCATTAAATTTTTCACCACGGTAGGATTACCTTGAGAGATACAGTCAGATCAGGGGAGTACCTTCACGTCCCATGCATTTCAGCAAATGTTGACTCAGATGGGAGTTAAACAAATTCTAGCCTCTGCATACCACCCGGAATCTCAAGGACCGTTGGAAAGATTCCATGCGACTTTAAAGATCATGATTAAAATTTGCTGTCAGGAAAACACTTGCGACTGGGATGATGCATTACCACTTCTGTTATTTGCAGTGAGGGACACGTTTCAGGAATCTCTGGGGTTCAGTCCATTTGAGCTCATTTTTGGTCACAGGCCCAGAGGACCCCTAACCTTACTCAAAGAGAAATGGTCTAGTCCGAACGTACATGTCAATGTGATTGACTATGTTTTGAAGTTCCGTGAAAGGCTCCACAAAGTTTGCGAGCTTGCAAAGCAAAATCTTAAAGATTCCCAGACTAAGATGAAACAATGGTATGATAAATGAGCCCGAGAGCCAGAATTTCAAGTGGGCGATAAGGTTTTGGTCCTGTTTCCTGTAGTTACCAACCCCCTACAGGCGAGATTTCAAGGGCCGTACAAAGTGATCAAGAAAATAGACTCTCTAAATTATGTGATCGAAACTCCTGATAGACGAAAGCCGAGCCAGCTGGTTCACGTTAACATGCTAAAGGGTTATCATGATGCGACCCCCATGGTGGTCGGTGCTGTCATGAAAACCGATGAGGCAGAAAGGATTGATAAGGAGGGGCCCGAGCGTTTTGAAAAGATAAGCATAGTACCCACCAGACTAGAGAACTCCGTTATTTTGGCCAACTTTGCTGATAAAGTCAGTCATTTGGAGGCTGAACAAAGAAAGCAGCTAACACAGCTAATTAACCGGCATGCAGATTTATGCCCAGATGTTCCCAGGAGGTGCAAAACAACAGAGCGTGATGTTATTGTTACCTCAGCCCAGCCTATTAAACAATCCCCTTATCAGATGAATTTGGAAAAGAGCAAGCTAGTGGAAAAAGAAATTGAGCATATGCTAGCTGCTGGTATTATTCGTGAATCTTCCTCTGCATGGGCATCTCCATGCGTGGTTGTACCGAAGCCGGACGGTAGTATAAGACTCTGTACAGATTACAGAAAGGTGAATGGCATCACACAAACAGATGCTTACCCTATCCCTAGGGTGGATGATTGTATTGATAAAGTGGGTAAAGCTAGATACATCACCAAGATTGACCTGCTAAAGGGATACTGGTGTGTTCCTTTAACTGACAGGGCTCGAGAAATTTCAGCATTTGTCACACCATCAGGGTTCTATGAATACAATGTGGTGCTGTTTGGAATGAAAAATGCTCCAGGGACATTTCAGAGAATGATTGACGCAGTGATTAAAGGGTTAACAAACACAAAGGCTTACATTGACGATGTAGTGGTCTGGAGTGATACATGGGACGAGCACCTTGAGGCTGTGGAGAAGCTGTTTAAACGAATGTCTGCAGCCCATCTCACAGTGAACCTCGCGAAGAGTGAGTTTGGCCATGCCACGATCACGTACCTGGGGTATGTGGTAGGACAGGGGCAGTTGGCTGCTGTGCAGGCTAAAGTACAGGCTATTTCTGAGGTTCCTGTCCCAACAAATAAGAGGGCATTGAGACCCTTTTTGGGTATGGTGGGGTACTATCGAAAATTTTGTAAGAACTTTGCGGATATTGCCCTCCCGCTTACAAAGCTCCTACAGAAGGATGAAAAATTTGAGTGGAGCAGTCCTTGCCAGGAAGCTTTTGAGAAGTTGAAAACCATACTGTGGCACCACCCTGTGTTAAAAGCACCTGACCATTCGAAACCTTCCTCTCTGGCGACTGATGCAAGTGACGAGGCTGCAGGGGCAGTCCTATTGCAGAAAGCTAGGGATGGAGTGGAACACCCAGTGGCGTATTTCTCTCGAAAGTTCAATGTGCATCAGAGAAATTACTCCACTGTGGAAAAAGAATTGTTGGCACTTACAGCATTTTGAGGTCTACATTTGTTCACCACAGAGACCATTAATTGTTTATACTGATCACAACCCCTTGGTACTCTTGGCTAACATGAAAAATAAAAACAGGCGGTTATTAAGTTGGAGTCTGTTGTTACAAGAATTCGATATTAAAATACAATATGTAAAGGGGTGTGACAAGGTAATTGCTGATTGTTTATCCAGTTGTTAATTTGAAAGTGTATCTGTATTATTCTAGTAGTTAAGACCACTTTGGTATTTTGTTAAACTCTGTAATTCAGTAATGTGCTTTATTAGTTAATTTTCACCCTGGTGAAAATTCCCAGAAGGAAGGGGGTGTTATGAGTGATGAACAGACCTGATGGAAAATGGGGTGCAGAGTTAACCATTCCCCCCACCTGAGAACTACGAACGATTACTGTTGCTATGCTGCTAATGAGAGAGAGAGAGAGAGAGAGAGAGAGAGAGAGAGAGAGATGAAGCATAGAGGCAAGAACATCTGCTACAGATAAGAGGGAGAGAGAGACTGTTGATTTATTGTATTTTGACTCTTCCTGGATTATTTACCTTCCACTACAAGGACTTCACTTTGCTCGTTAACATTCCTCAGGAGACAGCAGGAGTGGCCTGATTTGATGGACACAGTCATTCAGAGTTGATGGATAGCTGAGACCCCGTTAGTAGGGATAAAAGACAGGTCTGGGGAGATACCCTTCAGACACACCAGTGGACGCTGACTGAGTGTTGTGAACCCGCAAGAAAGGTGGGGGCTTCGTGGACCGAATCAGGAGATCGGCCAATAAAGCTCACAGTGTGACGACAGGGCCGGTGGGGACTTGTGTGTGTGTCCACTCATGCCAGAGTGACGAGTCCACCACAGAAGAACGGTCTAGCTGAAGGACGGAGGGGTCATAGCTGAATGACCACAATGACACGACGGATTAAGAAAGCAACAGAAGGTTTGCCTGCTGCAGCTGCCTAATCTTTCGCTTTCTCTCTCTCTCTCTCTCTCTCTCTCTCTCCAACGATTACAACACAACAACCATAACTATCTCAGCACGCATGAACTGAACTGAATTTTATACTCTTCTATGACAATTCATTTATCCCTAGACATTGATAGAGCTTGTTTATTATTGCTTATTATTATTCCTACACTTTTAGGTTTATTACTGCTAACTTGTGTTATATGTATATTGGCATTATTGGTATTGTTTTGCTTATTTTACTAATAAACACCTTTAGTTTTGGTACCCCCAGAATCCAAAGGATTCTTCTTTCTCTGCTGGTCTGTAAACCCAGTTACGGGGTATGTAACACCGGGAAGCATTGCAAATGGTCTGATTCAATAGATATGGTTTAGAGAGCTAATAACCAAGGACCAGACAGCAGTGGTGAGAAGATCATGCCAGTTTTTGGTTCACGACCAGTTTTATATTATCGTTTAAATAATTTAACAATTTGAATGAATGGAAGTTTTACCCCATTTTTTAACTCTTGTCTGAATTTACTCTGAGTTAGAGCATAGATACATGTGTTGGTACAGGAACCGAGAAGTCTCAGCATGAATCCAAACTGTTGGAAAATGAACACCGGATCACTAATGTTTCTGTCCGTATAAGTAAAGTTTACAACCGGCCAGTTTAAGGAATGTACAACATACGTAATCCACATCAGTATAAAATTGGCAGACAGAGCAAAGAGTAAAACAATGGATTTCCTTCTGTTCTCCATCTCCGGATCAAACCGGTGCTCTCCCTTACTGTTGGTGCGAAATCCCTTCCGGAGCCTATTGGCTTTAATAATGTTCCTCACAGTCAGAGCATTGAACACCAAGATCAATGCAATTGGCAGTAATGGCGTCAGAAAACTGTCAATCCACTCATATACTGTCCATAAAGGTGAGCTGTAATAATACGGAGTTTGAATACAAAACCATGGAACGTTGTCAATAATAACCGAAGGTACAAATAGAAAATACCAGGGTATGGATCGCACACATGCGACAACGCTCACTGTTGTTAAAACTATAGCCGCTGTCTTCTCGGTGCAATATCTTGGTTTGAGCTTCTGACAACAAATTGCCACATATCGATCAAATGTGAATGCGACTGTGAACCAGACAGAGCAGTCCAGGGCTGCCCCAAACATAACAACTCTAACTGCACATACGGGAGTAATGAGCAAAAATGTAAGTGGGAAATAGAGATAATTAATTCGATCCAGTATTACATTGATAATGACCAGTATTAGATCCGCTGCAGACATTGCAATCAGGTAACGGGTGATACACTTGGATAGACCACAGTTCCCTCGAGACAGGATCACAATCGCCACGAAGTTAACTGCAAGAAGTGGAATTAAACAATAGCAGTTAGCTTCTACATTGACAGAATCATCAGTTTTACATACCAGATATGAAAACTACATTGGTACGAACAGAAATAAATGCATCGTCCTCTCCCCAATTCCCCGTGGACATTGGAAATGCGAGCCAAAGATATGACAAGCAACAACCAAACAGTACCGTAGATGAGAACTCCCAGAACCAGTCATTGCATAATAATGCTCCACCGACAGGCACGCCTCGGAATGTGCCAACGTGGGGTCAAATATGTTGGGAGGGATTGTCCCTGAAGTTTCTCAGCTTTGACGCCAGACCCTTTGATCTCATGGCAACAGGTCAAACCGACAATGAAAGTGTCCTCCCGATTCCGCACCCCCTTAGCCGATGAATGGATTCTCCTCCATGATGAATGAAACTTGGAAAGAAACTGAATGTAGCAATAACCCAGAAGGTTGTTGGACTCGCAGTGATAGAAATCAAACGGGGAGCTCCCAGAGGAGGGTCCAGGCTCATATTCCAGTGGTTTCAGTCCGGGTTTGTTCAGTGATTATTCCAGCGAGTCGGACCGAATAATATGTTTTCGCACTGCATTGTTCTCCGCTCTTCTGTATATGTCAGAACAACGATCAGCTTTCCCAACCAGCTAACCCGAGGCTCTGTTAATAAACCCCGTTTTCTGTGTTCTGCAGTGAGACATAATACAGTCTCCCCCAGCTGACCGTTCAATGCACTCCGGTCACTCAGCTAATAATAACTCAGCGGTTTAGTGGTGGCATCTTGGTCGCCATACATCTTGTGTACCGAACAGTTAATTGCTGTGCTGCTTTCCTTTACCGAAATAAGCGGCTTCCTGGAACTCACAACTACTCCGCAGAAGCGATTAAAGAGTGACGAGCGGAAGAAATTAATCGAAGTTACTTACATTGCAAACAAAAAGTTTAGAATATTGGGAGTGGAACCTCACTGGGCAATTATCCCGCTGACTGAATATGTAACACTGAATAAGTGCCTTTATAAAACGAGCGTACAGAAAGCATTTGTGTGACGATTGATTCCGGAGCCGCACCTTACCAATAACTCCAATGGCCGCAAGAACTGGGTAGTAAATGCGCTCGATCCGAAAGATTACTGGGTATTCCACCATTCTCTCTGTGAAATGCCTGATGTGGTGGACTCACTGCTTCTGACAGGCCAAATATCATTCCGGGTTCAGAGAGGCAACCGTTTATATTGGGACCAAACCTCACTTGAGACTATTAGGTTCGAAATGGATTAGTCACAGTCGTCTGACCAGGGAGGCAACTAAGCATTTTATTCCAAGGTTTATGACGCAATGGTATCTATTTTAACGATTTATCATGAAAGAAATTGTAATTTGTAGTTTTGAAATCTCAGTAGTAAGGAAGATGCGATCTCACCATTGGACCTGGTCATGTTACCAACTGACGATATTTCACCTCACTGATTACATGCAGTGTTTGCACATTTTTGGGGTGACAATTGCTTTCCAAAATTAACGTCTTATCATCCGCTTCCATCCCTCCTCCAATAAAGCAAAGATCATCTCTCACCCTGACTGCACTCTTTGTGGCCTGTTGAACTTTATACCGACCTGTGCAACCTCGGCAGCCTCTATTGCCTGGATGAAGTCCATCGCAAACCAGAGGATGGGCAATGTTGCCAATTCTGATGTTAATACACTATAATTTTGTGATGGACCTTTGAGCAGTTGGTTGTTCAACCGGACATATGCCGGCGTTTGGGGTATCCTAGCCTTTACAAAGTCCATGAAGGAGTTCTTCACTGAGGATGCTGAGTTCGCCCATTGGGAAGTTGTGTTGCAGCTATATAAGGTATTAGCAAGGCTACACATGGCATTATGTATGCAGTTTCCTTCATGTTATAAAAGAAAATACATTATTTAACTGGAAAAAGTGCAGCATTGATGCTGTTTCATGCACCCATGCTGAGCTGGTCATTTTCATCAACCATGTCTCCAACCTCTATCCTGCCCTTAAATTCACTTGGTCCATTTCTCACACATCTCTTCCCTATCTAGGGCTAGGTGTCTCTGCCTCTGGGGACAAATTGTCTCCCGAAATATTTTATAAACATACCCATATCTTGACTATACCTCTTCTAAGCCTTTATGCAGAATAAAATGCTATGTCATTTTCTCAGGTCCTTTCTCTCTGCCGCATGTTCCCAGGACAAGACTTTCCTTTCCAGAAATCAGAGATGCTTCCTGCTTCAAAGAACATGGTTTCCCTTTCTCCATCATTGATGCTGCCCTCAATGCATCTTCACCATTTCCCGGATATCCGTCCTCACTGCATCAACAGGGATAGAGTTTCTCATGACTATACATACAACACCATGAGCTTCTGCATTAATACATCATTCTCCACAACTTCTGCTGTCTTCAACGCGATCCTACCAACAAACACACCTTTAAATTCCCTTCTACCCCCATTCTTCTCTTTCCTCAGTCACCACTCTCCATGATTCGCATGGCCATTCGTCCCTGCAATTTAACATTCCTTTTGCCACATTCCTGTGTAGTTTGTTATTCATGTCCTGGGCCAGAAGCTTCATCTCTTTGTTAAGCTTGGCTTTCTAAACACAGTAGCTGCAACTTGTAAAGATCAAACAGTTGTAAAATAAACTTCCAGCTAATATTCTTTTAGCTTCTGTCATAAATGGGAGCCAGTCTTTTGTTCTAAATCAGAAATCAGAATCAAGTTTATTATCACCAGCATGTGACGTGAAAATTGTTAAAGTAGTAGCAGTAGTTCAATGCAATACATAATACAGAAAAAATAAAATAATAATAATGAATATGTAAATCTTACTATACAGTACACGTACTTACAGAATACTTACTATACAGTATATTTTGTCCACCTAGACAAAAAAGATACATACGTTTGGATGCTGTTCATAGACTTCAGTTCAGCATTCAACACAATCATCCCTCAGAAACTGATTGGAAAGCTGAGCTTACTGGGCCTGAACACCTCCCTCTGCAACTGGATCCTAGACTTCCTGACTGGAAGACCTCAGTCAGTCCGGATCGGGAGCAGCATCTCCAACACCATCACACTGAGCACGGGGGCCCCCAGGGCTGTGTGTTCAGTCCACTGCTGTTCACTCTGCTGACCCACGATTGCGTTGCAACACACAGCTCGAACCACATCATCAAGTTCGTCGATGACACGACCGTGGTAGGTCTCATCAGCAAGAATGACGAGTCAGCTTACAGAGAGGAGATGCAGCGAGGAGGTACAGAGAGGAGGCGCCGCGGCTGACGGACTGGTTCAAAGCCATGTCTCTGAATGTGAACAAAACAAAAGAAATGGCTGTTGACTTCAGGAGGATACGGAGCGACCACTCCCTGCTGAACATCGACGGCTCCACGGTAGAGATCGTTAAGAGCACCAAATTTCCTGGTGTTCACCTGGCAGAGAATCTCACCTGGTCCCTCAACACCAGCTCCATAGCAAAGAAAGCCCACCAGCGTCTCTACTTCCTGCGAAGTCTGAGGAAAGTCCATTTCCCACCCCCACCATCCTCATCACATTCTACAGGGGTTGTATTGAGAGCATCCTGAGCAGCTGCATCACTGCCTGGTTCGGAAATTGCACCATCTCGGATCGCAAGACCCTGCAGTGGATAGTGAGGTCAGCTGAGAAGATCATCGGGGTCCCTCTTCCCGCCATCATGCACATTTACACTACACGCTGCATCCACAAAGGAAACAGCATTATGAAGGACCCTATGCACCCCTCATACAATCTCTTCTCCCTCCTGCCGTCTGGGAAAAGGCTCCAAAGCATTCGGGCTCTCACTACCAGACTATGTAACTGTTTCTTCCCCCAAGCTATCAGAATCCTCAATATCCAGATCCTGGACTGACACCTTGCCCGATTGTCCTGTTTATTATTTATTGTAATGCCTACTGTTTTGAGCACTTTACACAGTCCTGTGTAGGTCTGTAGTCTAATGTAGTTTTCTCTGTGTTGTTTTTACGTAGTTTAGTCTAGTTTTTGTACTGTGTCATGTAACAGCATGGTCCTGAAAAACGTTCTCTCATTTTTACTATGTACTGTACCAGTAGTTATGGTCGAAATGACAATAAAAGTGACTTGATTTGACTTGACTTGATGTATATCGAATAGATTAAAATCGTGCAAAAACAGAAATACTATATTAAAAAAGTGAGGTAGTGTCCAAGGGTTCAATGTCCACTTAGGAATCAGATGGCAGAGAAGAAGCTGCTCCTGAATCGCTGAGTGTGTGCCTTTAGGCTTCTGTACCTCCTTCCCGATGGTAACAGTGAGAAAAGGTCATGCCCTGGGTGCTGGATCTTAATAATGGACGCATATTGTCTGAGACACTGCTTCTTGAAGACGTCCTGGGCACTTTGTAGGCTAGTACCCAAGATGGAGCTGACTATATTTACAACCCTCTGCAGCTTCTTTCTGTCCTGTGTAGTAGCCCCCTACCCCATTACCATACAGTGATGCAGCCTGTCAGAATGCTCTTCACGGTACATCATAGAAGTTTTTGAGTGTATTTGTTGACGTACCAAATCTCTTCAAACTCCTAACATAGTCTCTGCATCAATATGTTGGGACCAGGTTAGATCCTCAGCGATCTTGACACTCAGAAACCTGAAACTGCTTACTTTCTCCACTTCTGATCCCTCTATGTGGATTGGTATGTGTTCCTTCGTCTTACCCTTCTGGAAGTTCACAATCAGCTCTTTTGTCTTACCGATGTTAGTTTCCAGCATTGTTGGTGTGTCACCACTCCACTAGCTGGTATATCTCACTCCTGTATGCCCTCTCGTCAACACTTCAGATTGTACCAACAATGGTTGTATCGTCAGCAAATGTATAGATGGTTCTTGAGCTATGCCTAGCCACACAGTCATAGTTATATAGCACACACTCCTGAGGTGCACCAGTGTTGATCATCAGCGAGGAGGAGATGTTATTACCAATCCACACAGATTGTCGTCTTCGGATTAGTAAGTCCATGATCCAATTACAGAGGGAGGTACAGAGGTCCAGGTTCTGCAACTTCTCAGTCAGGGTTGTGGGAGTGATGGTATTAAATGCTGAGCTATAGTCGGTGAACAGCATCCTGACATAGGTGTTTGTGTTTGTAAATAGAACTGCAGTTGAAAACAAAAAGATACAGAGTTTTGCAATCTGACGCATCGTTCATAGAAAACAGGATGTTGGTCACTGCATTTGGCTTATTGTGTTGAAAAAGTGCAGTGTAAGACAAAAGGTAATTTAATTTGGATTGTTTCAAAACAGACAATGCTGGATAATTTGTTGAGTTCAAAGCATCTTGCAGAACAGATGGAGACAAGCACTCAGTATATCAACAACTGATCTATTAATAATTATGGAGTTTTATGTACTCACGGTGGTTAACTTTGAAGCATTAATTGTGGATAGCTGGATCTATGTCTCCACAAATGTTCTAGACCATTTGTACATAAGGTGTATTTGAGAAAGCTATCATACAAGTGTGAAGTTACCCAGGAGGCAGAAAAGAATGCATATTTGTAGGCGACATTTGAGATAGATTAGGAATTGTTGCATAGCGTCAGGAAGAATGAAAGAGTGATGGAGTGACTAGAATCCATTCCCCTGCTTTCGATTCCGCAAAGGGAGGTGTGTGTGTGTGTGTGTGTGCGTGTGTGTGTGCGTGCGTGCGTGTGTACGCGCGCGTGGGGAGAGTATTCGCTGGTCTGCATTGTTAGTATGTTTTTTCAGCTTTTAGGAATTGTAGCTGTGGTTTGGAAATTATTTCTCTTTTAGAAATGTTTTATAAGATAGAGATCCTCTCTACGTTTAAATTTTGCTTTAAGAATGTTGCTTGCATGAAAACGTGTATCACTAAAACCAATGTCCTGTTTCCGCTGATTGGTTAGCTGGAACTACCATCTCCTTGGTGGTGGTAGTGGTGAGGCGATGGTACCCACCACTCAGTTAGTGGGTGATGGCAGCTAACTTCACGTAGAAAATAAACAGGAAAGTGAACTGGTTTTTGAAGATTATACTCTCCCTTTAGTGATGTGTTACGTACCCCGTAACTGGGACACCTACCAGCAAAGATAGAGAGATCCGTTGAAGTCTGATGGTACTATTTTTAACGGTATTTATTGATAAAAATACACAAAAATAATATCAATGCAAACATACATATAATATACGTCGTCAATACTAAATCTAAAAGCGCGGGTATAATAATAATCAATAAGAAATAGCTCTATCGTTGTCTAGGGGATGATGTATTGTCCAATGGAAATATAAAAGTCACTCAAGTTCATTCAAGCTGCAGCTTGTTGGTTGGAGAGAGAGAGAGAGAGACAGACAGAGGTTTAACTTGCCCATTCCTTTTATGATGTCAATCCTTCGAGAGTCTCCATTGCTTACTCTGACTACAGACGCCATTTCAGCCTTTCATTGTTAGCACAATGCCAGTCACACTAACGTTGGGCAAAGAATTCCACAGGTTCACCACTCTCTGGGAAAACAGTTCCTCCTCATCTCCGCCCTAAATCTACTCCCCCGAAACTTAAGGCTATCTCTCCTAGGTTTGGTTTCACCTACCAGTGAAAACACTTTTCTTGTCTCTATCTTATCAATCACTTTCATAATTATATATGGTTCTATAAGATATCCTCTCATTTTTCTGAATCCAGCGAGTACAGTCCCAGGTGACTCAATCTCTCCTTGTAGTCTAAACCTCTCATCTCTGGAATCAACCTGGTAAACCTCCTCTCCACAGTCTCCAAAGCCTGTATATCCTTCCTCAAGTAAGAGGAACAGAACTACACGTAGTACTCCAGCTATGGCTCACCAATACTGTTGCAGCATAACCTTTCTGCAAGTAAATTCAATCCCTCTAGCAATGAAAGCCAATATTCCATTTGCCTTCTTGATAGCCTGCTGCACCTGTAATCCAGCATTTTGCGATTCATGTACAAAGACTCCCAAGTCCCTTTGCACAACAGCATGCTGCAATATTTACCATTTAAATAATCTGCTCTTTCATTTTCCTTCCAAAGTGGATGACCTCATATTTACCAACATTATAGTCCATCTGCCAGACCTTTGCCCACTCACTTAACATATCTATAACTCTCTGCAAACTTTCCCTATCTTCTGCACAGTTTGTTTTTCCACACAATTTAGTGTCACATGCAAATAGAGATAAACTACACTCTTCCATATCGTTAATGTATGTCATGAACAGTTGCGGGCCCTGAGCGGGCACACCGCTCACCACTAATTGCCAGCCAGAGTAAAACCCATGTATCCCCACTCTCTTCCTTTTATTGGTTAACCAGTATACCTGTACATTCAAATGAGGTGGACCTTATTGTATATAGTTTATGATTATTTGCACTATTGTTTTTGCTTGCTTTTAACTCTGTACAGAGAAAGCTCAGGCAAACCAGCATAAAATTCCCTGTATGTGTCCTCATATTTGACAATAATAAAGGATTCTGATTCTGATGTTCATACATCACCCTCAACTCTATATATCCTTATCGTATGGTTAAGTCTTTTATGCGACACTTTATCGAACACCTTCTGGAAATCCAAATAAACAATGTCCATTTGATCCCCTTTATCCACTGTCCTCTTTATATTCTCAAAGAGCTCCTGAAAGTTTGTCAAATAGGATCTGCCTTTGCTGAATCCATGTTATGCCAGTCTGATGGATCCTTTCCTTTTCAGATGCCTCGTTATTTCTTCTTTAATGATAGCTTCAAACATTTTTCCAACTACAGCTGTTAAACTAACTGACCTGTAGTTACCTACCTTTTGCCTCCTTCCTCTTTTGACAGTGGTGTAACATTTGCTGTCTTCAAATCCGTTGGGGCCTGACAAGAGTCCAGAGAATTTTGGTAAATGATCACCAAAGGCCTGCACTATAACTTCTGCAATTTATTTCAGTACCCTGGGATACATTCTATCAGGACCAGTAGACATCTATCTTCAAGCCCACAGGTTTGTCCAGCACTATATGTTCAGTGGAAGCTAATGTATTGAGGTCCTCACCTCCAATCGCATCCATAGCATTTCTCTTTGGCATGTTTGATGCATCTTCCACCATGAAGACCGACACAAAATAGTCATTCAAAGCTTCGGCCATTCCCTCATTACTCAATATCAATTCCCCTGGTCTCGATCTTCAAGGGACCTACTTTCACCTGTTATGATACCAGCCCCCTCCTTCCTGAGAATCGCCAGATCACTATTAATTCGGGCCTTGGACTCAGGAAATGAGAGACAATGCAACGGATTTTGACCATTGTTCTTAGAGACACCTGTGTGGATAGCGACTCTATACTACGTGCCAGCTATCATGGCTACATGGACACCCTCGGGCAATGTGGGGTGGGGATTGTATCACCCTACCTTGATTGACATCTACAACTCTGCGAGTCAAGATAAAAAGGGGACTGCAGGAGGCAGTACCCCAGCGACGCACCAGAAGGAGACACCATCGCTCGTCGCTCCCGTGATGATGGGAAGCTATTCGGGAGCCACGTGTGATTCGGTTCCCCTAACCTGGGGAACGAGTGGCTGATAACCCCGAAAAGGACTTCGAACTGACAACGGGGAACCCACGTTCCTGATTCAACGATTTGAGTCCAAAAGGCTGGCAAGTTTATTTTCTCACCAAAAATTCTCTCTCTCTCCAACACGTTAAACCCCAGCGGTCCCAAAAAGGCTAAAAGCCTGCATGAACTCCAGAGACTTTGATATTTCCATCTGACAATATTTTTACCCCTAGACAAACGATAGAGCTACTTCTTATTGTTGATTATTACTATACCCGTGCTTTAGATTGCGTATTGACGAAGTATATTATCTGAATGTTTGTATTAACCTTACTTTTGTGCCCCTTTATAAATAAAAACATTTAAAAATAGTACCACCAGACTTCAACGGACCTCTCTATCTTTGCTGGTAAGTGACCCAGTTACGGGGTTTCGTAACACACCTTAGCTACCCTTTTCCACTTTATATAAATATAAAATCTTTTACTATCCATTTGTACAAGGCATAATTGTTAAGTTCGTGGCCTAAGGTAGAAGAAGTCAATTTTAGAAAACCTAGTATATTTATTTTTCAACATAGTCCCCTCCTACATCTACACACTTAGTCCAGCGGGTCTTGGACCTCCAGAAAGTGTCCACAGATGGGTGATTGGTTGATAAGTTTGAGGCCTAAGGTACAAGGTGATGAGTTATACAGCTGTCGTTACATGCACATGCAGGTTAACTCTTTGAGTAATTATGCAGAAAGTTTGAATAGTTGAACTGGATGTGCAAGCAATTTAGCTGCCTCTCTAGTGTTAAGGAAACAGGTAAGATTCAGAGGAACTTCGACCGATTAGGAGTGGCAAATGAAATACTGTGTTGGAAATTGCATGGTTGTGTACTTTGGTAGTAGAAATAAATGTGCGGACTATTTTCTAAATGGGGAGAAAATCTAAAACTCTGAGATGCAAAGGGACTTGGGAGTCCTTGTGCAGAACACCCTGAAGGTTAACTTGCAGGTTGAGTTGGTGATAAGGAAGGCAAATGCAATGTTACCATTCATTTCAAGAGGTCCAGAATACAAAAGCAAGCATGTGATGCTGAGGTTTTATAAGGCACTGAAGAGGCCTCACCGTGAGCATTGTGAGCAGTTTTCGGCCTCTCATCTTAGAAAAGATGTGTTGGCATTGGAGAGTGTCCATAGGAGGTTCAAAAGCATGATTCCTTGAATGAAAGGACTATCATATGAGGAACGCCATGAGTGAATGGTGGAGCAGACACGATGGGCCAAATAACCTAATTGTGCTCCTATGTCATGGTCTTATGGACTGAATTTAAGAGGAAGGAGGTTATGGTGTAACTGTACAGGATACTGCTGAGGCTGCACTTGGAGTACTGCATACAGTTCTGGTTTCCCAACTTGAGGAGGGATATACTGGCACAAAGTCAATGTCTAATCTTGAATGCTGAGTGACTAAACCTTCTTGACCAACCTCCCATTCTGGACCTTGTCAGATGCTTTGCTAATGTCCATGTAGACAACACTCACTGTCTTGCCCTCATCCACTTTCCTGGTACTTCTTTGAAAAACTCTGTAAAATTGGCTAAACATGACCTACCACGCACTAAGCCATGCTAACCATCCTTAGTACATGTCTATCCAAATACTTGTATATCTGGTCCCTTAGAATACTTTCCAATAACCTTTCCACAACCGTTCTCACTTACTGGCTTATAAGTTCCTCATCTTATGTTCAGAGCCTTTCTTAAACATCGGAACAACATTGGCTATCCATTGGCTATCTCTGATATCTCTCTGATAACTAAGGAGTTGGTGCAGGGAGCAGGCTTTTAATTTTTGGATCATTGGGATCTCTTCTGGGGAAGGTGGGACCTGTACAGCTTGGATGGGTTGTACCTGAACTCGAGGGGGAGCAATATCTTTGCAGGTAGGTTTGCTAGCATGGTTCGGGGGGGGGGGGGGGGTTTAAACTAATTTGCAAGGGGGATGGGACCCGGAACGATAGAGCAGTGAAAGAAGTGCATTGAGTAAAGCCAGATCTAACATATAGAGAAGCTTTGAGGAAAGAGAAGCAGAATAAAGGGTGTAAAGGTATTAAGGTAGAAGGGCTAAAGTGTGTGTACTTCAATGCAAGAAGCATCAGGAACAAAGGTGATGAACTGAGAGCTTGGATACATACATGGAATTATGATGTAGTGGCCATTACAGGCAGGAATGGATTCTCAATATTCCTGGATTTCAGTGCTTTAAAAGGGATAGAGAGGGGGGAAAGGGGAGGAGGGGTGGCATTACTGGTCAGGGATACTATTACAGCAGCAGAAAGGGTGGGTAATGTAGCAGGATCCTCTTTTGAGTCAGTATGGGTGGAAGTCAGGAACAGGAAGGGAGCAGTTACTCTACTGGGGGTATTCTATAGGCCCCCTGGTAGCAGCAGAGATACCGAGGAACAGATTGGGAGGCAGATTTTGGAAGGGTGCAAAAATAACAGGGTTGTTAACATGGGTGACTTTAACTTCCCTAATATTGATTGGCATTTGATTAGTTCCAAGGGTTTAGATGGGGCAGAGTTTGTTAAGTGTGTCCAGGATGGTTTCCTGTCACAGTATGTTGACAGGCTGACAAGGGAGAATGCCATACTAGATCTAGTATTAGGTAAAGAACCGGGTCAGGTCATAGATCTGTCAGTGGGTGAACATCTGGGGGACAGTGATCACCGCTCCCTGGCCTTTAGCATTATCATGGAAAAGGATAGAATCAGAGAGGACAGGAAAATTTTTAATTGGGGAAGGGCAAATTATGAGGCTATAAGGCTAGAATTTGCGGGTGTGAACTGGGATGATATTTTTGCAGGGAAATGTACTATGGACATGTGGTTGATGTTTAGGGATCTCTTGCAGGATGTTAGGGATAAATTTGTCCCAGTGAGGAAGATAAAGAATGGTAGGGTGAAGGAACCATGGGTGACAAGTGAAGTAGAAAATCTAGTCAGGTGGAAGAAGGCAGCATACATGAAGTTTAGGAAGCAAGGATCAGATGGGTCTATTGAGGAATATAGGGTAGCAAGAAAGGAGCTTAAGAAGGGGCTGAGAAGAGCAAGAAGGGAGCATGAGAAGGCCTTGGCGAGTAGGGTAAAGGAAAACCCCAAGGCGTTCTTCAATTATGTGAAGAACAAAAGGATGACAGGAGTGAAGGTAGGACTGATTAGAAATAAAAGAGGGAAGATGTGCCTGGAGGCTGTGGTCCTCAATGAATATTTCTCTTCGGTATTCACCACTGAGAGGGAACTTGATGACGGTAAGGACAATATGAGTGAGGTTGATGTTCTGGAGCATGTTGATATTAAGGGAGAGGAGGTGTTGGAGTTGTTAAAATACATTAGGGCGGTTAAGTTCCCGGGGCCAGATAGAATATTCCATTTCATTTTTCAATCTTTTTATTGATTTTCAAATAAAGAATATACAAATCAGAGGAGGAGTTTAGCAAACCGATAATATAAAAGACATATAAACAGCAATAATAAAAACAGTAAGTATATAATGTCAAAATCAAATAGGTAAAATATTACACAGTTGTATATACAATGGTCAAAAAAAACTACAACTCCTCATAGCAATCATAAAAAAAAGATTGGAAATTTTATTTGATAAAGGAAAAAAAATCCCACTAACTAAACTAAAATAAAAAAAAGAGAAAGAAAAAAAGAAAAAGAAAGCTTGGGCAGTCCAGTTGAGGGTAAAAAAATTTAAAAAGGGAGAGAAAAGAACATTCTTCCAGTCATCTCCATACCTTCACAGATAAGGATTTTCCCCAAAGAGAATAAAGAAAAATAAATAAATAAACAAATAAATTAGATCATATGAAAATATTGAATAAAGGGTCGCCAGACTTGTTCAAAATTAAAGGATGTATCAAATGTCTGGCTTCTAATTTTCTCCAAGCTTAGACATGACATGATGGAGGAGAGCCAATAAAAAACAGTAGGTGGGTTAGATTCTTTCCAGTGTAGCAAAATAGCTCTCCTAGCCAGTAAAGTTGAAAAAGCTATCACATGTTGGGTGGAAGCAGACACTTTGCTTGCTTCCTCTGGAATAATCCCAAAAATTGCTGTAAGTGGATTAGGTTGAACATCCACATCTATATCTTTAGATAATATTCCAAACACATCCCTCCAAAAATTGTTTAAACTTACACATGACCAAAACATATGAGTTAGAGTAGCCACTTCTGTGTTACATCTGTCACAAATAGGGCTTATATTAGGAAAAACATGCACCAATTTATCTTTGGACATATGGGCCCTGTGTACTATCTTAAACTGAATTAAGATATGGCGTGCGCAGATAGATGAATTATTGACTAAATAATAAATTTTACTCCATTGATTTTCTGAAAGTGAATGTTGAAGTTCTACTTCCCAGATGCATTGAACCCTATCATTAGGCGACATGTGAGCATTCATTAACTGTTTATAAATAATAGCTATTAATCGTTTTTGAAAAGTTTTAAGCTGAAAAATAGCATAAGCCAAATTTAAAGAGCAGGCCGAGGGGTAATTCGGTAAAGAATCATGTAAAAAATTCCTAACCTGTAAATATCTGAAATAATGTGTATTAGAGATATCATATTTATCCATTAACTGTGAAAAGGACATTAAACAGTCTTGTAAAAACAAATCTAAAAAAGTTTTTATTCCCTTAATTTTCCATGTTAAAAAAGCCTTATCCAAAGTTGATGGTTTAAAAAAGAAATTAGAATAAATATTACTCGAAAGTATAAAATCATTTAATTCAAAAAATCTACGAAACTGAAACCAAATTTTTAAAGTATGTTTAACAATAGGGTTAAAAGCTTGTCTACCTGTTCTGGAGAGCGAAAATGGAAGGGGAGCTCCTAATAAAGAAGCTAACAAAAACCCCATTACTGAATTTTCCTCCAACTGTAACCACGAAGGGTGATCTTGGCCGTCTATATCATAAATCCAAAAAGTAATATAACGAATATTAATTGCCCAATAATAAAATCTAAAGTTTGGTAAAGCCAGTCCACCATCTTTTTTTGATTTTTGCAATAAAAGTTTATTCACTCTAGAGCTTTTATTATTCCAAACATAAGACAAAATCAGAGAGTCTATTTTATCAAAAAAATGTTTTTGGAACAAAAGAGGGAACTGCTTGAAATATATATAAAAATTTCAGTGGAATAACCATTTTTATAACATTTATTCGACCTATCAATGACATCGACATAGGTGACCATTTAGAAAGCGCCTGTTGAGTATATTCAACTAAAAGGGAGAAATTATACCTATATAGATCTTTAAAATTTTTAGTAATTTTGATACCAAGGTAAGTAAAATGGTTTTTGGCAATATTAAAAAATATTTGATCATAATAATCAGAATAATTATTTACAGGAAATAATTCACTTTTATGTAAATTAAGTTTATATCCAGAAAAAATACCAAATTCCATAAATATAGACAACATAAAAGGAATAGATTTCCTAGGATTTGAAATGTAAACTAATAAATTATCCGCGTATAACGAAACCTTATGTAATTTATCCCCTCTCTTATTACCCTGCACAGAATTAGAATCCCTAAGAGCAATAACAAGTGGTTCTAAAGCCAAATTAAATAATAAAGGACTGAGGGGACAACCCTGATGGGTACCTCTATATAGTCTAAAATAAGGAGACTTTTGATTATTAGTTAAAACTGCAGCTACCGGGGCATGATAAATCAATTTAATCCAGGAAGTAAGTCCTGGACCAAAATTGAACCTCTTCAAAACCTGGAATAAATAAGGCCACTCCACCCTATCAAAGGCTTTCTCTGCATCCAAAGATGCAATACATTCAGGTTCTTTGGCTGAGGGGGAATAAATGATATTTAACAATCCGAATATTAAAATGTGATTACCTTTTTTTTTATAAATCCTGTTTGATCGTTTGAGATAATATTAGGCAAGATATTCTCAAGCCTATTTGCTAGAATCTTAGAGAGGATTTAAAAATCTACATGCAGTAAAGAAATAAATCTATAGGATACACAATCCAGTGGGTCTTTTCCTTTTTTTGGAATCAATGAAATTAGTGCTTCATAAAAAGTTTTAGGAAGGCTCCCAGAGGATGTAGAATCAGTAAACGTTTGATGAAGATGTGGTATAAGCATCTCATGAAAAGTCTTGTAAAATTCTGCTGTATAACCATCAGGTCCCGGAGCTTTACCTAATTGCATAGAGGATATAGCCTTGGCTATCTCCTCTTGTTTACTAGGTGCATCCAACATATCAACATCTTGAATCGAAATATGAGGTATGTTTAACCTTTGCAAAAATCTATTCATAATAACAGTGCTATCAGAGAATTCAGATTTATAAAGGTTAGAATAGAAGTCCATAAATATCTTATTAATTTCATAAGGATCTGAAGTTTCTGTTCTATCTGGTCGACGATTTTTTAAAATCTGTCTTCTGACCATCCTAGGCTTTAACTGACCCGCTAAAAGCTTAGCAGATTTTTTCCCATGTATATAAAATAAACTTTTAGATTTAAACATTTGCTTTTCAATGGGAAAGGTCAGAAGCAAATCATACTGTGATTGAAGATGGACCCTTTCTTTAAATAGGTCTTCAGTAGGTTTAATTGAATACGCTTGATCTATCTGTTTAATTTTATTAATAAGCACTGACAATTCCGCTTTAGTTTTCTTTCTCAAGGCTGCTGAATGTGAGATTATCTGTCTCCTAAGAAAAGATTTCAACGTGTCCCATATAACCAGATTTGACATTCCTTCAGTTGTATTAAATTCAAAAAATATAGAAATTTGCTCCTTAATAAAATTAACAAAAACTGGATCCTGTAACAGTACGGGATTCAGTCTCCACTGTGAGACTTACAAAAATCTATCCGAAAGCTCAAGGGTTAACTTTAAAGGCGCGTGATCTGAGAGCGCTATGTCATACGCACATTCAACAACAGTTTAACAGACGTGTATCTAAAAAAAAATAATCAATTCGAGAATACTTGTGATGGACGTGTGAGAAAAAAGAGAAATCTTTATCATTGGGGTGTTTATATCTCCAAATATCGACAAGTCCATACTCTAATAAAAAAGTTAATACAAGCTGCCGCTTTATTAGGAAGCGTGGATTGGTTGATGACCTGTCAATCGCCGGATTTAAGCAACAATTAAAGTCACCACGCATGATCAACTTATATTCATTGAGATTCGGTAATTCAGAAAAAAAGTTTCTTTAAAAAAATCAGAATTATCTACATTAGGTGCGTATACACACACCAGAGCTACCTTTTGCTCGCATAATAAACCAGTAACAATTAAATATCTCCCAATAGAATCAGTAGTAGTATTAAAGTGAACAAAAGGAATTTTGGGACTAAGAAATATAGAAACGCCTCTTAATTTACTATCCCACAGCGAGTGAAACAGAGGCCCTTCCCAGAAGCGGAAAAACCTGTCCTCATCCTGTTTTCGTATACGATTTTCTTGCGCAAAAATAATATCTGCATTGTGTTTTTAATTTCTTTAAAACCTTTTTACGCTTAATGGAGTGATTGACACCGTTCCAATTCCAAGATATTATATTGATTTTATTAACATCCATGTTTAAAACTGAATTTAATATTATATTAAAAATATTACGCAAGAACAGATTAAACCAAAAGGCGCGGATACAACCAGAAGGAGTGACGCATTTACGAAAGAGAAATCCATCAAAAGAACTGCCCAATCAAGGAAAAAAACTACACTAATAGACCCCTCCCGCCTCCCAAAAGAATTAAGGAATCGATAGGTTGATTCCATGCTAACTAAAAACCCTTGACCCTGTTCTCCATCTTGCAGCTCCGTATATTAAAATAAAGCAAAAATCCCACGGAAAATAGCCATAATAAAAGACACAAGCAGAATTCAACTACTATAATGTTATGTCTAACAGTAATAAAAACATAATCAACAACGGCCATCTTAGAATCAGCTTAAGTAGCTTAAACACATATTGAAAAAAGGGATAAATCCGAGCAAATTATATTACAAACAATATTCTTTCTTTCGAAAAAGAAAAGTAAATGAGTATATATATAAAGACCTAAAACTTTTTCAAGTTTTGAATTAATTGAAAGTATTGAATCAAATAAAAGAAATAAAAAGATTAATACACAACAGGTCCTACACGGACCATTAAAGTACAATACTATTAAGGTTCCCTACAAAACAGTTATATATGTACTAATTATTAATAAGATAAAAAAAGATTAAATCAGCCACGTCCCATACCAAAGAATGAAAAGGTATAGAATGTACTTAACTCAGAAGATCCATAAACAACTCATGCAGCAAATATACTTCAAAATCGTCTATTGAGTAATCGGAATAACTTTAATATTTTATTCAGTAGGCTTAACTTTAAGATTTTTAATATACTCCCATCCCTCCTGAGGAGAGTAGTTTCTCAATGACTGAGATTTTTCAGGAAAAATTATCAACTTTGCTGGAAAGCGAAGGGAGGGATTTAAATCAAATTAATGCATTTCACTCATAACCTCTCGATATTCCTTTCTTTTTGCAAAGATTTCGGGAGGATAGTCTTCAACTATACAAATCTGTGTCGAATTAAAGATTAATTTCCGCTTCTTCCTGGCTTCTCGAAGAATAGCTTCTTTAGTTGTATAATAATGCAAAGAAAGTATAACTGCTCGAGGACGTAATTCGGATGAACGCCGAGAAAATGGAATTCTGTGGGCTCTGCCAATTAAGGGGCTAGTTTCAAGGGTCTCATTGAAAAGTGAGTACAAAATATCTGAAAAGAATTTTAACAGATCGCCAACTTCAGTATTTTCAGGCAATCCCAGAATACGCAGATTCTGCCGACGCCCTCTACTATCTAAATCAACCATTCTTTTCTTCGTTTTAGATAGTTCCGAGGTAATTTCATTGATTTTCTTTTCCATCGAAGATATCTTCATTCCTTGATCTTTAATAGTTTGCTTGAATAGATCATGCTCATTCTCAATTCGGGTTGTAGTCTGCTGAAGTGTTTGAAGTTGAGAGTCCAAGTTTTTCAAAGAGTCTGAATCGTAGAAATAGCTTTTTCAAGCTTCCTGTTTGAACCGGCCAGCTTATCAATTTTAATATTAAGCGATCCGAATTCCGATTTCATGTCTTGTATTGAAGAAAATATTCCTGCTAGTGTAACAGATTCCTCCGTTTTCTTGGTTTGTTCCATTTGCTCCGTTTCAGGAAAAGTCTTGCCGCTTCTCAGTTCAATACCAGAACAATACGACTTTTTTCGGCCATTGTAATTAAGTCGTAAATCCTTCAGTAAAAATAATAAATCCTTTTGTAGAAGTAATAAATTCTTCAGCAGAAGTAATAAATCATCAAAACTAAAAGGGATCTGTTAGTGGGATATAAAATATATTAAAAGAAAGAGCCGCTAGAAATACGACTTACTCCATATGCTACAAAATGGAGATCCGGAATATTCCCCAGGTTGCTCCACGAGGCGAGGGAAGAGATTGCTGAGCCTCTGGCTAGGATCTTTATGTCCTTGTTGTCCACGGGAATGGAACCGGAGGATTGGACGGAGGCCCCTTGTTCAAAAAAGGTAGTAGGAATAGTCCGGGTAATTATAGACCAGTGAGCCTTATGTCTGTGGTGGGAAAGCTGTTAGAAAAGATTCTTAGAGATAGGATCTGTGGGAATTTAGAGAATCATGCTCTGATCAGGGACAGTCAGCATGGCTTTGTGGAGAGCAGATCGTGCCTAACAAGCCTGATAGAGTTCTTTGAGGAGGTGACCAGGCATATAGATGAGGGTAGTGCAGTGGATGTGATCTACATGAATTTTAGTAAGGCATTTGACAAGGTTCCACACGGTAGGCTTGTTCAGAAAGTCAGAAGGCATGGGATCCAGGGAAGTTTGGCCAGGTGGATTCAGAATTGGCTTGCCTGCAGAAGGCAGAGGGTTGTGGTGGAGGGAGTACATTTAGATTGGAGGGTTGTGACTAGTGGTGTCCCACAAAGATCTGTTCTGGGACCTCTACTTTTCATGAGTTTTATTAACGACCTGGATGTGGCGGTAGAAGGGTGGGTTGGCAAGTTTACAGACAATGCAAAGGTTGGTGGTGTTGTAGATAGTGTAGAGGATTGTCGAAGATTGCAGAGAGACATTGATAGGATGCAGAAGTGGGCTGAGAAGTGGCAGATGGAGTTCAACCCGGAGAAGTGTGAGGTGGTACACTTTGGAAGGACAAATTTCAAGGCACAGTACAAAGTAAATGGCAGGATACTTGGTAGTGTGGAAGAGCAGAGGGATCAGGGGGTACATGTCCACAGATCCCTGAAAGTTGCCTCACAGGTAGATAGGGTAGTTAAGAAAGCTTATGGGATGTTGGCTTTCATAAGTCGAGGGATAGAGTTTAAGAGATGTGATGTAATGATGCAGCTCTATAAAACTCTAGTTAGGCCACACTTGGAGTACTGTGTCCAGTTCTGATCGCCTCAGTATAGGAAGGATGTGGAAGCATTGGAAAGGGTACAGAGGAGATTTACCAGGATGCTGCCTGGTTTAGAGAGTATGGATTATGATCAGAGATTAAGGGAGATAGGGCTTTACTCTTTGGAGAGAAGGAGGATGAGAGGAGACATGATAGAGGTGTACAAGATATTAAGAGGAATAGGCAGAGTGGACAGCCAGCGCCTCTTCCCCAGGGCACCACTGCTCAGTACAAGAGGACATGGCTTTAAGGTAAGGGGAGGGAAGTTCAAGGGGGATATTAGAGGAAGGTTTTTCACTCAGGGAGTGGTTGGAGTGTGGAATGCACTGCCTGGGTCAGTGGTGGAGGCAGATATACTAGCGAAGTTTAAGAGACTACTAGACAGGTATATGGAGGAATTTAAAGTGGGGGTGTTATATGGGAGGCAGGGTTTGAGGGTCGGCACAACATTGTGGGCCGAAGGGCCTGTAATGTGCTGTACTATTCTATGTTCTATGTACTATGTTCTATGTGAAGAGGAATTGAAGCTGAGGAAGCCGAAGCACGTGTAGTAGTACTAGTGATGACTCAAAAAAATGCCCGAAAAGGCAGACAAAAAGGCAGGGGAAAAGAATGGAGTAAGGAGAAGAGGTATCACATGCTCCGCGCATAGTGATAGGCAAAATTCCCGTGTTGAAACCATTGTCAACCGCAAAGGGAAGAGTTACGTAGCGGAGGATCCTGACCCCTTAAAGGAACCTAATGCGTTCCATAATTTGCTTGTGCAGATGTGTACATCCTTACCCGGGGATGTGCAAATGTTATTACAACGTGCATACTGGTCCTCCTGGAGCTATAATGTGCGCAAAAACTCAGCGACAGAGGGGAAGTAACCCACTTGTAGAAAAATGGGGAACTCCTCCCAGACATTATAGCTCGTTATAGAAGTAATTGGGAAGAGCATGTTGGAATACCACTGGCTGAGAATGGGCCGCTAGCCATTCATACTGAGCTGTGTTAGCCCAGCAGGCGCAAAGATATAAATTGCGAATTTAAATTGGCAAAGAGAGGACTCGGAAGGGGCGTTCACTGCTTTAATAATAGTGGATGGAAAAGGATTATTCGCCACCCAGAGGGGAATTAAACCAAACATAGCTGGGCAATTCCATCAGAAAAGGGAAGTTTTCTCCCAATGGGGCGGAGCCGGCCGTAGAAGAAGCAGAAGACAGTTGCCACCCAGGGATAGGTCCCAAGATCAGTGAAAGAATTGTGGGAAATGGGGGTCACTGGGACAGAGATTGCAAATCAGTGATCTACCCCCGAGGTGGAAGCTTGGACCAGGTCCAAACAGCTCCCGAGCATAAAGGTGCTCTAAAAATGTGCCACTGCCCTGCTTTAAACAGTACCGTATAGCTACTGAAGCTAAAGGAGGTATCGCTCCAGTAATCGACTCATTATTGTAGTAAGGGGTGCTGGTGAAGACACAAAGCCCGTCTAACACCCCTATATTACCTATTCCAAAACCGGGCCTGAGAAATGAGTGGCGTTTTGTGCAGGACCTAAGAGCCATTAATAAGATCGTCATTCCTATCGCCCCGCTGGTGCCTGATACCAACATTATACTTACATCTATATCTGCCGAAGCTAGTACCTTTACTGTAATCGACCTGTGCTCCGCATTTTTCTCCATACCTTTGCACAAGAATAACCGGTTATTTTTTTGCCTTTACTAATAAGAATCAGCAATACACGTGAGCACGTCTGCCCCAAGGGCATACTGAATGCTCCCGCAGTTTATATTGCAGCAGTTAAAAGTGATTTGGGCGAATGACAGCTGTCCCAATATTCCACACCGACGTCCTTATAACTTCTGCTACAGGGCCACAATGTCTAACAGATTCTTTAACACTCGTTGAACATTTGGCGAGAAGAGGGCATAGGGTGTCTTTGGAGAAAATGCAGTTTTGCCAAGAAACTGTCCGGTACCTTGGATTCCAGCTCAGTAAACGCATGCGAAGTTTGGGAAGGGATCGAATAAAAGCAATAAAGCAGGACCCTGTCACTAAAACGAAAAAGAGCATTCTGTCTTTCCTGGGCATGGTAGGATACTGTCGATATTGGATTCCCGAATACCGGTAGAGGGATGCAGTATCCATTCTTCTACGTTGCAAGCGGAGCCCTCCATCATAGAATGGACACCCTAAAGGGAGAAAGCCTTCGATGACCTAAAACAGGCTTGTCACGGCGCTCGCGCTAGGTTTACCCTTTCAACTATATGTGAATGAATTGCGAGGGTTTGCCACGGGCATCCTATGCTAAGAGCACGGGGGAGGAAAGAGAGCAGTAGCTTATTATTAGGCGGCATTACTGGCTGTTCTTAAGGGAATGCCAGTCTGTTTGCGTGCCGTAGCCACCAGCGCTGTAATGGTTGAAAAGTCCATTCCCATTGTATTGGATCACCCGTGTACTGTGATAGTACCCCATGCCGTACTGTTACTGTTGAATTCAGCTACCACGCAGCATCTTATCACAGCCAGAAGAACAGGCTATGAGGCGATTCTTCTCTCTCGATCCAACTATACCTACAAAAGATCTCCGGCTATTAATCCAGCTACTTTTGTTCCATTACTATCTGTACAGCAGGATGGGGATGACTATGACTGTCTGATCGCAGTGGAGGGCACTACTACTCCTAGATCAGATTGGAGAAGCGAACCTATTGATAACCCTGATTTAGTTCTTTTCACAGACGATTCTTCGCACCGCCCAATAGATGTTCTGCTGCAGGTGGGGTATGCTATCGTGACACCCCACTAAGTATTAGAAGCTTAGACATTGCCAATAGGAATACCAGCGCAGGCGGCAGAACTCTATGCCGTTACCCGTGCTTACATTTTGGCTGAAGGAAAAGCTGCCAATGTTTATACTGACTCGCGCTTTGCGTTTGGGGTAGCACATGACTTTGGACAATTGTGGAAAAAAATGGAGGATTTATCACCTCGTCATGGATTTGGGATTGAGACGGTGAACAGCTTTAAGTTCCTCGGCATCCACATCACCGAGGACCTGACGTGGTCTGTACATAGCAGCTGTCGGGCAAAAAAGGCACAACAACGCCTCTTCCACCTCAGATGGTTGACCAAGTTTGTTATGAGCCCCCAAATCCAAAGAACTTACTAAATGGGCAAAATTGAGAGTATCCTGGCTGGCTGCATCACTGCCTAGTATGGGAACTGTACCTCCCTTAATCGTAGGATTCTGCAGAGAGTGATGCGGACAACCGAGCGCATCTGTAGTTGTGAACTTCCCATAATTCAGGACATTTACAAAGACAGGTTTTGAAAAAGGGCCCGAAGGGTCTTTGGGGACGCGAGCCACCCCAACCACAATCTATTCCAGCTGCTAATATCCGGGAAATGGTACCGCAGCATAACAGCCAGGATCAGCAGGCCCCGGGACAGCTTCTTCCACCAGGTCATTAGACTGATTAACTCACGCCGACTTTAGTGTATTTCTATGTTGCATTGACTGTTCTATTTATTATAAATTACTATGATTGCACATCACACATTTAGACGGAGACGTAACGTAAAGATTTTTACTCCTCGTGTACGTGAAGGATGTAAGAAATGAAGTCAATTCAATTCAATACAATTCAGAAAGCAATTAAACACGCCTCTCTAATACTTAACCATTTGGAAACAATACAGCTGCCACAGACTTTAGCAATAATTAAGTGCGAGGCACACGCCTCATCCGAGTATGAGGTCCAGAATTGCAGACAAGCAAAACAGGTGGCTCTTCAGCAACAACCTGTATTACAGGCCCTTCGGGTTGAATCAGAAGGGAAGGAAGTCCCTGTGTGTAGTGATGTCCAGTAGTTACCGGAAGTCCAAAAGCTTCCTTCACATCAGGAGAAATATACCTGGAGCAAATCTGGATGCTACCAGGATTCCAGGTTATGGCGTCACCCAGATAACTGAGTGGTGGGTCATATAGTTTATTTTTGCCCCTGGCTCGCCTGGCACGTGGCCATGCTCAAATGGGCAAAGGAGGGATGCAGCATGCTATCACTTAACAATGGTATGCCCCAGAGATAACCATAAGACCATAAGATATAGGAGCAGAGTTAGGCCATTTAACCTATTGAGTCTGCTCTGCCATTCAATCGTGGCTGATCCTTCTTTTAAATCTCCTCCTGAACCCCAGTTCCCTGCCTTCTCTCCATAATCTTTCAGGCCATGTCCAATCAATAACATAACAATCTCTGCCTTAAGTACATGCAATGACCTGTCCTCCACAGTTGCATGCGGCAATAAATTCCACAAAGTCGCCAGCTTTTGGCTAAAGAAATTTCTCCACATCTCTGTTTTGAAGGGCACCCCTCTATCCTGAGGCTGTGCCCTCTTGTCCTTGACTCTCCCGCCATGAGAAACATCCTTTCCACATCTACTCTGTCTAGGCCTCTCAACATTCAAAAGGTTTCAATGAGATCCCACCTCATCCTTCTGAATTCCAGCGAATACAGACCCAGAGCCATCAACCGTTCATCGTATGATAACACTTTCATTCCTGAAATCATCCTTGTGAACACTCTCTGGACCCTCTCCAATACCTGCACACCTATTCTAAGATGAAGGGCCCAGATCTGTTCACAATACTCAAGGCGAGGCCTCATCAGTGCCTTATAAAGCCTCAGAATCGGAATATCTGCTCTTGTACTCTAGATCTCTGGAAATAAATGCTAACATGGCATTTGCCTTCCTCACCACCAACTCAAGCTGCACGTTAACCTTCGGGGTGTACTGCACAAGAACTTCCAAGTCCCTTTGCATCTTAGATTTTTAGATAGATAGATAGATAGATACTTTATTCATCCCCATGGGGAAATTCAACTTTTTTTCCAATGTCCCATACACTTGTTGTAGCAAAACTAATTACATACAATACTTAACTCAGTAAAAAATATGATATGCATCTAAATCACTATCTCAAAAAGCATTAATAATAGCTTTTAAAAAGTTCTTAAGTCCCAGCTTAGAAAATAGTCTGCACATCTATTTCTGCTGCCAAAGTGCATGATTATGCATTTCCCACATTATATTTTATTTGCCACTTTCTTACCCATTCTCTTAATCTGTCTAAGTCCTTCTGCATCCTACCTGTTTCCTCAACACTACCTGCCCCTCCATCAATCTTGGTATCAGCTGCAAACTTGGCAACAAAGCCAACTATTTTATCATCTAAATAATTTATATACAGAGTTAAAAAGACGTGGTCTCAACACCAACACCTGCAGAACACCACTAGTCACTGGCAGCCAACCAGAAAAAGATCCCTTTATTCCCACCCACTGCCTCCTACCAATTTGCCAATGCTGTAACCACATTAGTAGCTTTCCTATAATACCATGGGCTTTTAACTGGATAAGCAGCTTCATGTGTGACACCTTGTCAAAGGCCTTCTGAAAGTCCAAATGTACAAAATCCACTGCATCCCTTTATCTATCCTACTGGTAATCTCTGCAAATAATTCCAACAGTTCCGTCAGGCAGGATTTTCCCCGAAGGAAACCATGCTGACTTTGTCCTATCTTGTCCTATGTCACCAAATACGCTATCACCTCATCCTTAAAAATTGACTTGGACTGCTTCCCAACCACTGAGGTCAGGCTATCTGGTATTTAATTTCCTTTTTAATGCCTTCCTCCTTTCTTAAATATTGGAGTAACATTTGCAATTTTCCAGTCCTCTGGCACCATGCCAGAGTCCAATGATTTTTGAAAGACAATTTCTAATGCCACCACAATCTCTAACGCTACTTTTTTCAGAACCTTAGGGTGCAGTTTCTCTGGTTTGGGTGACTTATATACCTTTAGGTCTTACTTATTTAGGTCTTACATCAGCCACCTCCTTGTCTGCCATTATTATTTCTCCTGCTTCAATTTCTAGCAGTCCTATGTCCACTATAATTTCTGTTTTATTTTTACCATACTTGTAAAATCCTTTACTACCCTCTGATATAATTTGCTAGCTTGCATCCATATTTCATTTTTTCCCTTCTAATGATGTTTTAGTTTCTCTCTGTAGGTTTTTAAAAACTTTCCAATCCTCTATCTTCCCGCTAATTTTTGCTTTGTTGTATGCCATTTCTTTCGCTTTAACAATAGCTTTGACTTCCCTTGTCAGCCAGGGTTGTACTATATTACCATTTGAGTATTTCTTCATTTTTAGAATACACATGTCCTGCACCTTCCCCATTTTCCCCAGAAATGCACGCCATTGCTGCTCTGCTGACATCCCTGCGAGCAGCTCCTTCAAATTTACCTTGGCCAACTCCTCTGTCATACCACGGTAATTTCCCTTACTCCACTGAAACACTGCTACATCAGACTTCACTGTCTCCCTATCAAATTTCAAGTTGAACACAATCATATTGTGATCACTGGTTCCTAAGGGTTATTTTACCTCATCACCTCCGGTTAATTACATACCACCCAATCCAGTATAGCTGCTCCACTAGTAGGCTTAACGAAAAACTGCTCTAAAAAGCTGTCTCTTAGGCATTCAACGAACTTATTCTCTCGAGATCCAATACCAAACTGATTTTCCCAATCATCCTGCATGTTAAAATCTCCCATAACTACCATAGCATTGCCCTTTTGATTCGCCTTTTCAATTTCCTGTTGTAACCTCTGGTCCATCTCCCAGCCACTGTTGGGAGGGCTGTATACAAATGCCATCAATGTCCTTTCACTCTTGCAGTTTCTTAACTCAACTCACAAGGATGTAACATCTTCTGATCCGACGTCACATCTTTCTACTGATTTGATGCCATCCTTTATCAGTAGAGCCACACTGCCCCCTCTGCCTACCTTCCTATCCCTCCGATATAACGTGTAACCTTGGACATTCAGCTCTCAACTATAACCATCCTTCAACCACGATTCAGTGATGGCCGCAACATCGTACCGACAATCAGTAATAGTGAAATGAGATCATCCACCTCATTTTTATACTACACGCATTTAGATAAAACACCTTGAGGACCGTACTTGCTATCTTTTATGATTCTGCATCCCTAATGATTTGATACTCAGCCTGTTGTCTGCAATTAAGTCTCATCATCTTCCTGCCCTTCCTGACAATCTGACTGCACGCTATCTTTACTTTCTTACCATCCGTCCTATCCTGAGTCCCTTCACTCCCACACAAGTTAGTTTAAACCCTCGCCAATAGCTCTAAAAACTTGCCCGCGAGAATATTGGTTCCCCTCGGATTCAGATGCAACCTGTCACTCTTGAATAGGTCATACCTTCCCCAGAAAAGATCCCAGTTATCCAAGAACCTGAAGTCATGTCCCTGCGCCAGCTTCTCAGCCACGCATTTATCCGGCAAATCATCCTGTTTATACCCTCACTGACATGTGGCAGTAATCGAGAAATTACTACCCGGGAGGTTCTGCTTCTCAGCTTTCTATCTAGTTGTCTAAATTCTCTTTTCATGAACCTCATTGCTTTTCCTTCCTATGTCATCGGCACCAATATGTACCAAGACATCTGGATGCTCCCCGTCCCTCTCCAAAATGTTATGGCCACGATCTGTGACATCCCGAGACCAACATCCGCACGAAGAACACACCACAGCTATTTAAATAGTACGGTAAGAGAGGAGAGAAAAAAAGGAAACCTTAATAGACGCTTTACACAGGGCAAACGCCTCTTCGAAGCCGATGCTTTTGAGCCAAAGCCTGTCGCTTCTACTCTCGCCACTGGCCTACTCCTGACAATGGCCGCTCCGACGATCCCTTCTGTTCTTTAATTTAGTTCGTAGAGCTCTGTTGACGCCGCTGAATAGGTCACATACAATGGACAAACACTCTCGAAGTTCCCTTTTTAAATAACTGCCACCGACCTGCGAGAAATAACAGTAACTATCTAGAAGGTAGCACGAATATGCTTAGTTCGTTAGCAAAACAATAGAGGGAAGACGCTCTTAAAGTTGATCACCTGCCCCAAACTGAAATGTCTTTTGAAAACTTGCAAATGGACTTCAAATATATTGGAGCAAACGGGATTAAGTATATTGGTAATATCAGTGTCACGGTCCGGTCGGTGAAGTTCGCGTTCTGGTTCACGGTCCGGTCCGTGGATTCCGGACTCCGGGTCTTCTGACTGTCCCTTGTTTCAGCTGGGCTTAATCACAGACACCTGATTCTCATAATGGGGCTCGAATATAAGTGGCCCTGGGTTCGAGCGTGGCTGCTGGTTGGTCTCGTCGGTATCCTGTCCTCGCCTCTGTGGGGTAAGTCAGGCCATTCATGCCATTACCCTACGGCGGGATGTGTCCCTTCCTGTCCTCGCCTCTGTGGGGTAAGTCAGGCCATTCATGCCATTACCCTACGGCGGGATGTGTCCCTCCCTGTCCTTGCCGCCGTTGGGTACGTCAGGCTGTCTTTGCTGTTACCCTGAGGCTGGACTGTTCCCTTCCTTCCCTCTGAAGCCTGGCCTGAAGCCCTGCGTGCAACCTATGCCTGGGGCCTCGCCTGCTACCCTCTCGCCTGGGGTCTTGCCTGCTACAAATTCTACCGCTAGAGCAAGACGGGAGCCTTGCTGTGTCCACATAAGGAACTGTCTTTAGTTGTTTGGAACTGTCTCTTTGTGTCCACGTCTTTGCTAGGTAGGTCCGGCTGTTTGCCGCTGCCTAGCGTGGTAACTGTCCTGTCATGTGCTGTGTTCTGTGTATGAGTCCCGGCCCTATGTCCTGTCCCCAATGAGGGGTCCTGACTCTGTGTTAAGCCCGGGCCCTACGTCCTGTTCCCAAGGAGGGGTCCCGGCTCTGTGTTCTGTGTTCCAGCTCTCCCTCGACCATGACCAAATCTGAGCTTCATGTCCTCGTCCGGCACTGGAGTCCCACGTTCTGCCTCCATGTCCAATCCTGTTGCTTTGCCACGTCCAGTCCTCGCCTGGATCTGGAGTCTGAGCATGAGTCAAGACCCAGGTTCCTGTCCAGTCTCTGGCTAGGAGTCCTTGTCCAGGTTCCTAGTTCCTCGTCCAGGTCCCACTCTCCTACTCTAGTCCTAGCCCATGCTCTGTCTCCTAGTCTTGTCCAGGGCCTGTATCTTGTCCATTGTCGTTTCTTCCCCACTTCCCTTGCTTTCTTGATACTCCTGTTCCTCTCCCTCAGTACTTCAGTGTCTGTGTCTTGCATTTGGGTCCGCTCTCAACACCTACATTATGACAATTAGACATGTTTTCCAGATGGGTGGAGGCCTATGCAACTGGGAGGGATGATGCAAGAACTGGTGAATAGACTGAAAAATTTTTTTATCTGGTTTTGGGATAGGTATAGAAATTAAATCTAGGTTTTAGGGATAAATGGCGACAGGGAAAACCATTTCACAAATAAGATTGTGTAGGGATTGATGAAAGCCTTGGGTTCCAATGGAAATTGCATAATCCCTACCAGCCCCAGTCCTTGGGTACGGTGGAAAGAGCAAAGGGGGAAATAAAAGCTGCTTTGACAAAAGTTTGTCAGCAAAACGGCTTCAGATGGCCAAGGCTCTGCCCAGAGTTTCATACACTCTCCGAAATGATTGTATAGAAATTCAGGATTTACCCCTTACGAAATTTTGATGGGGCGACCTATGACAACAAGAACTAAGCCTCCTATGAATCTGGAAAAGATAGTGCTAATATGGAATGATGAGAAGACACTGGAATACGCATCAGTGTTGTGTCAGGAGGCAGGAAAATTGTATGATAGGGTCCGGAAAGCTCAGGCACTTTTAACTGAAGGTAAAGTGTATCTGTTTAATCCCGGAGGTGAAATATTTGTGAGATCAATGAATGAAGGCTCTTTCTCTCCCAGGTGGAAAGGCCCCTGTCTAGCGCTGCTGACGACCCACACCACCGTTAAGGTGAAGGAGAAACCTGATTGGAATCATGCCACAAAGTGCAGGTTGCATTACTACGAAGACGAAATAAATGCTGAACAAGTGACATCTTCTCCGAGAGAGGAACAGCGCTGAGAACTAAGAACCAAGTGTTATTAAGAGACTGAGGAAAAAAATCTAATCTAACCTGTAGCTCATGTTATGTATACTTAGTGACTGATTATTAACAAAAGATATACTCGATAAAGGACTAATATGAAGGAAGTAGTGGTAATCAAATTTGGGGGGGGGGGGATGTGGGGTGTAGGATTAATTAAGTGCCTAACAGAGCTGGAGGATAAATACAAAGAAATGGGGAAGTGGAGAAGTTTTGAGCATGTGAAGGAAGGACAGGGTCATCCACACTTACACAATACATGGTGGCAGTTTGTTGGTAGTTCCCCATTCCGCACAGAGTCCGGTAGATCTTAAACCCCTGTCAGCTGGAAGAGAATCCTTGTCATGTATATTGGTAGGATTGCAGGCCTATACTATTTCAGGCAGTCAGTCTGCTCCAAATTGACTCGACTCCATAAAATATCAGGTCTTGAATAGTCTTAAACTATGGGGAAGTGCCACCACTTAATTTAGAACACTGTGCTCTCCCTATTGTCTCCAAGCTCGGCCCATAGATAATAGCTCTAACGCTACTACTGTGCCAAGAGAGATGTAAGTAAATGTAATGCCCTGGGAAAGGTTTCACTGCTAATGTAATGCTTTTTTTATTGTACCAGCAGTGTTTGGATTATGACTAGAGATAACAGGCGCTTTGGAATGTACACTGTCCAATGAAGGGAGTGTTTTTTTTCTTGTTGTGCGCCTGCGAGCGAAGTGTTGTGAGTCTTTTGGTTCAGCGAGAGATGAAGAGAGAAGACCCGAGCTAGGGGAAGTCATAGACCACAGGACGGAGTGGATTTGGAATGGGGCCGGGAGTCGACGAAGCCCGGGGGAAATCGATGGAGGACTAACGGACGGGAAACCGTGAGCTCCAATGAGCACATAAGATTGTTTCATTAAAATGGCCCTTTTCGTTTTTCTTTATTAACCCTCCAGTCAAATTAAGAATTATAAAGATAAATCGTTTAATTGCTTATGGTGCACTGTCTGTTATTTCGTGGTATTGATTTGCCATAGGATAACACATCACGCAGCATCCACATAAAAGGTTTTGCACCTCAGATTTCATACGTTTGCCGGGGCCGGAGACTGTCTTCCCTTGAGTAACGCCGCTGGCCGAACCTGAGGGTTACAATTGTGGGGGTATAGTTCCGGGATTGATTTCGTAGGATGCTGTGTGATTGCCCTAAGCATTGAGCCAGTGGGTTGTGTTTTTAAACCTATGCTAGTATGGATGCTGCCGGAATTGAGCGGTGATGTGCATCCACGGTGTTACCAGTAACGAATGCGTGCGTCTTGAGTGGGGTAGATATTCGTACTCCAGATGAATTGTTAATTCGACTTTTAAGTAGTTCAAGCTGTCGGCAAAGTTACGATTGTGGGGCGGAGGTTTGATAAAATGGCGGGCACAAATCTTACTTTAGTTCAAGCTATCTGAAGTAACGGCAGTAGAGCTGCCTGGTACCACTGGGACCCCAGGTGAAAGGTGGGGGGGGGGGTGGACTGTCCAACCATTCCAGGAGGAGGAGAGTGTAGCGGAACGGGCCGAATCACAAGTCGAGTCTCCTGTAGCTGAGGGCAGAGACTCCAAAGACAGGGTGTGGTCTCGTTTCTGAGGAAGTGGGGCCATTCAGACGGCTGAGGTGGATTAGTTAAGAATGGGCCACATAGCAAAGGGTGCCCAGTCCCAGGACCTTATCGCTTGGGGTTACCGACTGTTTCGTAGGACATATCTCCCTCCCTCGTTTGTTGAGCTGATCAGAGAAGTACGGGAATAGGAGTACGCGTCGAAGTCACGGGAGGGTTCCGTCAGCAGGGTACAGTCCTCGGTAGTAGCCCCTTGTGGTGAAGTGACCAGGGACAGCACAACCAAGGGAGTGGTAAAGGAGATCGTGGCAGAGTCAGAACTGAGATGTCCCGGTTATTATCAGCGGGTGTGCCCCCTCCCTATGATAGGATTGTTAGAGAGGCGGAACTCCTAAGAGGACGGACTAAGCAGAGGACTGCAGGTGGCCGGGATTCCGCGAGATGAGGGTCGGCCGTTATTATCTGTTATAACTCTGGTGAAGGGGGACAATTGAGCGAAGCGAAGCCCCTTGGAGAGTGAGCCCCGGGTACCTAAGCAGAGAGAGACGTCGGGAAACTTAGAGGAGACAGTGAGAAAACTGCCTGTCGTCTCGGGGGGGGGGGGGGGGGGGGGGAGAGAGGGGCAGCACGCTTCTAGCAATATACCAAGGAACCCTCGAAAGCGAAAGACCTTATTCCTAAAGGCTTATTGGGTCCATGCTCCCGAGTATCGCTACGGATACAGGGTATTTATGCAGAAGCCATACTCGACACAGGGACGCAGGTCACGATACTGTACCGTTCGGTTTACAACAAGTATCTGACACATTTAGCATGGACGCCACTCAGTGCACTAGAAATCCGGGGTCTTAGTGCGGGTGATTATCCATACGATGGTTATTTGTCAGTGAAGCTGGAGTTTTCGGAGGCCGATTTGGAAGTGGCTGAGGTCCTTGATACATTAGTGCTTTTTTGTCCAGACCCTGTTGAGAAGGGCGGCGTTTCAACTCTGGTAGGGACGAACACTCCGCTTGTGAGGGGGCTAATGGGGTCTGCAAGGAGAAAGCTGGAGAGAACTGTCTGGGAACATTGTCCGTTCACCCGACTTTGCGCTCGTTCCTCGGAATCTGTGGTTACTATCGAAGGTTCGTGTAAGTCTACGCTACAGTGAATTACCCGTTAAATCAACTTCGGTGTGGTTACCCTCCCCTGGGGGAGAAAGTAAGGAGGACAAAAGAAGATGAGGGAAGAGAGTATCTTAGCCCTACGGAGCCTTTTGGACCGAGGTGGGATGCGAAATGTGAAGAGGCCTTTCAGTTGCTGAAGGAGCCTCTGACTCAAGCGCCTGTGCTGGCTTTTGCGGCCCCCCGATTGCCGTATGTACTGCATACGGATGTCAGCCGAGAGGGCTTAGGGGGTGTCCAAAGTAAAGATCAGGTCACCAGGTTGAGACCTGTTGTGTTTGTCAACTGGAGTCTGTCGCCCTCTGAGAAAAGCCATCCCACGCACAAGTTGGGAGTTTCTGGCGTTTAAATGGGCGGTGGTGGATAAGCTGAGTGACTCCCTCTATGGTGTCACGTTTGAGGTGAGGACGGGCAACAATCCTCTAACTTGTATCCTGTCCTCGGCGAAACTGGATGCCACAGGCCATCGGTCGTTGGCGGCAGTGTTTGCCTATGATTTCAGCCTGAAGTAGCGGCCGGAAAGCAGGAACATTGATGCTGATGCTTTGTCCCGACATGAGCATGAAAGGCTGGACAGGGTCGAAGAGTGGGAGAGCGTTTCCGCCCCGGTGGTGAAAGCCATGTGCCAGTTTGCCATCACAGTGAAGGCTGACGGAAGGCAAGGGCAGGATCGAGCGGTAGATCAATTGGAAGCTTCTGATGTCACCATTCCACAAGTTTTCTGTAACCTGACTACTCTGAAGACAAACAAGTTGCCGGAACCGAGTCCTGAAGAATTGGCTGCTGTTCAGCGAGATGACCCAGGCATTGGTATCATTTGGTCAGCAGTCGAAAAGAGAGCCATGGCTCAGCGGAGAAGACGAAACACACTGCGGTGTCTCCATCACTGAGAGAATACCCCAGACTGGTGTTGAGTAACCAGATCCTACACCAGGTCACGTCACCACCGGACTGACCTCGGTGTTCCCAGCTGGTTCTGCCTGAGAAGTATCGGACTTCTCAGGTGTTGAAGTCACTTCATGATGATTCTGGACATTTGTGGGTTGAAAAGACCTATGGATTGCTCAGAGATCGGTTTTACTGGCCCCGAGTGAAGCCGGAGGACTAAGAATTCTGCAAGTCGTGAATTCGTTGCATGCAGAGGGCGACTCCCTTGTCCCACGTGCAGAGTGCAGAGCCCCAGAACCTGCTGTGTATCGATTTTCTGTCAATAGAACCAGACGCCAGCAACATGGTGAATGTCTTAGTCATCATGGATCAGGATACCAGATATGCGCAAGCTTTCCCTACCCAAGGATCAGAGGGCGTCCACGGTGGCAAGTGTTATGGAAGAAGTATTTCATTTATTATGGACTCCACAGGCAGATACATAGTGATCAGGGACGGGATTTAGAGAGTAGACTCATCCATGAATTACTAAGCATGCTCGGAGTCGAGAAATTGAGATCTACTCCTTATCACCCGCAGGTGATCCCCAGCCCGAGAGGTTTAATCGGACCTTGCTAGACATGGTCAGAACCTTGGAGATCAGCAAGAAGAGCAGATGGAGTCAACATATTGGATATCTGGTCCACTGCTACAACTGTGCCCGAAATGAAGCTACTGGGTACTCACCTTATTATCTGATGTATGGGCACGAGGCGAGATTGCCCATCGACCTTTGGTTTGGGGCTGATGAGGACGATCTACCACCAAAGACTTATCTGAAGCATGTGTCTGATATGAAAAGGGAGCCGAAAAAGGCTTATGAATTCGCTGAGGTTGTGGCTGCCAAGCAGAATCAAGGGAATAAGAGGAGATATGATCAAAGGGTTAGGTTCCCCCAACTCATGCCGGGAGACAGTCCTCATAAGGAATTTGAGGCTATCTGGGAAGCATAAATTGGCTGACCGCTGGGTGGTTACGCCCTATGTTGTGGAGAGTCAGGTGCCCACCGTACTAGTTTTCTGGGTGAAACCAGAGGATGTGAATGGGCCTGTCATGATTCTCCATCGGAACCACCTTCTGCCTCTGAGACAAGACATACAGGTTGACCCACAGCCCGACCTGGAGCCTACATTTAGTAAAAGGACTTTGCAGCGACGCGGGGCTACTGAAGGACCAACAGCAGGAGAGATTAGAACACTCCCCGCCCCTGAGTGGGATACTGATTCGGAGGATGAGGAAATTGGGGTGTGCTACATTTTGCTAACTCCCCGCATTTAGTAAGAGATCCCAACCCTTGCCACGCTGTCAGGTGAAGTGGGGGGGGGGGGGGGGGAGGTCTATCTGTTGACAGCCTCGGTTTCAGCATGACCCTGCAAGGGATGAAGCGGGGCTCAGCCAAGTGACAGAGGGGTCCGAGTTGCAGGAGGACACGAGTGATAGAATGGGGGAGGCCTTGCCAGGTAGACCAGAAGTATCCCCAGTAGTGTCGGAACATGAAGAAGATTAGGGTTACTGAAGTCTCAAAGAATCAGGCAACCACCGGATAGGCTGGCCTATGTAGCACCGGGGGAAGAGTGTGCCCCTGCCGCTTTGGGGTGCTATGTCATTGCCTTTTACACCTGGGTGAGACTTTGTGTTTTGCAGAGATGGTTGGAAAATTATCTCAAAGTCGTGAGGACATGACTAAATTTTGTGGGGAGAGGGTGTAACGCTCTGGGAAAGTTTATGACTAATGTAAGAGTTTTTCTGTAGCTGTAGAGCTTGGGTTATGACTAGAGATAACCGGGGCTTTGAGATGTGCGCCGCCCAATGAAGGGAGTTAATTTTTTCTTGTTGTGCGCCTGAGAGCAAGGTGTTCAGAGTTTTTTGGCTCGGCGAGAGATGAAGAGAGAAGATGGGAGAACAGGGAGGTTGCAAACCGCAGAACAAAGTGGACTTGGAGTGGGGTCGGGAGTCGACGAGGACTGGAGGAAATCGATGGAGGACTAACGGACGGGCAACTGTGAGCTCCAACATGCACATTATGTCGAGAACGGCGGCAGGATTGGACCCAAATGCAGGACGCAGACACTGAAGTACTAGGGCTAGGACAGGATGGGGATGCCATGGCATGTGAGGGGTAAGGCAGGAGGATCCCAGAGTTCAGACGAGGCAGGCAGGATTCCTCGTGGCAGGCCGCATGGATCCCGGGCAGGGCCGCCTCCCAGGCGGAAACACAGAAGCCTGGGCCAGTCGTGGACACCTGGGCAGGTGCGGGGCTCAGCCCATGGGAAACGAGGAGAGCAATAGGTGGAAAGGGCAGAAACCCCCGCCGGGCAGCGGCAGTCCGGCCGGACTTGCCTGACGGAGACAACGGGTAGGAAGGGGCAGAACCTCCGCCGGGCAGCGGCAGTCCGGCCGGACCTGCCCGACGGAGGCAAGGAATCAGAAGGAAGCTGGCTCCAGGGTGAGCAGCAGGACCACCGTGATACATAGGTAATTTGGGAAAGGCAACCGATAGCGTGGCAGCGCGAGCCAGGAGAACAAGGCAGAACAGCGGGACCAGCGCACAGGAGAGAAGCAGGGGAACAAGACCTACCGGATAGAGCATATACAGAACAGGCCGGCAACCAGGGCAGAGCAGGATTCCGAGCAGGGTAGCAACCAGGGCAGAACAGGATACAGACAGGATTCAGAGCCGGCGGTCCAGGTACAGAGCGGGTTAAACCGGCTTCGGAGCAGGACGACCCCATAACTAGGTTCAGTCCCCGAGCCCCTTATAAACACCTGCCCCCTAATAGGCAACAGGTGTACCTCCTTAAGCCAAGATGATCCACTAGCTCCGGGTGACAGGAGGGCTGGCTGCAAGGCCCAGAGTCCGGAGTCCGCAGACCGGAGCAAGACCCGGAAGGCGGGCTCCGGACCGGACCCTAACACATTACATTGTTTCTTTTTGTTTTTCTTTACTAACCCTCTAGTCAAATTAAGGGTTATAAAGTTAAATCGTTTAATTGCATATGGTGTACTGTCTGTTATTTCGTGGTACTGATTTGTAACAGGGTAACTCATCACGCAGCATCTACACAAACAAGAGGTTTTGCAACGCAGATTTCACACATTTGGCGGGGCCGGAGACTGTCTCCCCTAGACAAACACCACCGACCGAACCTGAAGGTTACATAAAAATATACGTAGCCCCGGCGCTGGTCTGTTTGTGCTCAGGATCAGGGTCTAAGAAAAACTGGTTAGAATTTTCCTTATGTGATTGTGGTCCAATCAACCCTACAATGTGAGCTGCAGAGAGTGTTTAATAGGTAAAAATTGAGCCAACGTTACTGTTCACCGCTTCTATAGTATACAGACGGCAATGGGAATATATGGGGTGACCAGGGAAAGCTGGATTTGTGGGTCTAGGGTATATCCGTGGCTGTCTAGGCAATGGCTGGGTCCTGCTATTTGGAAAAATTGTCTACCTCCTCTGTTACAACTATAGTCCCGCTACTGAATGTTTCTCAGGCAGACCACTTACACTCACGAACTAGACGGGGTGTTCGCATTTTTGCGGGCAATAAGTTTTTGGCAGGATTGCTCCCCTGGTGGGGTACAATAAATAATGCCCATAAAATAGACAATATGTTTAGAACTAGAACAGTTGGCCAATGAGTCTATAGAGGGATCCGCCATTCTGAACCGGGACATTCGAAATCTTCGACTGATGACCCTACGGAACAGAATGGCCCTAGACTATGTTTTAGCCAGGGAAGGAGAGGTCTGTGCTTTAGTAGGGACAGAATGTTGCACCTGCATAGCCGATGCTTCAGAAAATATGACCCATGTCTTAGAACATATGACCCAGCTGCGACATGAAATACATGGAATGAACTCTCAAGCCCTTCCAGAAAGCTGGGATTTCTTAGAAACATAGAAAACATACAGCACAATACAGGTCCTTCGGCCCACAAAGCTGTGTCGAACATGTCCCTATCTTAGAACTACCTAGGGTTTACCCATAGCCTTCTATTTTTCTATTTTCCATGTAGCCATCCAGGGGTCTCTTAAAAGACCCTATTAGTTCTGCCTCCACCACTACCGCCGGCAGCCCATTCCACGCACTCACCACTCTCTGCGTAAAAAACTTACCCCGACATCTCCTCTGTACCTACTTCCAAGCACCTTAAAACTATGCCCTCTCGTGTTGGCCATTTCAGCCCTGGGGAAAAGCCTCGGACTAGCCACACGATCAATGCCTCTCATTACCTTGTACACTTCTATCATCCTCCGTCGTTCCAAGTAGAAAAGGTCGAGTTCACTCAACCTATTCTTTCGAAGGCTTAAATCAGTGTTAGGAGAGGGAATATTTTCCTGGTTACAGCCCCTCTTTTACGGGCTCATTGCCCTGATCTGCTTAGGGGTGGTAGTTCATTATATCATTCAACTATGTATTTGCTCGGTGTGCGTCCCTCCAAAGTCAAAGCCGGGGAGACTGTAGTATTATTCCATGCACGATCTCACGGGAGAGGTGGAAGAAGGGAATAGTTACGATGAAGAGGAATGTTTAAGAATGTGCTCCTACTCAGTGGGTTGTGAACCCCCTTTTCAGAACGAAGGGAATAGAACCATAGAACCATAGAACACTACAGCATAGAAAACAGGCCATTTGGCCCCTCTAGTCTGTGCTGAAACTGTATTCCGCTAGATCCATTGACCTGCACCCAGCCCATAACCCTCCAGACCTCTCCCATCCATGTATCTATCCAATTTATTCTTAAAACTTAAGAGTGGACCCGTATTTACTACGTCAGATGGCAGCTCGTTACACACTCCCACCACTCTCTGAGCAAAGAAGTTCCCCCTAATACTCGCCCTAAACCTTCCCCTTTCACCCTAAAGCTATGTCCTCCCGTATTTATCCTAATCTAAGTGGAAAGAGCCTACTCGCATTTATTCTGCCTATACCCCTCATAATTTTGTAAACTTTTATCAAATCTCCCTTCATTCATCTACGCTCCAAGGAATAAAGTCCTAACCTGTTTAATCTTTCAATATAGACAAAAGACAATAGACAATAGGTGCAGGAGAAGGCCATTCGGCCCTTCGAGCCTGCACAGCCATTCAATATGATCATGGCTGATCATCTACAATCAGTATCCACTTCCTGCCTTCTCCCCATATCCCTTGATTCCACTATCTTTAAGAGCTCTATCTAACTTTTTCTTGAAAGCATCCAGAGAATTGGCCTCCACTGCCTTCTGAGGCAGAGCATTCCGTAGATTCACAACTCTCTGACTGAAAAGGTTTTTCCTCAACTCTGTTCTAAATGGCCTACCCCTTATTCTTAAACTGTGGCCTCTGGTTCTGGACTCTCCTAACCTCGGGAACATTTTTCCTGCCTCTAGCGTGTCCAATCCCTTAATAATCTTATATGTTTCAATCAGATCCCCTCTCATCCTTCTAAATTCCAGTGTATACAAGCCCAGTCGCTCCAATCCTTCAACATATGACAGACCCGCCATTCCAGGAATTAACCTAGTGAACCTACGCTGCGCCTCCCTCAATAGCAAGAATGTCCTTCCTCAAATTTGGAGACCAAAACTGAACACAATACTCCAGGTGTGGAGTTTCCCTGTAACTCAACACCTGAAGACCTGGCAACATCCTAGTAAATCTTCTCTGCACTCTGTCAATCTTACTGATATCCTTCCTATAATTAGGTGACCAGAACTGCACACAATACTCCAAATTTGGCTTCTCCAATGTCTTATACAACCTCACCATAACATCCCAACTCTTACACTCAATACTTTGATTTATGAATGCCAGGATGGCAAAAGCCTTTACAACCCTGTCTACCTATAATGCCACATTCAGAGAATTATGTATCTGATCTCCCAGACCCCTTTGTTCCTCCGCACTCCTTAGTGCCCTAACATTTACTGTATGTGTCCTACCTTGATTTGTCCTTCCAAAATGCAACACCTCACACTTGTCTGCATTAAATTCCATCTGCTATTTTCTAGCCCATTTTTCCAGTTGGTCCAAATCCCTCTGCAAGCTTTGAAAGACATCCTCGCTGTCCACAACGCCTCCAATCATAGTGTCATCAGCAAACCTGCTGATCCAATTCACTACAATATCATCCAGATCATTGATATAGACAACATCAACAATGGTCCCAGCACAGATCCCTGAGGCACGCCATTAGTCAGAGGCCTCCAGTCAGAGAAGCAATTATCCACTACCACTCTCTGTCTTCTTCCACACAACCACTTTCGAATCTAGTTTACAGCCTCTCCATGGACACCTAGTGTCTGAACCTTCTGAACTAACCTCCCATGTGGGACCTTGTCAAAGGCCTTACTAAAGTCCATGTAGACAACATTCACAGCATTTCTTTCATCTACTTTATTGGTAACCATCTTGAAAAATTCTACAATATTCGTTAAACACGCGAGGTATCTGTGGTATAAATACGTTAAAACTAGAGTATGATGGGATACTTGACCATTCTGAAGCAGCTGAACTCAAGACTGTTAAGGCAAGTCGAGACTAACCTTGAACGATAAGCGCAGCGCCAGGAAATTAAATAAACAGGACCAGGAGGGAGGATGCGTCTGGTAGTAAATTGTGAGTCCTGATAATGAGGAATAAAGAGGACTGTTAGACTCACACTGAGAGACAACTGACATATTTTTTTCAACAATTGATTATATACTGACTGCAGCGTGCTAAACAAAGTTATGCGAAAGTTGCATGCCTTGTTGTATAAATATGAACAGTGTATAACCAAAAAATATCAGAGTTCTGGTAGCAGTGGAGACTGTTGCAGACTCTCCATGATATCATGTTAACAAAGTCTTTAAACGAAACTTGACGTCACTCTGGTGTTCTTAGTATTTCCATGACAGTCAAAATATCCTCCAAGATCGCGTCCAGGATATCCTGCGGTGGGAGGGAGAACTGCCAGAGGTTGTGGTAGATATCGGTACCAATGACATAGGTAAAAAAAAGGGAAGAGGTCCTGAAAGAAGACTACAGGGAGTTAGGAAGGAAGTTGAAAAGCAGGACAACAAAGGTAGTAATCTCGGGATTACTGATTGTGTCACGCGACAGAGAGAATAGTAACAGAATGAGGTGGAGGTTAAATGCGTGGCTGAGGGATTGGAGCAGGGGGCAGGGATTCAGATTTCTGGATCATTGGGACCTCTTTTGGGGCGGGTGTGACCTGTACAAAAAGGACGGGTTGCACTTGAATCCCAGGGGGACCAATATCCAGGCGGGCAGGTTTGATAGAGCTGTTGGGGAGGGTTTAAACTAGCTTGGCAGGGGGGTGGGAATCAGAATGTGAGTGCAGGGATTAAGGTAGAAGGACAAGGGCATGATGCTAAGAGTTCTGAGTTGATGAGGAAGGACAGGCAGGGGATGAAACATAATTGTAGCCAGTTAAAGGGGTTGAAATGTGTCTATTTCAATGCTAGGAGTATTAGGAACAAGGAGGATGAACTTAGAGCATGGATTGGTACGTGGAACTATGATGTTGTGGCCGTGGGTTGGAGGAAGGGCGGGATTGGATGATGCAGGTCCTGGGGTTCAGGTGTTTAAAAAGGAATAGGATGGGAGGTAGAAAGGGGGGGGGGGGAGTGGCATTGCTGGTCAGGGATTGTATCACGGCTATAAAAAGGGAGGACACTGCAGGAGGACTGTCCACGGAGTCAGTCTGCGTGGAAGTCATAAATAGGAAGGCATCAATCACTGTGCTGGGAATAGTCTATAGGCCCCCAAATAGCCCTCAGGACACCGAGGAGCAGATAAGCAGGCAGATTTTAGAATGGTGCAGGAAATTCAGGGTAGTGGTTATGGGTGATTTCAACTTCCCTCATATTGACTGGCACCTCCTGAGTGCAAGGGGGATAGATGAGGCTGAATTTGTCAGGTGTGTTCAAGAAGGATTCCTGACACAGTATGTAGACCGGCTGATGAGAGGAGAGGCTATACTGGATCTAGTTCTGGGTAATGAACCTGGTCAGGTGACAGACCTCTTGGTGGGGGAACATTTTGGTGAGAGTGACCACAACTCCCTTAGCTTCAGCATAGCTATGGAAAGGGATAAAATCAGACGAAATGGGGAAATGCTTAACTGAGGAAGGGCTAACTTTGAAGGGATGAGGCAAGAACTAGCGAGAGTAAATTGGAAACAGATGTTCAAAGGGGAAAGCACAGAAGTAATGTGGGAGAAGTTTAAGGACCACTTGAGCTGGGTTCAGGATAGGTTTGTCCCACTGAGGCAAGGAAAAAATGGTAGGAAAAGGGAACTGTGGCTGACGAAACATGTGAGGCAACTTGTCAAGAGGAAAAAGGAAGCATTAGTTAGATATAAAAAGCAGGAAGTAGGAGGGGCTTATGAGAAATATAGGGTAGCCAGGAAGGAGCTAAAGAAAGGACTTAGGAGAACTCGAAGGGGGCATGAGAAGGCCTTCGCATGTAGGATTAAGGAGAACTCCAAGATGTTCTATGCGTATGTGAAGAATAGGAGGATGACAAAAACGAAGGTGGGATCACTAAAGGACAAAGAGGGCAACATGTGCCTGGAAGTGGAGGAGGTTGGGGAGGTCCTAAATGAATATTTTGCTTCAGTATTCACAAGTGACAAGGATCTTGATCAGGATGAGGTCGAAGTAGAGCGGGCCTGTGTGCTGGACAATATGGAGATTAAGAAAGAAGAAATGCTGGATCTTCTTAAAAACATTAAGATTGATAAAACCCCAGGGCCGGATATGATACACCCGAGGTTGTTCTGGGAATTGAGAGAAGAGATCGCAGGAGCATTAGCTATGATCTTTGAATCCTCTTTGGCTGCAGGGGAAGTGCCTGAGGACTGGAGAATAGCAAATGCAGTTCCCTTGTTTAAAAAAGGTAATAGGGAGAAACCTGGGAACTGTAGACCGGTCAGTCTTACGTCGGTGGTATGCAAACTACTGGAAAGGATTCTTAAGGATAGGATCTACAAGCACTTGGAGAAGTATAGTCTACTCATGGATAGTCAACATGGCTTTGTGAAGGGAAGATCATGCCTCACGAGCCTGATAGAGTTTTTTGAAGAGGTAACAAAAGAAATTGATGAGGCTAGGGAAGTGGATGTGGTCTACATGGACTTTAGCAAGGCATTTTTATCAAGGTCCCTCACGAGAGACTCATCCAGAAAGTCATGAGTCATGAGAGGAGACATGATAGAGGTGTACAAGATATTAAGAGGAATAGACAGAGTGGACAGCCAGTGCCTCTTCCCCAGGGCACCACTGCTCAGTACAAGAGGACATGGCTTTAAGGTATGGGGATGGAAGTTCAAGGGGGATATTAGAGGAAGGATTTTCATTCAGAGAGTGGTTGGTGGGTGGAATGCACTGCCTGAGTTAGTGGTGGAGGCAGATACACTAGTGAAGTTTGTTATGTACCCCGTAACTGGGTGTCTAACCGGCAGAGAAAAGAAGTATCCGTTGGAGTCGGGTGGTACTATTTTCAAACAGTGTTTATTAGTAAAATATACAAATCAATATCAACAATGCAAATATATGGATAATACACATTAACAATACTAAACCTAGAAGTGTGGGTATAATAGTAATCAATAATAAACAAGCTCTATCGATGTCTAGGGGATAATGGATTGTCATATGTGAATATAAAGTTCAGTTCAGTTCATACGTGCTGAGGTAGATGTTGGTCATTGTGTTGTAATTGTTGGAGAGAGAGAGAGAGAGAGAGAGAGAGAGAGAGAGAGCGAGCAGTAACGGCTACAGACAGGCAAACCTTCCTTTATGTTCTTGATCCGTCATGTGTTGTGGCCAGTCAGGTATGACCCCTCTGTCCTTCAGCTAGACCGTTCTTCTGTGGTGGACTCATCACCCAGGCAAGTGCGGACACACACACACAAGCCCCCACCGGCCCTGCTATAACACTGTGAGTTAAACTGACCGATCCTTTGTTTGGTCTCCGATGCCCCACACCTTCACGTGGGTTCCAACACTCAAGCAGTGCTCACTAGTGTGTCTGAGGGGTGTCTCCCCAGACCTCACTTTTATCCCTACTCACGGGGTCTCAGGTGTCAATTAATTTCGAATGGTTTTGTCCATCAAACCAGCCCACTCTGGCTGTCCACTGAGGAATTTTAATGAACAGAATAGTATAAGGTAAACAATCCTCTCAGAAGCCATAAGTCTTTCAGAAGTCATAATATGGTGAGTCAACAAGCCTCTCTCCGCCTTCTGTATCTCTCTCTTATCTGTAGCAGATGTTCCAATTCCAGCATGTTTTCCCTCACATCTCTCTCTCTCTCTCTCTCTCTCATTAGCAGCATAGCAACAGTAACGGTTTGCGATTCTCCCGGGGGGGAGGGGGACATGGGTAACTCTGCACCCTTCTGCCCATCAGAGCTGTTCATCCTTCATAACACCCCCATCCTTCTGGGAATTTTCACTACGGTGAAAATTAACTAATACAGTGTCTTACAGGATTACAGAGTCTAACAAAATACAGAAGTGTTCTTAACTACAAAGGTAATAAAATTACACATTCAACTTAGCATCTAGACAGTCAGCGATTACATTATCACTCCCTTTAATATGTTGTATCTTAATATCAAATTCTTGTAGCATCAGACTCCAACTTAGGGAGACTCCATCAGACTCCATTGTAGCATCAGACTCCAAATAAAACCTCCTGTTTTTTATTTTTCATGTTAGCCAAGAATACCAAAGGGTTGTGATCAGTATAAACAATTAAGGGTCTTTGTGCTGAACAAATGTAGACTTCAAAATGCTGTATTGCCAAGACAAGTGCTAACAATTCTTTTTCTACAGTAGAGTAGTTCTTCTGGTGCACATTGAACTTCTGAGAGAAATACGCTACTGAGTGTTCCACTCTATCCCCTGCTTTCTGCAATAAGACTGCCCCTGCAGCCTCATCACTTGCATCAGTCGTCAGGGAGAAGGGTTCTAACAAGTCAGGTGCTTTTAACACAGGGTGATGGCACAGTATTGTTTTTAACTTTTCAAGAAAAGTTCTGACAAGAATTGCTCCACACAAACTTTTCGTCCTTCCGTAGGAGTTTTATAAGTGGGAGGGCGATATCAGCAAAGTTCTTACAAAATTTTCGATAATACCCCACCATGCCCAAAAACCTTCTTAAGGCTCTTTTATTTGTTGGTACAGGAACCTCAGAAATAGCCTGTACTTTTGCCTGCACAGGAGCCAACTGCCCCTGTCCTACCACATACCCAAGTATGTGATTGTGGCATGACCAAATTCACTCTTTGCAAGGTTCACTGTAAGTTGGGCTGCAGACATTTTTTAAACAGGTTTTCTATAGCCTCAATGTGCTCATCCCAGGTGTCACTCCAAACTGCCACATCGTCAATATAAGCCTTGGTGTTTGTTAACCCTTTTATCACCATGTCAATCATCCTCTGAAATGTCCCTGGTGCATTTTTCATTCCGAATGGCAAGACGTTGTACTCGTAAAACCAGGATGGGGTGACAAAGGCTGAAATTTCTCGAGCCCTGTCCGTTAAAGGAATGCACCAGTATCCCTTTAACAAATCAATCTTAGTGATGTACCTCGCTTTCCCCATTTTATCAATGCAATCGTCCACCCTAGGGATAGGGTAAGCATCTGTCTGCGTGACAGCATTCACCTTTCTGTAATCGGTACAGAATCTTATGGTACCGTCCGGTTTCGGTACTACCACGCAGGGAGAGGTCCACGCAGAAAAGGATTCACGAATTATACCAGCAGCTAGCATATGCTCAATTTCTTTTTCTACTAGCTTGCTCTTTTCCAAATTCATCCGATAAGGGGATTGTTTAATAGGCTGGGTCGAGGTAACAATGACATCATGCTCTGTTCCTTTACACCTCCTTGGAACATCTGGACATAAATCTGTGTGCCGTTTAATGAGCTGTGTTAACTGCTCTCTTTGTTCAGGCTCTAAGTGATTGATTTTATCAGCAAGGTTGGCTAGAATAACAGAGTTCTCTAGTCTGGTGGGTACTATGCTTATCTTTTCAAAACTCTCTGACCCCTCCTCAATACTCCTTTCTGCCTCATCGGTTTTCATGACTGCACCGACTGCGGGAGTCGATTCATGATAACCTTTCATCATGTTCACGTGAACCAACTGGTTCGGCTTTCGCCTACCAGGTGTTTCGATCACATAATTCAGCGAGTCTATTTTCTTAATCACTTTATACGGTCCTTGAAACCTTGCCTGTAGGGGGTTGGTGACTACAGGGAACAGGACCAAAACCTTATCGCCCACGTGAAATTCTTGCTCTCGGGCTCGTTTATCATACCACTGTTTCATTTTTGTCTGGGAGTCTTTAAGATTTTGCTTTGCTAAATTGCATACTTTATGGAGTCTTTCTCGGAATTTCAAAACGTAGTCAATCACATTGACTTGTACGTTCGGACTAGACCACTTCTCTTTTAGTAGGGTTAAGGGTCCTCTGGGCTTGTGACCAAAAACGAGCTCAAATGGACTGAACCCCAGAGATTCCTGAACCGTATCCCTCACGGCAAATAACAGAAGTGGTAATGCATCAACCCAGTCTCGAGTGTTTTCCTGACAGTAAGTTTTGATCATAGTCTTTAAAGTAGCGTGGAATCTTTCCAACGCTTCTTGGGATTCCGGATGGTATGCAGAGGCTAAAATTTGTTTCACTCCCATCTGTGTCAACATTTGCTGAAATGCACTGGATGTAAATGTACTCCCCTGATCCGATTGTATTTCCTTAGGTAGCCCCACTGTGGTAAAGAATTTAATGAGTGCCTTAACCACCGCAGGGGTCCTACTGTTCCTCAGAGGCACAGCCTCTGGAAATCGTGTAGCAGCGCACATCATGGTCATGACGTACTGCCGCCCACTCGCAGTTCTAGGCAAAGGACCCACAAACTCCACAATGATTCGGGAGAAAGGCTCCTCAAAAGCGGGTATCGGTCTGAGAGGTGCCTTAGGGATAAGCTGGTTCGGCTTTCCTACCACCTGACACGTATGGCACCTTTTACTATAATCAGCTATAACCTTCCTCATATTTGGCCAATAGAAATCTTTCATAATCCTATCCACTATCTTCCTTACTCCCAAATGTCCATCTAGAGGTCCCTTGTGAGCTAAGTTCAAAACTTCATCCCGATATACCTTCGGTACTACCACCTGATGTACCACCGCCCAGTCCTCATCGACTGGCACCATGGTCGGCCTCCACTTCCTCATCAACACCCCGTCCTTCAGGTAGTAGCCCTCTGGTTCCTTATCCAGTTCTGTCTCAGAAAGAACTGACTCTCTCAATGTCACAAGCTCCTCGTCACGTCCCTGCTCTTTTATAAATTCTTTCCTTGCTAAGGGTAGGTCTACCTCCTCTCCTTTACTCTCTTTCACCTCCTCCGCTTTACCATCCCCTAACCCCTCTTGGTACAGGGTCGGTAAAAACGTCTCAGCCAAATTAACACTGGACTCATTTAAACTGTCCTCTTTCTCAGCCGCCTTTCTCGACATGCTGCGAGTGATCGCGCATGCGGGATAGATCTTAGAATCCAGGGGCGGGTCCTCAGCACTCACAGGTTTGCTTGTCAGCTTCACTGCTGAACACACGTCACCACCTGCTAAATCATTACCAAGAAGGACGTCCACGCCGTCTCTCGGTAATTCTGACCGCACCCCTACTTCTAAAGGTCCAGATACCAGGTCACATTTTAAAATGATCCTGTGCAAAGGTACAGCTTCTGTCCCTTTTCCTATGCCTCTTAATACCACCTCTCCAGTTTCAGGACCGAAATCTAGCACCTTACTTGGGATCAATGACTGGTCAGCCCCAGTATCCCTCCAGATTCTCACTGGAACTGGGGTTTCTCCTTCTTTCACAGACACCGTCCACTCCGAAATAAATTTCTCACGGCCCTCTCGTACTCTATCTTCCTTTGCCTCCTCATCGATATGCTAATGCAACCTGTAGGGATTGCTGTTTTCCCTTTTCCTGTCTCCTTCTTCGGAGCAAAGCACTTAGATGCAATATGACCCACCTTTCCACAATTATAACAGGTCAAGCCAGGAACCTTCCTGCCAGCCTGCTTGTCCTCCTCCTTACCTTTACCACTAGCTCCCGGCTTATTCTCTACCTTAGCCAGTATATTTTCTTTACTGTCCCTACTGCCTTTCTGGTAACTCTTATTTGGGGGAAACTTTGTCTTGTGAGTTAGGGCATATTCATCTGCTAACCTGGCAAATTCTGATATAGACTTATTTGGCTTCTCATTCAAATACATCCGGATATTATCCGAAACACAACCTTTAAATTCTTCAATCAGAATTAACTCTCTGAAATGATGGAAATCCTCCTCCACCCTTTCTGCAGCACACCAGCGATCCAAGAGCACACCCTTTTCATAGGCAAACTCTGCATAGTCTCATTCCACAGTTTCTTTAAATCTCTGAACTTTTGTCTATACACTTCAGGTATCAACTCGTAGGCCCAAAGGATAGCCTGTTTTACTTCCTCATAATCCTCAGCAGCCCCCTCGGACAATGCCGCATATGCCCGTTGAGCCTTCCCTTTTAATACACTTTGTAACAACACCACCCACTGATCTCTGGGCCACTTCTGATTCACTGCCACCTTTCCAAAATGCAAGAAGTAACTATCAACATCCGTCTCCTCGAACGGAGGTACTAACCTAAACTCCCTATTAACATTAAACTTCTCCTCTCGGTCTGCCCCGCTACCCACATGTTGCCATTTCTCCCTCTCGAACTGCCGTTGTTTCTCTTCCTCCTCCATCTGCCTTTCAGCTTCCTCTTTTCTCCTTTTAGCTTTCCTTTCTTCCTCCTCTGCTTCCAGCCGTTTTAACCTAAGTTCATGCTCCCTCTGCTTCTCCTTCTCAAACTACTCAGCTCTTTCTTTCTCCCTTTTCGCCTCCAACTCCTTTAGCAGGATCTCATACTCCATTTTCCTCTTTTCTGCATCCAACCTTAATTTTTCTATCTCTAACTGAGCCGTCCCATCAACTGGTTTCTTCTCAGGGAACAGGTCCAATACATTAGACGTGAACACATCCTTGTTTATATAATACTGGGCTATGGCCCTCTGTATCTCCCACTTTTTCATTGACGACTTCACTTCTGTGAGATTTAATTGTTTCGCAACATCCACCAAGTCTGTCTTTGTGGCACCCTCAAGCGCCTTCAAAGTCGGGTTTTCTATAAATTTGTCTATTTCCATCTTTGCTGGTTTCCCGTCTGGTTACCCACACAACCAGATCAGATAATGGACTTATAGCCCGATTCACTGGCCCCCCAATTTGGTAATCAAATCCCGGAAGACGAAGCCCCAATTTCTTATGTACCCCGTAACTGGGTGTCTAACCAGCAGAGAAAGAAGTATCCGTTGGAGTCGGGTGGTACTATTTTCAAACAGTGTTTATTAGTAAAATATACAAATCAATATCAACAATGCAAATATATGGATAATACACGTTAGCAATACTAAACCTAGAAGTGTGGGTATAATAATAATCAATAATAAATAAGCTCTATCGATGTCTAGGGGATAATGGATTGTCATATGTGAATGTAAAGTTAAGTTCAGTTCATACGTGCTGAGGTAGATGTTGGTCGTTGTGTTGTAATTGTTGGAGAGAGAGAGAGAGAGAGAGAGAGAGAGAGAGAGAGAGAGAGAGAGAGAGAGAGAGAGAGAGAGAGAGAGAGAGAGAGAGAGAGAGAGAGCAGTAACGGCTACAGACAGGCAAACCTTCCTTTACGTTCTTGATCCGTCGATGTGTTGTGGCCATTCAGGTATGACCCCTCTGTCCTTCAGCAAGACCATTCTTCTGTGGTGGACTTGTCACCCAGGAAAGGGCGGACACACACACAAGCCCCCACCGGCCCTACTATAACACTGTGAGTTAAACTGACCGATCCTTTGTTCGGTCTCCGATGCCCCACACCTTCACGTAGGTTCCAACACTCAAGCAGTGCTCACTAGTGTGTCTCCTGGTGTGTCTGAGGGGTGTCTCCCCAGACCTCACTTTTATCCCTACTCACGGGGTCTCAGGTGTCAGTTAATTTCGAATGGTTTTGTCCATCAAACCAGCCCACTCTGGCTGTCCACTGAGGAATTTTAATGAACAGAATAGTATAAGGTAAACAATCCTCTCAGAAGCCATAAGTCTTTCAGAAGTCATAATATGGTGAGTCAACAAGCCTCTCTCCGCCTTCTGTATCTCTCTCTTATCTGTAGCAGATGTTCCAATTCCAGCATGTTTTCCCTCACATCTCTCTCTCTCTCTCTCTCTCTCATTAGCAGCATAGCAACAGTAACGGTTTGCGATTCTCCAGGGGAGGGGGACATGGGCAACTCTGCACCCTTCTGCCCATCAGAGCTGTTCATCCTTCATAACAAGTTTAAGAGACTACTAGACAGGTATATGGAGGAATTTAAGTTGGGGGGGGTTATATGGGAGGCAGGGTTTGAGGGTCGGCATAACATTGTGGGCCGAAGGGCCTGTAATGTGCTGTACTGTTCTATGTTCTATGTTCTATAAGTGGAAGCTTGGCTGTCTGGATAAAAAATTGGCTTAAAGGAAGAAAGCAGAGGGTAGTTGTGGTAGAAAAGTATTCTGCCTGGAGGTCGGTGACTAGGGGAGTGCCGCAGGGATCTGTCCTGGGACCCCTGCTATTTGTGATTTTTATAAATGACCTGGATGTGGAGGCGGAAGGATGGGTGAGTAAGTTCGCAGATGACACGAAGATTGGAGGAGTTGTGGATGGAGCTGTAGGTTGTTGAAGGTTACAAGAAGATATAGACAGGCTGCAGAGTTGGGCAGAAAAATGGCAGATGGAATTCAATCCTGACAAGTGTGAGGTGATGCATTTTGGAAGGACAAACCAGAAGACTGAGTACAGGATTAATGGTCAGTTACTTAAGAGTGTGGATGAACAAAGGAACCTTGGGGTTCAAATCCATATATCCCTCAAGGTCGCTGCACAGGTTGATAAAGTAGTTAAGAAGGCCTATGGGATGCCAGGCTTCATTAACAGGGGGATTGAGTTCAAGAGTAGAGACGTCATGTTGCAACTCTACAAATCTCTGGTGAGACCGCACTTAGAGTTTTGTGTTAAATTCTGGTCACCTCATTATAGGAAGGATGTGGAAGCTATGGAGAGGGTGCAGAGGAGATTTACCAGGATGATGCCTGGTTTGGAGAACAAGTCATATGAAGCAAGGTTAGCAGAGCTGGGACTTTTCTCTTTGGGGCGTAGAAGAATGAGAGGGGACGATAGAGGTTTACAAGATTATGAGAGGCATAGATAGGCTGGATAGTCAGTACCTGTTTCCCAGGGCACCAATAGCAAACACCAGAGGGCATATGTACAAAATTAAGGGAGGGAAGTTTAGAGGAGACATCAGGGGTAAGTTTTTTACACAGAGGGTTGTGAGTGCCTGGAATGACCTGCCAGGGATGGTGGTGGAGGCTAAAACATTAGGGGTATTTAAGAGCCTCTTAGACAGGCGCATGGATGAAAGAAAAATGGAGTGTTATGGGGTAGTGTGGGTTTAGTACTTTTTTTTAAAGGATTATATGGGTCAGCACAACATGGAGGGCTGAAGGGCCTGTACAGTGCTGTAGTGTTCTATGGTTCTATGGTTCTATAGACCCTATCTGTTGATATGTCTGTATTTGGGAATCTTCTTTACCTGTTATTTGCCTCATATTTTGTGTTAGAAAGATAAGTTATAAGAACAGTTTTTTTAAGTATTAAGATCCACCTCATTCTGTGGTTTCTACTGACCACTGGACCCCAAATGAGGAAGAACTTTCAACTTTGTAGGGCAATGTGAACACTGTTCAGAATGTGCAAGTGGTGGCATCAGCAGAAGAGTGCTTCACCATTGCCAATCACAACAACAATCAACTAAAGGGTACTGATTTGGGTTCTTTCTTAAGGATGCAAAGGAAGTGATCGAAACATAACACGAGATTTTAAAATTGAGGTGATACTAGATCCGCATAATTGAACAGTAAAGAAACAGGACCATCAGCCACCTTGTCCATGCTGGTTGTGATGCTTATCTCCACGGCACTTCACACTGCCCTGACCCACCTGGACAGCCCCAGCTCTTACGTCAGAATGCTGTTCATTGAATTTAGTTCGCCATTCAATACCTTGGCCCCCTCCAATCTGATTGCCAGACATCGCCAGCTTGATATCAGCTCATCTATCTGCAATTGGACCTTGGACATTCTGACTAACAGACCCCAACCTGTTAAGTTAGACAACCTCTCCTCCTCCACTCTCACCCTGTACACCAGCGTGCCTCAATGTTGTATGCTGAGCCCTCTTCTGTACTCCCTTTTCACCTATGACTGCGTTCCTGTACATGGTTCTAACTCCACAATCCATTTCGCAGACGACACCACGGTGGTTGGTCTGGTCAGAGGGGTTGACGAGACGGCCTACAGGGGCGAACACCTGTCCAGCACCTGTCCGCGTGGTGTGTCGACATCAACCTGGCCCTTAACACCCAGAAGACCAAGGAGATCATTGTGGACTTCAGGCATGCTAAGAGCCACACTCACATCCCCATCTACATCAATAGAGCTGTAGTGGAGCGTGTATCAGGCTTCAAATTCCTTGGTGTCCACATTTCTGAGGATTTCACCTGGTCCCTGATCTCCTCCATCCAGATCAAAAAGGCGTAACAGCGCCTTTATTTCCTGCATAGCATCAAGAAAGCTCACCTCTGTCCCAAGATACTGACGGACTTTTACCGCTGCACCAATGAGAACATACTCACTGACTGCATCTTAGTGTGGTATGGCAGTTGTCCTGTATTGGACCACAAAGCACTCCAGCGTGTGATGAAAACTGCCCATCAGATTATCGGCACCCAATTGCCCACCATTGAGAACATCTACCATAAACGCTGCCTGGACAGGGCATAAAGCATTATCAAGGATGCATCTCACCTTAACCATGGACTTCTAACTCTCCTCCCATCCGGTAGGCGTTACAGGAGCCTCCACTCCCGCACCAGCAGGCACAGGAAGAGCTTCTTTCCTGAGGCTGTGACCCTGCTGAATCTCACATCACAGCACTAAGCAGTATTGCACCCATATTGTACTGTCTCAGTACTTTTAGAATTGTGTGCTGTAGCACTTACTTTTTATTTGCAGTTATTTTGTAAATAACACTATTCTTTGCATTTCTGGTTCGATGCTAAATGCATTTCATTTGGCTTTGTATCTGTACTCGGCTCAATGACAATAAAGTTGAATCTAAACTAAAATCTAATCTAATCTATCTATGAATTTCCCATGGGCCCAGGTTAAGCTCATTTCCCTTTACTCCTTTTATATCCTGATATCTGTCCAAAAGTCTTTTACTTGTTTTAATTATATCTGCTTCACCAACCTCTGGAAGCTCGGTCCACATATTTATCACCTCCTGTGTGGACAAACCTGACACTCATATCATCTTCTATCTTTTGAAAGCAGAAGTCAAATGCTTCATTGAAAATTTGAATGATGTGTGGGTAAGGTTCAAGGAACAAACCATTGAATTCCTACAAGTATCGGAAAACAAATGTGCTGAAGTGGATATGGGGCCAGTGAAGGTGTAGGGAGAAACAGGTTTTCTTTGAAGTGTTCTAGAAGATTAGAATGTCCGTGAAGCATTGCAAATGGTTTGGTTCAATAGATATGGTTCAGGCAGCTAATAGCCAAGAACCAGAAAGCAGTGACGAGCAGATCATGCCAGTAATAGTAAATGAGATGCTTATCTCAGTTTCTGGTTCAAGACCTGTTTTATATTATCGTTTAAATAATTTAACAATTTGAATGAATGGAAATTTTACCCCATTTTTTAACTCTTGTCTGAATTTACTCTGAGTTAGAGCATAGATACATGTGTTGGTACAGGAACCGAGAAGTCTCAGCATGAATCCAAACTGTTGGAAAATGAACACCGGATCACTAATGTTTCTGTCCGTATAAGTAAAGTTTACAACTGGCCAGTTTAAGGAATGTACAACATACGTAATCCACATCAGTATAAAATTGGCAGATAGAGCAAAGAGTAAAACAATGGATTTCCTTCTGTTCTCCACCTCTGGATCAACGTGGTTGTCACCCTTACTGTTGGCGCGAAATCCCTTGCGGAGCCGATTAGCTTTAACAATGTTTCTGACAGTCAGAGCATTGAACATCAAGATCAATGCAATTGGCATTAATGGCGTTAGAAAACTGTCAATCCACTCATACACAGTCCATAATGTTGAGCTGTAATAATACGGAGTTTGAATACAAAACCATGGAATATTGTCAATAATAACAGAGGGTACAAAGAGAAAGTACCAGGGTATGGATCGCACGCATGCAACGACGCTCACTGTTACTAAAACCATAGCCGCTGTCTTCTCGGTGCAATATCTTGGTTTGAGCTTCTGACAACAAATTGCCACATATCGATCAAATGTGAATGCGACTGTGAACCAGACAGAACAGTCCAGGGCTGCCAGAAACATAACAACTCTAACTGCGCATACGGGAGTAATGAACAAAAATGTAAGTGGGAAATAGAGATAACTAATTCTGTTGAGTATTACATTGATAATGACCAGTATTAGATCCGCTGCAGACATTGCAATCAGATAACGGGTGATACACTTGGAGAGACCACATTTCCCTCGATGCAGGATCACAATCGCCACGAAGTTAACTGTAAGACGTGGAATTTAACAATAGCAATTAATTTCCTGATTGACAGAAGCATCATCTTTACATACTAGAAAATTACGTAAGTATAAACAGAAATCAATTCATCGTCCTCTTCCATACTGAAGCTGCGAAAATTCCCCGTGAACATTGGAAATGCAAGCCAAAGATATCACAAGGAACAACCAACCAGTACCGTAGCTGAGAACTCCCAGAACAACTATCGCAGTTTAATGTTCCATCGATGGACAGACTTCGGAACGTGGCAATGTGCGGTCAGATACAGTTGGGAGGGATTAGCCCTGAGGTTGCACAGTTTTGACGCCAGACTCCTTCATCTCATGACAACAGGTCAAACCGACAAGGAAACTGTCGTCCCGATTCCTAATGACGCCCCCACCCCCCACTTAGCCGATGAATGGATTATCCATGCTAAATGATACTTGATACTTGGAAAAAGCACTGAAGGTAGCAATGACCTAGAAGGTTGTTGGACTGCAGCGGCAAAAATGAAAAGGGAAGTGCTCGGAAGAGGGTCCATATTCTATTCCAGTAGTTTCAGTCGGGGTTTGTTGGCTAGTCTGGCCTAATAGTCTGTTTTCGAACTGTATTATTCTCCGCCATTCTCTAACAGCTTTCCCAACCAGGTAACCCGAGGTTCCTTTAATAAACCTCACTTTTTGTGTTCTGCAGTGAGACATAATATAATGTCCTCACATCTCACCTTTCAATGCACTCCGGCCACTCAGCTAATGATAATTCAGTGGTATAGTGGTGGCATCCTAGTCGCCACACATCTTGTGGATTGAACAGTCTATTTCTGTGCTCTGCTCCTTTACCCAAAATAAATGGCTTCCTGGATCTTACAACCCCTCGGAGCTGTGATTAAATAGCAGCCAGCGAAAAAAATTCATCTAAGTTACTTTCATTGCAAACAAGAAGTTTAGAACGTCGGAAGTTGAACCTCACTGGTTAATAATCCTGCTGAATGAAGATGTAAAATTGAACATGCGCCTTTACAAAACGAGCGGAGCATCAACAGAAAGCATTTATTGATCGATGGATCCCGAAGTTGCACCTTACCAGTAACTCCAATGGCTGCAAGAACTGGGTAGTAAATGCGCTCGATCCGAAAGATTACTGGGTATCCCATTCCCTCTGTGAAATGCCTGCTGTGGTGAGTTCGCTGCTTCTGACAGGATAAGTATCATTCCCGTTCAGAGAAGCAACCGTTTATATTGGGAACAAACTTCCCTTGAGACTATTAGGTTGTAAGTGGATTAGGCACTGTTACGTATCCCGTAACTGGGTTTACAGACCAGCAGAAATAGAAGAATCCGTTGGAGTCTGGTGGTACCGAAATCTAAAGGTGTTTATTAGTAAACTACACAATACAGAATCAAAAATGCAAATACACATATAAAACAGGTTAGCAATAATAAACATAGAAGTGTAGGAATAATAATCAACAATAATAAACAAGCTCTATCAATGTCTAGGGATAAATAAATTGTCATAAGAGAATATAGAGTTCAGTTCAATTCATGTGTGCTGAGGTAGTTGCAATTGTTGTATTGTAATTTGTTGGAGAGAGAGAGAGAGAGAGCGAGCAAGAGATTGAGCATCTGCAGTCAGCAAACCTTCTGTTGTATTCTGATTCCGTCGTACCGTTGTGGTCATTCGGTTATGACTCCTCCGTCCTCGGCTAGACCGTTCTTCTGTGGTGGACTCATCACTCTGGCATGAGTGGACACACACACAAGTCCCCACCAGCCCTGCCATCACACTGTGAGCTTTACTGACTGATCTCCTGATTCGGTCCTCAAAGCCCCCACCTTCCTGTGGGTGAACAACACTGGGTCAGTGTCCACTGGTGTGTCTGAGGTGTGTCTCCCTACACCTGTCTTTTATCCCCATTGACGGGGTATCAGCCATCCATCAACTCAAAATGACCATGTCCATCAAATCAGGCCACTCCTGCTGTTTCCTTAGGAATGTTAACGAACAAAGTAACGTCCTTGCAGCGAAAGGTAAACAATCCAGGAAGAAGCCATAATACATAAATCAAATGTGTGTGTCTCTCTCTCATCTGTAGCAGATGTCCCTGCATCTGTGCTTCAACTCTCTCTCTCTCATTAGCAGCATAGCAATAGTAATAGTTCACAGTTCTCAAGGGGGGGAGGAAATGGTTAACTCTGCACCCCATTTCCATCAGGTCTGTTCAGCACTCATAACACCCCCATCCATCAAGGAATTTTCACCAGGGTGAAAATTAACTAGCAAAACACACTACAGTGTCTAATATAATACAGAAGTGATCTTTAACTTCAAGAATAATACAGATATACTTTCAAATTAACACCTGGATAAACAATCAGCAATTACATTGTCACTCCCCTTTACATGTTGTATTTTAATATCGAATTCTTGTAACAACAGACTCCAACTTAATAACCGTCTATTTTTATTCTTCATGTTAGCCAAAAATACCAAGGGGTTGTGTTCTTAGCTTAGGTGTATATTGCAAAGTGTGAACCAATACATGTGTGATTATAATGTAGTACATTACAGAAGTTTGTGCAAATACTAATCTCTATTTTACTTTTAAACTTAACATTCAGTCAATCTACTAGTTCTTGCTATTCAAGATTTGGTCAACCCTTGCCTCTTTTCCACTTAACTCTCACGTGGTTAGCTTGCTCACCAGTGTGGAATAGGCCTTCACAGACTCCTTTCACAGGAGCTAGCTTATCACTAATGTTTTCCGGACTAAGCTCATTTGCTGAACTTCCAAACCACTCATTAATTTTAAGCAGGTCATTAATTTTATCTTCAGGATCTTTAATTCTATTAGTTTTCCGTTTAACATCTGCAGGTGATCCCTCTTGGTCAAAACAACACTTCAAGTTCTGCCTCTCCAAATCACATACTTGAACAACATCAGCAAGTTGCTTATCTTTAAATTTCAAAACAAATTGTAATTGATTCGCAGGCACCTTGTTAACAAACCGTTGTTTAGTTAACGGTCCTTTCCCTTTTATTAACAGTTCTAAAACCAAACCCGACTTTAAATTTTCTTTATTCAAAAGTCTAGGAACAATACTTCTCCCTTTTCCTTCAAGAATATTCATCTCACCAGCTTTCATCTCATCATGAATCTTTAACACAAGTGACTGAGAATCCTCTCTTTCCACTGGTGCCAAGGTTAACCCTTTCTTCACTGAACCAAGTCCATCTGACCCAAAAGGACTGCATTCCTTTTCAACCAAGTCAGACCCCTCAGACTTTTCCTGAGCTTCAACACTAGGTTCAGTACCCTGTACATCCACAGATACCTTCACAACCTGAACACAGGCAAACGGGACATCTGCCTCTTCTAGGCTTTCAATACCAGTCCCCTTTTCAGATTCCAAGTTCCCTTGATCCTCCCAGTTAATCTCTGGGCAACTCCCATCCGGAGTAAACTCAACCTTGCGGGTTAAGACAACCTCTTCTGCTAACCCAGCAGACTCTCTCAAGGCAGCGTCATCCTTTTCATCTAGGACTGCCCTTATATCATCGGGAACACACTTAAATTCCTCATCTACAACCAGCTCTTTCAAGCTACATAAATCACCAGTGTCCAACCCTGGACCTTCTAACTGCCACATCTGTTTCTCATCTTGGCTCTGTGCCTCCGTAACCTCCTTCCTCACTCCCAAGTGTCCACCTAGGGGTATCTTATGGACAAGGGTCAAAATTCCGTTCCTTAACAACACTAAATTTGCTTCATCTCCCTTACTTTCCTTACTCCCACCATTCTCCGTTTTACCACCCTCTAACCCCTCCTGGTACAAGGTCGGTAAAAACGTCCCTGCTAAATCAACACTGGACTCGTTTAAACTGGTTCCTGTCTCAGCCGACTTTCTAGACATGCTGCGAGTTATTGCGCATGCGGGATAAATCTTGGACTCTAAGGGCGGGTCCTCAGCACTTACAGGCTTATTTGTCAGCTTCACTGCTGAATACACGTCACCACCTGCAAGATCATTTCCGAGTAGGACGTCCACACCGTCCATCGGTTGTTCCGACCGCACCCCTATCTCGACTGGTCCAGATACCAGGTAACATTTCAGAAATATTCTGTGCAAAGGTACGGCCTCAGTTTCTTTTCCGAAACCTTTTAACACATTTACCTCCCCATTCTCGGTCTCAGCACCGAAGTCTAACACCTTCCTTAGAATCAGTGACTGACCAGCCCCAGTATCTCTCCAAATCCGCACTGGAACTGGGGTTTTTCCTTCCTTCATAGATACCATCCCTTGCGAAATAAACCTCTCACGCCCCTCTTGGGCTCTATCTAACCTCGCCTTCCGAATCGGTCTGCTGACCGGCTCAATGCAACCAGTCGGAGTTACTGTCTTTCCCTTTCCTGTCTCCTTCTTCGCAGCAAAGCACTTAGATGCTATCTGACCAGCTTTCCCACAATTATAACACGTAAAGCTGGGAACCTTCTTGACAGCTGGCTTTTCCTCCTCCCTGCCTTTTCCGGTAGTCCCCGGCTTCTCAGATTTAGCCGGTGGGCTCTCTCTACCGTCCCTACTATTCCTGTGGTAGCTCTTATTTGGGGGAAATTTTGTCTTGTGGGTTAAGGCATACTCATCAGCTAACCTTGCAGTCGCAGACAGAGTCTCTGTCTCCTTCTCGTCCAAGTACGTCTTCATACCTTCAGGGACGCAACTTTTAAATTGCTCGATGAGCATCAGCTGTTGCAGTCTATCAAAATTTCCATTGACCCCTTTTGAGGCGCACCACCGATCCCAATACATTTGCATCTCACGGGCAAACTCTAAATACGTGCGGTCCCACGGCCTCCTCAAATTCCGGAACTTCTGCTGGTATGCCTCTGGAACCAATTCATAATTCCTTAGCATAGCCCTTTTCACTTTATCATAATCTTTAGACTCATCCATAGACAATGCCGAATACGCTTGCTGAGCCTTCCCCCTAAGTACACTCTGTAACAGAACAGCCCATTTCTCCTTAGGCCAGTTCTGATTCAAAGCAACTTTCTCAAAATGGAGGAAATACCTATCGACATCCATCTCCTCAAATGGGGGTACCAACTTAATCTCCTGACCAATCTTGAACCCCTTGTTTAGGTCTGCTGCTTGGTCCCTTCCCTGCGATGCCTTTAACTTCTCCATTTCCAGCTCAAACTGCCTCTCTTTCTCCCTTTCCTTCCTCTGCTTATCAGCTTCTTCTCTCTGCCTTTCAGCTTCCTTCTCCCTTTCAGCCTCCTCTCTCTGCCTTGCAGCCAGCTCTCTCCCTCTCCCTCTCCCTCTCCCTCCCTCCAGCTGCCTTATCCGGAGTTCGTGCTCCCTCTTCTTTTCCTCCTCAGCCAACCTTAATTTTTCTAATTTTAACTGAAGCTCATTTTCGGTTGGTTTCCTCTCAGGGAACAGTTCCAATGCATCCGACGGGAACACATCTCGGGATACATAATACACAGCTATCGCCCTCTGTATCGTCAACTTTCTCATTGCCAGTTTCACAGCCGGGAGATTCAATTGTCTCGCAATACCCAACAATTCCTCCTTTCTGGCATCCTCTAATGCCCCCGTAGTTGGTTCTTTTAAAAATTTGTCAATCTCCATCTCTGCTGGTTTCCCGTCTGGTTACCCATACAACCAGATCAGATAAGGGACTTCTATCCCGATTCACCGGCCCCCCAATTTGGTAATCAAATCCCAGAGACGAGGCCCCAATTTGTTACGTACCTTGTAACTGGGTTTATAGGCCAGCAGAAATAGAAGAATCCGTTGGAGTCTGGCGGTACCGAAAACTAAAGATGCTTATTAGTAAACTACACAATACAAAATCAAAAATGCAAATATACATATAAAACAGGTTAGGAATAATAATCAACAATAATAAACAAGCTCTATCAATGTCTAGGAGTAAATGAATTGTCATAAGAGAAGGTCTGTTCAGCACTCATAACAGGCACAGTCATCGGAACAGGGAGGCAACCAAGCATTTTATTCCAAGGTTTAAGATGTAATGGTATCTATTTTAAGAAAATTAAAATGTATAGTTTTGAAATCTCAGCAGTAAGAAATGCGATCTCACCATTGGACCTGGTCACGTTATCAAATGAAAATATTTCACCTCACTGAATGCATGCAGTGTGCACATCTTTGGGGTGACAATTGGTTTCCAAAATTAACACCATATCATCCGCTTCTATTCCACCCCAACAAGGCAAAGATCGTCTCTCAACCTAACCGCACTGTTTGTGGCCTCTTGACCTTTTATATCGACCTCTGCAACCTTGGCCAACTCTTTTGCCAGGATGAGGTCTATCGCAAGTTAGAGGATGGGCAATGTTGCCAATCTTTACTCAGAGAGTGATAGCTGTGTGGAATGAGCTTCCTGTAGAAGTAGTAGAGGCCAGTTCAGTTGAGTCAATTAAGGTAAAATTGGATAGGTATATGGACAGGAAAGGAGTGGAGGGTTATGGGCTGAGTGCGGGTAGGTGGGACTAGGTGAGATTAAGAGTTCGGCATGGACTAGGAGGGCCGGAATGGCCTGTTTCCGTGCTGTGATTGTTATATGGTTATATGGTTATATCATGGTGAAAACACACTGCAAATTTGTGAGGCATATTTAAGCAGTTGGTTCAACCATGGATTTGTCTTTAAGTCAAGTCTAGTCAAGTCAAGTTCATTGTCATTTTGGCCATAAACTGCTGGTACAGTACACAATAAAAACGAAACAACTTTCCTCCAGGACCCTGGTGCTACTTGAAACAACAGAAAACCACACTAGACTATGTGAGACAGCACAAGGCTACATTAGACTACGTAAAACAACATAAAAACTGCACTAGACTACAGACCTGTATAGCACTACATAAAATGCACAAAACAGCGCAGGGCAGTACATAATTAATAAACAAGACAATAGGCACAGTAGAGGACAAATTACAATATAATAATAAATGATGTAGATGTCAGTCTGGACTCTGAGTATTGAGGAATTTGATGGCTTGGGGGAAGAAATTGTTGCACAGTCTGGTCGTGAGAACCCGAATGCTTCAGTACCTTTTGCCAGATGTCAGGAGGAAGAAGAGTTTGTATGAGGAGTGCATGGGGTCCTTCAAGATTCCAGATTCCAAAACTTTATTGTCATTCTAACCATACATCAGCTCTGCAGGGCAGAATGAGACAGCGTTTCCCAGGAGCAGTGCAATCATAACATAACGAACGCAACACTAAATAATAAACATAACAATAAATAGTAAAACATAACAGCCACATGTCAGTTAAAATCAAGTTATAAGTGTCCAGTGCAAGTTCAAAGTGTCCAAAGCAGAGTCAGGTAGAGCAGCTATTTAGCAGTCTGACTACCTGTGGGAGGAAGCTGTTTAGTAGCCTTGTGGTTTTAGTTTTGATGCTCCTGTAACGTTTGCCTGATGGCAGAAGAACAAACAGTTCATGAAGAGGGTGTGAGGGGTCTTTAATGATGTACTGTGTCTTCTGGAGGCATCGACTCTGAAGGAGGTCTTGGACAGAAGGTAGGGAGACCCCAATAACCTTCTCTGCTCCCCTAACCACCCTCTGCAAGGCTTTTTTGTCGGCAGCACTGCAGCTGGAGTACCAGGTTGTGATGCAAAAGGTCAGCACACTCTCAACCACGCCTCTGTAGAATGTAGTTAAGATGTTAGTGGGGAGTGATGCTTGTTTAAGCTTCCTCAGAAAGTGCAATCTCTGCTAGGCCCGTTTCACAATCCCAGTGGTGTTCCTGGACCAGGTGAGATTGTCCACAATACTGTTCACAATCCTTCACAATACTGTTAGCTTTGCGGGTGCAGCATATAGTGTAAATGTCTGTAATAGCGGGAAGAGTGACCCCGATGATCTTCTCAGCTGACCTCACTATCCGCTGCAGGGTCTTGCGATCCCAGACGGTGCAATTCCCGAACCAGGCAATGATGCAGCTGCTCAGGATGCTCTTGATGCATCCTTTGTAGAATGTGGCGAGGATGGGGAGTGAGAGATGGACTTTTCTCAGCCTTTGCAGAAAGTAGAGATGTTGCTGGGCTTGGTGGTTGGTATTGAGGGACCAGGTGAGATTCTCCACCAAGTGAACACCAAGAAATTTGATGATCTTAACGATCTCAACGGAGGAGCCGTCAATGTTTAGCAGAAAGTTGTCGCTCCGTGCTCTCCTGAAGTCAACAACCATCTCTTTTGTTTTGCTCACATTCAGAAACAGATTGTTGGTTCTGCACCAGTCTGTCAGCCGCTGCACTCCTCTCTGTATGCTGACTCGTCGTTTTTGCAGATGAGACCCACCACGGACGTGCCATCGGCAAACTTGATGATTTAATTCGAGCTGTGTATGTATTGCTGCACAGTCGAGGGTCATCAGAGTGAACAGCAATGGACTGAGCACGCAGCCATGGGGGCCCCGTGCTCAGTGTGATGGTGTTGGAGATGCTGCTCCCGATCTGAACTGACTGAGGTCTCCCAGTCAGGAAGTCTAGGATCCAGTTGCAGAGGGAGGTGTTCAGACGCAGCAGTTTCAGCGTTCCAGTTAGGTGCTGAGGAATGATTGTTTTGAATGCTGAACTGAAGTCTATGAACAGCATTGGAACATACATGTCTTCTTTGTCCAGGTGAGTGAGGGCCAGGTGGAGGATGGTGGTGATGGCGTCGTCTGTTGAGCGGTTGGGACGATACGCGAACTGCAGTGGGTCCAGTGAAGGGGGCAGTAGGGTCTTTATGTGCCTCATGACGAGCCTCTTGAAATATTTCATGACGATGGATGTGAGAGCAACGGGACGGTACTCGTTGAGGCAGGACACTGAAGACTTCTTCGGCACGGGGACGATGGTGGTGGCCTTGAAGCACGTTGGAACGATGACGCTGCTGAGGGAGATGTTGAAGATGTCACTGAGAACATCTGTCAACTGCACATCCTCTGAGCACTCTGCCAGGAATATTGTCCGGTCCAGCAGCCTTCCGTGGGTTGACCTTGCATAGAGTTTTCCTCACATCGGCCACGGTAAGACACAGCACCTGGTCATTGGGAGGAGGAGTGGTCCTCCTCGCCACCACGTCATTTTCCACCTCGAAAGCAGCGTAGAAGTTGTTCAACGCATCTGGGAGGGTGGCATCATCAGCAAAGGCAGGTGATGTTGTCCTGTAGTTGGTGATGTGCTGAATGCCCTTCCACAGGCGCCGCGTGTCGCCGCTGTCCTGGAAGTGGCTGTGGATTCGCTGGGCGTGTGCACGCTTTGCCTCTCTGATGGCCCGAGACAGTTCGGCCTCGCTGTTGTTAGGACTGCCTTGTCGCCTGCTCTGAAGGCGGAGTCATGGGTCCTCAGCAGCGCACGCACCTTCGCTGCCATCCATGGCTTCTGGTTAGAGCGTGTAGTGATGGTCTTGGACACAGTGACGTCATCGATGCACTTGCTGATGTAGCTAGTCACTGATGCCGTTTACTCCTCTAAGTTGGTAGAACCGCCATCAGTTGCAGCCTCCCTGAACATGTGCCAGTCAGTGTGCTCAAAGCAGTCTTGAAGAGCAGAGATGGCTCCTGCTGGCCAGGTTTTCACCTGCTTCAGAACTGGTCTGGAGCGTCTGACGAGCGGTCTGTATGCTGGGATTAGCATAACAGAGATGTGGTCTGAGTAATCGAATTGGGGCCGGGGCTCCACCCTGTACGCGTCGGAGATGTTTGTATAAACAAGGTCCAACGCGTTCTCCTCACTCGTTGCGAAGTCTACATACTGATGGAATTTGGGGTGCACTGACTTGAGGTTCGCGTGGTTAAAATCTCGGACGATAATAAACAGTCCATCACGGTGTGCGTTCTGCAGTTTAATGCCAGCGGATGGGGTAACCTTTCCTTTCCAGAGTCCACGAAGGTGTTGTTCACTGAGGACAGTGAGTTCAGGAATCGGGAAGTTATGTTGCAGCTATAGGATATTAGCATACGAGGGGTCATTGATAAGTTCGTGGTCTAAGGTAGAATTTTAAAACCAGCACATTTATTTTTCAACATAGTCTCCTCCTACATTTACACACACAGTCCAGCGGTCGTGGAGCATACGGATCTTGGGCCTCCAGAACGTGTGTACAGCAGGGGTGATTGATATGTTCCTGACTCAAGGTAGAAGAAGATGAATTTTACAGCTATCTTTACATGCACATGCAGTTCAAATCTTTGAGTAATTATGCAGAAAATTTGAAATTAATAACTCATCGGGGTGATTGATAGGTTCGTGGCCTAAGGTAGAAGGAAATGAATTATTAACTTCAAACTTTCTGCCTAATCACTCAGAGTTGACCTGAATGTGCATGTAGCCAGATCTGTATAACTCACCTCCTTCTACCTTAGGTCATGAACATATCAATCACCCCTCGTAGTTAAACATGGCACAATGTATGCAGTTTTGGTCACATTGTGAATGAAGATATATTATTAAACTAGTAGAATTGCACCATTGGTACTGCTTCATGCAACTATGCTGTAGCTCATCATTTTCATTCATGTTTCCAACCTCTTTCCTGCCCTTAAATTCACTTGGTCCATTTCTCACACATCTCTCCCGTATCTGGAGCTGTGTGTCTCCGCCTCTGGGGATAAATTGTCTCCCAAAATATTTTATAAATATAACTCTCGCTTTGGCTAGCAGCTTAATATAGGGGATGATAGCCCCCTGCTCAGCCAAACTTAAGAAATCTTGTTTGGATAGATGCTGCACAATGTGTCCCCTGTTACAAATCAGTACCACGAAATAACAAATAGTACACAATATATGATTAAACCTTTGAGCTTTATAATTCTTAATTTGATGATATGGTTAGTAAAGAAACAAAAAAAGAAGGACTTATTATCATGAAACAGTCTAATGCGCAAACATTGGAGCCCACTGATAAAGTCATTCATCCAGCATTAACCTCCTTTGATCATCACTGACCTTCGGACCCTCGCTCCAAGTCCACTCCATCTGAGGTCTACCACTCTCTTCACTCATTTCTTCTCTCCTCATCTCTCCCTAACAATAAGAACCGCAAATTCCCGGCTCCCAGACACACAAGAAAGAACAACATCCTGCTCATTGGTTAGCATGCCCCATTATTTCTAGTCATAACCCAAACATTGCTGCTACAGAGAAACTATTACCTCAGCAGTGGAATATTACAGAGAAGCCATTACATTAGCAGTGAAACTTTACAGCGTGTAACATCAACTTATCCGTATCTTGACTATAACTCTTCCCATACTTCCTCCTGTTTTACAAAAAATGTTATTTCCTTCTCTCAGTTCCTTTGTCTCTGCCACATCTTCTCTCAGGATAAGGTTTTCCTTGCCAGAACATCAGAGATGTTATTCTCCTTCAAAGGACATGATTTATCTTCCTCCACCATCGATGCTGCCTTCACTGCATCTCTTCCATTTTTGGATATTGTTCTAACCGTAGTAACAGGGATAGAATTCCTCTTGCCATTACTTAAAAACCCAATAAAGGAAATTACAATAGCACGAGCAGGGAACTGCAGGATGGATATATTCCAAATAAGAAGAAATTTTCAAAGGGAAGAAGAATACTACTGTGGTTGACAAGTGAAGTCAGAGCCAAAGTAAAAGCAAAAGAGAGGGCATTCAGGGAAGTCAGAGCAAGTGGGAAGATAGAGAATTGGGGAGCTTTCAAAGACTTGCAGAAGGAAACTAAGAAGGTCATTCAAAAGGAAAAGGTAAATTATGAGAGGAAGCTGGCGACTAATATTAAAGCTTTTTTAAGTATATAAAGGGTAAAAGAGAATTGAGGGTAGATATGGGACCAATACAAAATGATGCTGGAAATATTGTAATGAGAGATGCAGAGATGGCAGAGGAACTGAATGCGTATTTTGAATCAGTCTTCACAGTGGAAGATGTCTGCGGTATAGCAGACATTCGAGAGTGCCAGGGAAGTGAAGTCTGTGCTGTGAAAATTATGATTAAGCAGGTGCTCGGAAAGCTTAATGGTCTGAGGATGGGTAAATCTACTGGACCTGATGGAATGCACCCTCGGGTTCTGAAGGAAGTAGCTGGAGAGATTGCGGAGGCATTAATGATGATCTTTCAAGAATCAATAGATTCTGGCATTGTACCGGATAACTGGAAAATTGCAAATGTTACTCTGCTATTTAAGAAAGGCGGGAGACTGCAAAAAGGAAATTATAGACCTGTTAGCCTGATACCAGTGGTTGGGAAGTTGTTGGAATCAATTGTTAGGGATGAGATTATGGAGTACCTGGAGGCACATGACAAGGTAGGCCAAAACCAGCATTGTTTCCTGAAAGGAAAATCATACCTGACAAACCTACTGCAATTCTTTGAGGAAATTACAAGCAGTATAGACAAAGGAGATGCAGTAGACTTGGTGTACTTGGATTTTCAGAAGACCTTTGACAAGGTGCCGCACATGAGGCTGCTTAGCAAGATAAGAGCCCAAGGAATTAAAGGGAAGTTACTAGCATACACCCAAGTGTTCTGAAAGAGGTGGTTGATGAGATTTTCCTCTTAGCCCCAGTCTCCCGCCTTCTCCCCATAATCCCTTCGTGCCCTGTCCAATCAAGAAAATACCAACCTCTGCAATGCTCCTCAGACAGGATGAAGAGGTCAATACTCCCCAATGCCATTAGGCTTTACAATTCTACCGCCAGGACTTAAGAACTTTTTAAAAGCTATTATTAATGCTTTTTGAGATAGTGATTTAGATGCATATCATATTTTACTGAGTTAAGTATTGTATGTAATTAGTTTTGCTACAACAAGTGTATGGGACATTGGAAAAAAAGTTGAATTTCCCCATGGGGATGAATAAAGTATCTATCTATCTATCTATCTATCTTAAGTATAAATAAAGATGGCCTCCAGATCTGCCTGTGGCAAAGAATTCCACAGATTCACCAACAGCTGGCTAAAGAAATTCCTCCTTATCTCCATTCTAAATGGATACCGCTCAGTTCTGAGGCTGTGTCATCTGGCCATTGACTGTGACACCATAGGAAACATCCTGTCAACATCAACTCCATTAAGGCTTTTCACCATTCGATAGGTTTCAATTCAGTCATTCTTCTGAATTCTACTGATTACAGGCCCAGAGCCATCCGATGTTCTTCATATGACAAGCTATGCAAACTTAGAATCATTTTCATGAACATCCATTGAACCCTCTCCAGTTTCAGCACATCTGTTCTAAGATAAGGTGCCCAACCTGCTCCCAATGCTCCAAGTGAGACCTCATCAATGCTTTGTAAAGTTTCAACATTACATCCTTGCTTTTATATTTCAGTCCTCTTGAAATGAATGCTGACATTGCATTTACCTTCCTCCCAACAGACTCAGCCTACAAATTAAACGTTAGGGAATCCACTTTAGGAATCTTTGAGTTGGTTGTTCAACAGAGGAGGTGTCTTCACGCCCAGTATCTGCAGTAATCTAAAGAAGACGTTCAGTTAAGACATTAAATATAGGAGTTGAAAAGTTTCTTTGCAGTTAGAAAAGATACTATTAAGGCCTCAAATGGAATATTACGCACAGTTTTGGTCACCTTGTTATCAGACAATATTACTGAACGAGGAACCATGCACAAAAAATTTACTAGGAAATTGCCTGGATTTGGGGGCCTGGGTTACAAGAACAGGATCCGCAGAGTAGGATTTTATTCCTTGGAATGTAGGAGATTGAGGGATGATCTGTTAGAGGTTTATAAGATTATAAATGGTTTAGACGGGGTGAAAGCATATAGTTGAAAAACAAGAGTGCATAGTTTCAAGATTAGAGGCAAGAGAATTAAAAAGGAGATCGTGGAAAGTTTTTCATGCAAAAGTAGGTGTATTTATAATGAGCTGGCAGAAATAATGGCTGAGACAGGCATATTAGCAACATTTAAAAACTGCTGTGATAAATATTTGGAAGGAGAACTTAAGAACGCTATGGATGAAATGTAGACAAATGGCACCAGCTACCGGGCAATACAGTCGGCATGAGCGAATTGGGCTGAAGGACCCATGTCCTTGTTATATGATTCTATGACTCTAAAGTCTGAGTTTTTCATAGCCACAAACAACAGGTCTGCAAAAAGAAACCATTTACAAAGCTGCTGCAGCTGACCTTGTTCAGATAATTAGGGTGGAGGGAAAGGCTTACTGGTTTAAATTTGACTCCTCCCTCTTCCCACCCAATATAAATGAATTTTACCTCTTTAGTATGTTGAGTGGTTGGGATAATGGAACTTTGGCTATTCCATTCTCTTCAGTGCTGGAACCTTTCTACAGCCTTTCTGCTGCCTCTCACTCTCTACATTAATAACATTGAAGAATTGAGTCATTAGACATGCCTATACAGTCCGGTGATTAAGGCAAAAAGCAATGATCAAGGACATGGAGACTAACCAGACCAGAGAGGAGTTATTGATACTCGAGGGCATACTGATATCATTGTGGAGATTTTTGGTCTTTAGAAGAGGAACTATCTTCACTCAGAAGGTGGTGGTAGTGTAGAATGAGCTTCCAGTAAAAGTAGTGTATGCGGGTTCAATTGCAACACCTAAGAGTAGTTTAGAGAAGTACATGGATGGGAGGGGTATGGAGGGATATGGTTCAAGCCCTGATGTTTGGGTCAGTGGGTCTAGGCTGAATAACAGCTTTTCTATGGATGGGATGGGCTGAAGGACCCATTCCTGTGCTGCATTGTTCCATTAGTCAATGTTTGTAATATCTAATTGAAGGCAGTGTCCTCAATGAAATGGATGGATTAGTGGTAAAAAAGATATCATCTCTTTGTCATCATGGAAACATGGCTGCAGCCTCATAAAAGTTGGGAGCAGGGTGTTGAAGTATACATGAATCATATAATCATAGGGAAATGTGCAATGATCATCACCACCTATTTTTTCCATGACAAATGTAATATCTGTGTTAGTCTCATATCCCTCTGAACAATTCCTAACTCTGTACCCTGCAAGTAGTTTATAAACACACCCGTTTTGCTGATTTGTGCACCAAGGGGATCACCATCGCTCGTACCTCATTGGTGCAATGAACTTCCATCCAGGAACTGACTGACTGGAGGTGAGAGGTGATGTCACCTGCCCTTGTTCTTGCTGGTCTGCTGACCCAACATCCTGCACCACTTGTCTCTCATCCTATGTCAACATCACAGGCCTTCAAACATGGAGTGTAGGCCTAAACACTAGCCTGTCTTCTAATTCTCCATATCCCTGTCCTCAAACCCTAACCTGAACTCTTACTCTCCTCCCTGTCCCTAACACCATCCTTACTATAAGATATAGGAGCAGAATTAGGCCATTTGGCACATCGAACCTTTCCTGCCACTTCATCATAGCTGAGCCAATTTGTTTTTCAGCCCCAATCTCCTGCCTTCTCCCAGTATCCCTTCATGCCCTGACCAATCTTTAAATAAAAAATAAAGACTTGGCCTCCACAGCTGCCCTTGAATGAATTCTACAGATTAACCACCTTCTGGCTAAATTCCTCCTCATCTCCATTCTAAAATGACACACCTTTACTCTGGGGCTGTGTCCTCTGGTTTTAGATCCTTCCAACATAGGAAACATCCTCTTCACATCCACTCTATCAAGTCCTTTTATGATTCGATAGGTTTCAGTGAGGTTGCCCCTCATTCTTCTGAATTACAGTGAATACAGGCTTAGAGCAATCAAATGCTTTTCATATGACAAGCCATTCAATTCTTGGACAATTTTTATGGATCTCCTTTGAACTCTCTACAGTTTCAGCATAACCTTTCTACGATAAGGGGTCCGAAATGGCTCACAATGCTCCAAGTTGGGGCTCACCAGTGCTTTACAAATTGTCAATATTGCATTCTAGTCCTCTTGAAATGAATGCTAACATTGCATTTGCCTTCCTCACCACAGATTCAACTTGCAAATTAACCTTTAGGGAATCCTGCACAAGGACTCTCAAGTCTCTTTGCACTTCTTTTTTTTGTAATTTCTCTCCATTTAGACAATAGTCAACCCTTTTGTTTCTTCTACCAAAGTGCATAGCCATACACTTCCAGACACTGTATTGCATCTGCTATTAGTATGCCCATTCTACTAACCTGTCCAAGTCCTCTTGTAGCCTCTCTGCTTCCTTAAAAGTACTTGCCCATACACCTATCTTCATATCGTCTGCAAACTTTGCAACAAAACCATCAATTGCATGCAGACCATGGCTTATTTTATCATGTGCCTCCATGTACCCTGAAATTTCATTCTTAATAATTGACTTCACTATGCTTCGATCCACTGAGGTCAGACTAACTGGCTTATAGTTTCCTTTCTTTTGCCTCTTCCTTTCTTGAAGAGTGGTGAGACAGTTGCATTTTTAAGTCTTCTGGAGGCATTTGAGAATCTAGTGGTTCTTGAAAGATCATTACTAATGCTTCCACAATCTTTTCAGCTACCTCTTTCAGAACTCTGGAGTATACACCATCTGGTCCAGGTAACTTATCTACCTTCAGAAGTTTCACTTTCCCAAGAATCTTCTCTCTATTTCTGAAAAGCCATCTCGTAGGCACTCTAGAAATTCCCCTTCCAGAATCCACCTGATTTTCCCAATCTACCTGCATATTGAAGTCCTCCATGACTATTCTAACATTGCCCTGTCAGCATGCATTTCCTATCTCTCATTGTAACTTGTAAGCCACATCCATACTACCGCTTGAAACCTGTATACAACTCCCATCATGGTCTTTTAACCCCTTGCAGTTCTGTAGCTCTCTCCACAAAGATTCAACACCTTCTGACCCTATGAAACCTATTTCTAATTATTTAATTTCATTTTTTACCAACCAAGCAATGCCACCCCCTTTACTTTCCTGCCTATCCTTTTGATACAATATGTATCCTTGGACATTAAGCTCCCAGCTGTAATCTTCTTACAGCCATGATTCAGTGATGCATACAATATTACATCTGCCAATCTGAAACTGTGCTGCAAGTTTATCTACCTTATTCTGTACACTGCACGCATTCAACTACAACACTTCAATCCTGTATTCAGCCTTTTCAATTTTGTCCTCCTTTTATGTTGTAACTTACCCTGTTGACTGCAATGTTACCATGTCAACAGCCTCTTCTCACTTCACATTGTTTGTATAGCAGCTACCTTTGCACTATTATCTGTCCTTGGTTCGATACCTGTTGAATTGAAATGCAGGCAGCTCAGGACACTAGCTGCTCCATGCTCAATGTGCGGAAGCTTGTGTGGGGGAACACTTTGCATCTAGTGATCATAATGCCATTAGTTTTGAAGTAAATATAGAAAAAATATGTCTGGTCTGCAAGTTCTGATTCTAAATTGGAGAAAGGCCAATGTCGATGGTATCAGAAAAGATGGGGCAAGTGTGGATTATTTTCTGGCAAGTCAGACGCATTCAAAAGTGACATTTTGAGAGTACAAACCTTGCATGTGCCTGTCAGAACAAAAGATAAATATTACAAGTTTACAAGAGATATTGAAACCCTGGTTAAGAAAAATGGAGGTAGGAACAAGTGAGGACTTAGGGATTATAAGAAATGCAAGGGAATCCTTAAGAAAGAAATCAGGATGGCTGAAAGAAGGCAAATTTAAACTAATTTTTCAGGGGGCTGGGAACTGGAGTGATAGGGATGAGGATCAGTAGTTGGTTTACAGAGGCAGTGAGACTGGTAGCAAAGAAAGGCTAATGATTGGGCATAATTGCAGTCAACAGGATGCGTTGCAATGTAAAAGGGGGACAAAATTGAAAAAGGTGATGAATACAGGTGGAAGGTGTTATATTTGAATGCACACTGAAAACAGAAGAAGGTAGATGAATTTTTAGCACAATTACAGGCTGGCATGTATGACGTTGTGGGCATCACTGAATCGTGGCTTGGCTGAGTGAATATTATAGCTGGGAGATTAACATCCAAGGACTCTGAACAGTAGCTCTGAACAATGGCAAAGATGTGATCTACAAATTAAACCGTGCTAAAATAAATACATGTCAAAAGGGTAATGACATGATCGTCATGGGGGATTTCGATGTGCAGACAGACTGCGAAAATTAAGTTGGTGCTGGATCTCAAGAGGGGAAATTTGTAGAATGCACATTTTTAGAGCAGTTTGTGATTGATCCCATGAGGGAATCGGCAGCTATTCTGGATTTGGTGTTATGCAATGAATAGAATTCATTAGAGAACTTAAGGTAAAGGAACAATTAGAATGGCCAGCGATCATTCTGAGATAAAATTCACCATACAGTTTGTAAAAGAGAAGCTAAAGTCATATGTATCAGTATTATAAAATGAATTTCAGAGGCATGAGAGAGCAGTTGGTCTAGATTGATTGGAAGTGAACACCAGCAGGGATGATAGCAGAGCAGCTTTGGCTGGAGTTTCTGTGAGCAATTCACAAGGTGCAGGATAGATACTTCACAAAGAATAACTTTTCTAAAGATGGGATGATGCAATTGTGACTGACAGGAGATGAAAACCAACATAAAAGCCAAAGGGAGGGCATGTAATATAGCAAAAGTGATGGCTTTGTGGCTGTGTTTCAGGATGATACAAAAACAGATGAAGGGGCAGAGAGTGTTGAGTAAAGGGTAATATGCAGAAGGACAGACAGATTAGGAGAATGGGCAAAGAAGTGGCAGTCGGAAGGGAGTGTTGGGAAGTTCATGATCATGTAGAAGGAATAAACTGTTTTCTAAATTGAAAGAAAATTCAAAAAAACTGAGCTACAAATGATTTGGCTGTCTTTGTGCAGAAATCCCTAAAGGTTAATTTGCAGATTAAGTCTGTGGTGGGAAAGGAAAATGCAATATAACCATTTCAGTCGAGAGAACTAGGATATGGAGTCATGAATGTAATGTTTTATAAGGCACTGATCAAGTCTCACATGGAAAATTGTGAGTAGTTTTGTGCCCTTTAGCTAAGAAAGGATGTATTGATATTGGAGTGGGTTCAAAGGAGGTTCACAAAAATGATTTTGGGATTGAAAGTCTTATCAGATTATAAGTATTTCATGGCTCTGGGCCTGTACTCACTGGAATGCCGAAGAATGAATAGGGATGCAACCTCAATTAAATCTATTGAATGTTGAAAGGCCTCCATAGAGTGGATGTGGAGAGGATGTTTCCTATGGTGGGGAAGTATAAGACCAGAACACACAGCCTCAGAACAGAGAGACATCCACTTAGACCAGAAATGAGAAGAGATGTCTTTTGCCAGTGGGTGATGAATCTGTGGAATTTGTTGCCACAGGTGGCAGTGGAGCTCAGGTAAGTGTGTGTATTAAGGCAGAGGTTAATAGAATCTTGATTAGACAGGGTGCAAAAGGATATGGGGAGAAGGCAGGAGATTGGGACATGGATCATCCATGATCGAATGGCAGAGCAGATTCGATGAGCCAAGTGACTTAATTGAGCTCCTATATTTTTTGGTCTTCTGATCTATGACATTAAGATGCCATCGTATACAAGGTGAAGGAGATTCCCAAGTGATTCTACACCTATGTTAAGAGCACATGAGTTGCAAGGAACAAAAATGGACCTTTGGGACCTTTGGAAAATTAGACTGGACCCAAAAGAGATTGGGGTGATCTTAAATTGATTTTTTTGTATCTGTATTTGCTCAGGAGATGGAAACAGAGTCTATAGAACTGAGGCAAAACAGCAGCTTCTTCACCCAGAGGATTGTGATTGTGTGGAACTAGCAGTCAGCACAAGTGATAAATGCAAACTCGATTTCAATGCTTAAGAGAAATTCTGAAAGGTGTATGGATGGGAGATGTATGGAGGCCAAGGTTCCAAGTGCAGGTCAATGGGACTAGGCAGTTTAAATTGTTAAGTTCAGACAAGATGGGCTGGAATGCCTGATTCTGTGCTGTACTTTTCCATGACTCTATCGTTTTATGACAAAATAGCAGGTAGGATGGACAAAGGAGACACAGTGAATGTCATTTACTTGGATTTTCAGAAGTACTTTGACAAGGTGCTGCACATAAGACTGCAAAATAAGATGGAATCACAGAAAGAATACTAGCATGGATAGAAGTTTGGCTGACAGGCAGGTGACAAAGACAAGGAACAAATGGGGCCTTCTCTGTTTGGCTGCTGGTGTTGGGACTGCTCCTTTTCATGTTATACATCAATGATGTGCTTGATGAATTTGATGGTTCTCTGGCCAGATTTATGGACAATACAATGATAATTCATGGATGATGGAATTGATGGTTTTATTGCAAAGTTTGCAGATGATATGAAGACAGGTGGAGCAGCTGAAAGTTTTCAGGAAGTAGAGAGGCCACTGAATGAACTAGACAGACTAGGAGCATGGGAAAAGGTATGTTAAATGGAATACAGTGTCAGGAAGTGTATGATCATGCACTTTGGTAGAAGAAATGAAGGGGCTGACTATTTCTTAAGTGGAGAAAAAATACAAAATTGGAGGTGCAAAGGGATGAAGGAGTCCTTGTGCAGGATTCGCTAAAGGTTAATTTGTAGGTTCAGTCTTTGGTGAGGAAGGCAAATGCAATGTTAGCATTCATTTCAGAATGGGTAGAATATAAATTCTAGCATTAGCGGTGGACGAATCAATTCACAGAGAGACAGAGAGAGAGCTTCGCACAGGTTAGGGAGAAGATTTTAAAAAAGGAGTGTTTTGCAGGGCTCGGCACATTAGCAGCAGACCAATCGATTTGAAGAGTGTGAGAGATTCGCACATGTCAGGGAGAAGAATATCTTTATTTTTCCCTTACAGGGTTCTTTTGAAGACTTTGACCTGTAGTTACACGCTGACTACAGTTCATTGCGGGAATGAGACCTGCTCTCAGAGTTTCAGGACTGGCTGGTGTTCGGCACGCCAAGGGCTCGGTCTAGGTATTCAGCTCGGCTTAGGAAGCCTGGGGTCTCAGGCCTCTGGAGATGGGCGGATCTAGGGTCGGTGTCATGATAGGAGAACCATGTGTTGTCAGGGGAGTCAGAATATCTGTGGCTGCGTGCCCAGAGACTGATCTTTGGGGACAGAGCTCAAAAAAAGCGATGTGGTGGACTTTTACCATCGTAAACCAATGAGTTGTTTGTTATGTTGCCCTGCCCGCTGTGCAAATGGAGACACCTCCTTCTCCCTTATAAGCTAGAGAGAGAGCCTATGGTATATTGAATGCCGGGTGAACAATGTAGTCTTTGGGGTAACTGCAAGTCTGTGTCTTTGCTGTTGCTTTGCTCATGCTTGAGTGCTCGGTGATAGGAGCTGATGCTTTTTTTTGCTGGGGGGCGGGGGACTTGAGGGTTCTAACAGTTGACTGTCATGCACTCCATTCTTTGGGGCACTCCTCTGTTTACATGGATGGTTGTGAAGAAAAGGCATTTCAGGATCTATATTGTATACATTTCTCTGACTTTAAATTGTACCTTTGAACCTTTGAGTTTAAAAAATGAGAGTTTCAAGGTGATTAGTGCATTAGCGGTGGACCAATCTGCGATTCATTAGCAGGAGCAAATAAAAGTAAAGCAGGGTCAAAGCAGAGCGGCCATTGTGTGAGTGGACCACTGTAAGAGTGGGAACTTGAGGCTTTGGCTCAAGAGACTTCAGCAGGGAGGCACAGGTAAGTAGCAGGTAAGGCTTTTGTAGTGGTTGAATAAAAAGTCACTAAATTACAGTTAATTAAACAAAGTAGGTATGATGCAGGATCAGGTGATGTGCTGTAGTTGCATGATGTGGGAGCTGATGGACCCCATTGTGGTTCCTGGTGACCACTTCCGCAGCAAGTGTTGGCAACTCGAGGAACTCAGACTCAAATTTGTTGACCTAGAATCTGAACTTCAAACACTGTGGCACATCATGGAGGGGGGAGAGTTACCTGGATTCTGTGCTTCAGGAGATTTTACACCCATTAGATTAGCTGCCTCAAATTTGGTCTGTGGTCAGGGACAAAAGAGTGTGACTGCAACTGATTGGGTAGTGATATCCAAGAGGCAGTGCTGGAGGAGCCTCAGCCCTTGAGTTTGTCCAACAGGTCTGAGATTCTTGGTCCCTGTGTGGATGAGAGTGTGGGCTTTAGGGTGGATGAGCAATCTAATTGTGGCACAGTGGTTCAGGGAGCTATTCTGGTGGGAGTTGTCCATTGACCACTAAATAATACTTCTACAGTGGCACAGGCTATAAACAGAGAAATCTTTGAGGCACGTAAGAATCGAATAGTAATTATCATGGGGGACTTTAACTTCCACATAGATTGGGTGAGTCAAGTTGGTCGAGGCAGTCTTGAGGAAGACTTCATAGAATGTGTGGAAGAAAAAACCCAGAGCTGACACTTTATTGAGCAAGGAAGAGTTAATGATCTTCAAATGTAAAATCAAAGTCTACTGTGACTAATGTACTCTGTGCTGCTGACAATGTGCCTTTCAGTCAGGATGATTAAAATAACTCTGTTTGTACTTCTTTGTTCTAAGAATTATCATGTCTGATATACTCTTTTAGCCTGTCTGATATACTCTTTTGTGAAATTAACACTGAAGTAAATGTGTAACTGCTCAAGAACATATCCTGCAACTTTGTTACTCAGCAGAACTGCCATTGAAATTCTTCCTTCTGATTTATCTGTTTTTATTTCGTATGCTTGTCAGGCAGATCTTGGAACTCCGCTTTTAGGAGGATGAGCTCTCCGTGATATCGTACCACAATAAAGGCGTTCTGAAGCGATCTCCCTCCGTGTCCAAGTGTTAGTTCTTTTTCTGCAACAACAGAATGCATATGTTATGGATTTCTTGAACAGCATGTTACTGAACCTACAAGGGAATGTGCAATCTTAGATCTGATCCTGTGCAATGATACAGGTAAAATTAGTGATCTTGTAGTTTGGGATCCTCTTCAATAAAGTGATCACAATATGATTGAGTTTCTCATACAAATGGAGGGTGCAATATTTCGATTGAAAACCAGTGCCTAAACAATGGAGACTTCAATGGGATGAGGGAGGATTTGGCAAGTGTAGACTGGGGACACAGGCTATATGGTGGGATGGTTGAGGAACAGTAGAAGACTTCCAAAGAGATTTTTCATGGTGCTCAACAAAAGTATATTCCAGTTAAAAGCAAGGACAGTAAGAGTGGGGAAAGCCAGTCTTGGTTAACTAAGGAAATAAAAAAAGCATCAAACTAAAAGCTCATGCATACAAAGTCACCTAGAGTAGTGGGAAACTAAAAGATTGAGAAAACTTTCAAAAGCAACAAAGAACCACAAAGTCAGCAATAAAGAAAGGGAAGAGGTCATTGGGACCTCTTTTGGGACAGGCGTGACCTGTACAAAAAGGATGGGTTGCATTTGAATCTGAGGGGGACCAATATTCTGGCAGGGGGTGGGGTCTGACCCCCTAACTATAGAGTCCTCTAGCATTACTGCCATCCTCTTCCTTTCCCTACCCTTCTGAGCCACAAGGCTAGACTTTGTGCCAGCGGCACAGCCACTGTTGCTTCCCCCAGGTAGGCTGTCTCCCCCAACAGTACTCAAGCAGGAGTACTTATTTTCAAGGGGTACAGCCGCAGTAGTGCTCTCTAGCTTCTGACTCCTGCCCTTCTCTCATCTGACCATTATCCACTTATCTGTCTCCCCAGGCCCTGGTGTGACCACCTGCCTATAGCTCCTCTCTATCACCTCCTCGCTCTCTCCGGCCAGATGAAGGTCATTGAGCTGCATCTCCAGTTCCCAAACGCGGTCCCTAAGGAGCTGCAACTCGACGCACCTGGCGCAGATGTGGCCGTCTGGGAAGCCTGGAGTCTCCTGGACTTCCCACATCTGACACCGAACACAGACAATAGACAATAGGTGCAGAAGTAGACCATTCGGCCCGTTGAGCCTGCACCGCCATTCTGAGATCATGGCTGATCATCTACTATCAATACCCGGTTCCTGCCTTGTCCCCATGTCCCTTTATTCCCCTATCCATAAGATACCTATCTAGCTCCCTCTTGAAAGCATCCAGAGAATTGGCCTCCACTGCCTTCTGAGGCAGTGCATTCCAGACCCCCACAACTCTCCAAGTTTTCCTTAACTCTGTAAACTCTGTGAACTAAATGACCTACCCCTTATTCTCAAACCATGCCCTCTGGTACTGGACTCTCCCAGCATCTGGAACATATTTCCTGCCTCTATCTTGTCTAATCCCTTAATAATCTTATATGTTGCAATCAGATCCCCTCTCAATCTCCTTAATTCCAGCGTGTACAAGCCCAGTCTCTCTAACCTCTCTGCGTAAGACAGTCCGGACATCCCAGGAATTAACCTTGTGAATCTACGCTGCACTTCCTCTACAGCCAGGGTGTACTTCCTTAACCCTGGAGACCAAAACTGTACACACTACTCCAGGTGTGGTCTCACCAGGGCCCTGTACAAATGCAAAAGGATTTCCTTGCTCTTGTACTCAATTCCCTTTGTAATAAAGGCCAACATTCCATTAGCCTTCTTCACTGCTGGCTGCACTTGCTCATTCACCTTCAGTGACTGATGAACAAGGACTCTTAGATCTCTTTGTATTACTTCCTTACCTAACTCTACACCATTCAGATAATAATCTGCCTTCCTGTTCTTACTCCCAAAGTGGATAACCTCACACTTATTCACATTAAACGTCATCTGCCAAGTATCTGCCCACTCACCCAGCCTATCCAAGTCACCCTGAATTCTCCTAACATCCTCATCACATGTCACACTGCCACCCAGTTTAGTATCATCAGCAAACTTGCTGATGTTATTCCCAATGCCTTCATCTAAATCGTTGATGTAAATTGTAAACAGCTGTGGTCCCAATACCGAGCCCTGTGGCACCTCTCTAGTCACCACCTGCCATTCTGAGAAGCACCCTTTGCTTTCTATCTGCCAACCAGTTTTCTATCCATGTCAATATCTTCCCCCCAATGCCATGAGCTCTGATTTTACCCACCAATCTCCTATGTGGGACCTTATCAAATGCCTTCTGAAAATCAAGGTACACTACATCCACTGGATCTCCCTTGTCTAACTTCCTGGTTACATCCTCGAAAAACTCCAATAGATTAGTCAAGCATGATTTGCCCTTGGTAAATCCATGCTGGCTCGGCCCAATCCTATCACTGCTATCTAGATATGCTACTATTTCATCTTTAATAATGGACTCTAGCATCTTCCCCACTACTGATGTTAGGCTGACAGGATGATAGTTCTCTGTTTTCTCCCTCCCTCCTTTCTTAAAAAGTGGGATAACATTAGCCATTCTCCAATCCTCAGGAACTGATCCTGAATCTAAGGAACATTGGAAAATGATTACCAATGCATCCGCAATTTCCAGAGCCACCTCCTTTAGTACCCTAGGATGCAGACCATCTGGACCTGGGGATTTGTCAGCCTTCAGTCCCATCATTCTACTCATCACTGTTTCCTTCCTACTGTCAATCTGTTTCATTTCCTCTGTTACCCTATGTCCTTGGCCCATCCATACACCTGGGAGATTGCTTGTGTCTTCCCTAGTGAAGACAGATCTAAAGTACTTATTAAATTATTCTGCCATTTCTCTGTTTCCCATAACAATTTCACCCAATTCATTCTTCAAGGGCCCAACATTGTTCCTAACTATCTTCTTTCTCTTCACATACCTAAAAAAGCTTTTGCTATCCTCCTTTATATTCTTGGCTAGCTTGCGTTCGTACCTCATTTTTTCTCCCCATATTGCATTTTCAGTCAAGTTCTGTTGTTCCTTAAAAATTTCCCAATCATCTGTCTTCCCACTCACCTTAGCTCTGTCATACTTCTTTTTTTTAATGCTATGCAATCTCTGACTTCCTTTGTCAACCACTGTGGCCCCTTTCTCCCCTTTGAATCCTTCCTTCTCTGGGGGATGAACTGATTTTGCACCTTGTGCATTATTCCCAAGAATACCTGCCATTGCTGTTCCACTGTCTTTTCTGCTAGGATATCTGTCCACTTAACTTCTCCCTCATGGCTCCATAGTCTCCTTTGTTCAACTGCAACACTGACACCTCCGATCTGCCCTTATCCTTTTCAAACTGCAGATTAAAACTTATCATATTATGGTCACTACCTCCTAATGGCTCCTTTACTTCAAGATCGCTTATCAAATCCTGTTCATTACACAAGACTAAATCCAGAATAGCTTTGTCCCTGATCGGCTCTCGTACAAGCTGTTCCAAGAATGCATCCCGTAGGCACTCTACAAACTCCCTATCCTGGGGTCCAGCACCAACCTGATTCTCCCAGTTCATCTGCATGTTGAAATCCCCCATAACTACTGCAACATTACCTTTGCCACATGCCAACGTTAACTCCCTATTCAACTTGCATCCAATATCCATGCTACTGTTTGGTGGCCTGTAGACAACACCCATTAGGGTCTTTTTGCCCTTACTGTTCCTCAGTTCTATCCACACAGACTCTACTTCTCCTGATCCTATGTCCCCCCTTGCAAAGGACAGATAACCTACCTCGCCTTGACCCGTTATTGCCGAAGCCCTGTTGAGCCAAAGCCTCCCTACTCTGTCTCCCTCCACCTATAGCCCACTCAATAAAGCTGTCCTCTTTTTAAACTCTACCCGCCAGCTCTCTTCTCACTGTTCTACGCTAATGTCCACGCGCTTGCGCAGTCATGTACCGATCAAACCGCTGAAGAAATAACCATCTTCTTTTAAACTCTTCTCGCTGTTCTCACTGGCAGATATCCACGTGCTTGCGCAGTCATGTCACGATCAAGAAGCTTAGTGGTCTCTTTGTTAACTGTTTTGATTTTATCATCACCTACCATCCAGGTACGACACCCTCTTCAGGCAGTTTGAACCACCATCCACTGCAATACCCTGGTTCATATTTTTTTGCTGTTGTGCTGTATGTATTTCATTTTGTGCTGTTCTGTGTGAGCTGTTTTCAGCTTATGTTTGTGTTATTATTGAAGATAAGAGAGAGGAAAAATTTGTGCCATCCAATTAGGATGTTCGGATTGAGGGGAGGTTTTCTCTGGTGAGAGACACTAAGGTTGGGCTTGGGACTTTTGTTTGAGAGGAGATGGAGAGAGAAAATGCTAAGGAGAACAGGTCCGGAGGGAGACCCATTTGTTTGGAATGGATTGTGAGTGATGTTCGGAAGGTGGTGTGTGCTTTGACGTAGACTGAAGGCCCAGCGCATGAGTGACAGAGAAATTCAAGATGAGCTCCAAATTGTGCACATTTGACTGTTTATTTAGAATGGGCCCTTTTCTTTTTGTTATTCTTTACTAACCCGTAAGATTCATAAATATAATTCCTTTAATCATATGCAGTGTGCTGACTGTTAATTCGTGGTATTAATGAGTAACAGGGTAGCAAATGACACAGTATCCACACAAAGATTTTGTTGGATACTGTGTGATTGATCTGAGCATTGATCCAGTGGATTGTGTGTTTAAGTCTGTGTTAAACCATTGTTTGATGAAATGATTACGATACGTGGGTATGGGTGCTGCAGGAGCGGAGGTTTGATAAAGTGGCAGGCAAAGACTTTATTGTAGTTCATACTTGCACTGACGTAACTGCAGTTGAACTGGCTGGTACTATTGGGGCACCGGGAAATGGGGGGCGTGGGCTGTCCATACTTCCCAGGAGGAGGGGAGTGAAGGCGAACGTGTTCAATCGGAAGATGAGTTTCCCATAGCTGGAGGTGGAGACTTTAAGGACAAGTTGCTCTCGTTTGTCCGAAGCAAGAAGAAGGAGTGGGTTGATGTAGAAGGCCTAATGAGTCCTTCAGCGAGGGCTGAGCATTATGAGTTGGTAGCGGCCCTTATCTCACTGGCGAATAAATGGCACAACGCCGAGATTCAAAGTCGCAGCAATCATAGGCTCAGCTTGTTCTCAAGCCCACCCTAAATGGGAAGAAGAGTATGAGACTTGGGCAGAGCAGATCTCTCAGTTGCAGGATGAGTGGCAGTGCTCTGATGATGAAAATACATTGATTGATTGAAAGTTTGAAGGGGCCGGTTGTTGACATATTGAGATCTGTAAAGACACAGAACTCCTTTGCTACCTCTGCGGCCTACATGCAAGCACTAGAAAAGGCTTTTGGCATGACAGGAAGCCCATTGGAGCTTATAATGAGGTTCAAGAACATGTTTCAGGATAAGGTGGAGAAGATTTCGATCTGCATTTTTGGCTACAGAAGCAGCTAAAAGTGGCTGAGGTGAATCAGTTAAGAGTGGACAAAGTTGTGAAAGGCGCCCATTTGCCAGACCTGGTTGCTTGGAGGTCTCCGAAAGTCTCATAAGACGCGCCCCTTCCCTCACTTGTCGAGCTGATCAAAGAAGTAAGAGAGGAGGACAATGCGATGGAGGCATAGGAGGCCTCTGTCTATAGGATACAATCCTCGGAAGTGATCTGCTGGGCTGAGGTGACCACTGATAACCCACCCTGGGGAGTGGTGAAGGAGCTCATGGCAGAGTTTAGGACTGAGATGTCCCGGTTGTTATCAGCGGGTGTGCCCCTCCCCCATACGACAGAGCAGACAGGGAGTCGGACCCCCTAAGGGGATGGCTACACAGAGGGCTCCTAGTGGCTCAGGTCCCGCGAGAAGAGGAGCGGCCGGTATTGTCTGTTATAACTGTGGTGAAGAGGGACGCTTCGGATGGGAGTGTGAACGATGGGAAATACCTTGGAGAGTGAGCTCCCGGGTACCTAAGCAGAGGGATCCAGTGAGGGAATGGCTTAACATCTCGGGGGGGGGGGGGGGGGAAACACGTTCCCAGCAATATATCAAGGAACACCCTAAATCAAAAAATCTTATTCCTGAAGGCTTAGTGGGGCAAAGTTCCAGTGTATCGCTACGGATTGAGGGTAGAAACGTAGAAAAACATAGAAACCCTACAACACAACACAGGCCCTTCGGCCCACAATGCTGTGCTGAACATATACTTACTTTAGAAATTACCTAGGGTTACCCACAGCCCTTTATTTTTCTAAGCTCCATGTATCTATCCAGGAGCCTCTTAAAATACCCTATTGCATCCATTAAAAGACCCTATTGTATCCAAAATAATATTTATGCTAAACCAAACTTGACACTGACTCTCATGTTACTCTGCCGTACCGTTCGTTTTACAACCAGTATTTGACGCATTTACCGCTGATGCCACTCAGTGCGCTAGAGATCTGGGATCTTAGTACGGGTGACTATCCGTATGGTGGTTACTTGTCATTGAAGCTGGAGTTTTTGGGGGCAGATGTGGGAGTAGCTGAGGTCCTTGATACATAAGTGCTGATTTGTCTGCACCCAGTCGAGAGGGACGAAGCTTCCATTCTCGTGGGGATGACTACTGCTATTGTGAGGAAGCTAGTGGGAGCCTGCAAGGAAAAAGTCGGAGAGAGCTTTCTGTTCATTCACCCTGTGTCTGAGCAGCTTTTGAGGAAGCACGTGGCCGCATTGGGCTGGATGAAGAACATAAACACCCAGTCAAAACCAGTCATGTTACGGCCTGCAGAAGTAGCGAGAGTGATGGGAAAACATGAATTTCCAGGAATGGTTGAGGCCCTCTTGGTCGATACTCCGGAAGAGCACAAAGAGGAGTTAAACTTACTTGCTGGGGTACTGGTGAGAGCCGAACTGCAGAAGCCCTCGGTTGTACAGGTGAACAGGATGACAGTGAGTGTCAGGAACATTTGGAGTGGTAGGTCACCCTCAGAAGGGGGATGCCAATGGCGGACCTATTCCTGGTGATGGTAATATCTCGTGTTCCGCTGAGGCAAGCCGGGAGAATCTCTCACCGAAAAGAGGAAAAATAATTGCTAAGTTATTCAACTTTGAGGACACCCTGGTACCTGGAGGATGGAAGAGGAGGTTGATAGAGAAAATGTTGAAGCTGGAAGATGTCTTTTCTACTAATGAGTTTGATATAGGTTGTTCCAAGAGCACTCATCACACTAACCGGGTGACTGAGGCCACCCCGTTCAGAGAAAGGGCATGGTGATTGGGCCTGCAGAGGTTAAGGAAGTTCAGTATCTGAGGAAATTGAAGGAAGCTGGGATCATCACTGAGTCCAGAAGCCCTTACGCAACTCCAATAGCATTGGCCAGGAAGAAGAATTGGAAGGTACGGATGTGTGTGGACTATAGGACTCCGATCAGACATACAGTCCAGAGAATTAGGGACGCACTGTCCTGCCTGAATGGTGTGATGTGGTTCAGTGTGTTGGACTTGAGTGGGTATTACCAGGTACCCATGAGTGAGGCTGATAGAGAGAAGACTTATCTGAAGTATGTGTCTGATGTGAGAAAAGAGCTGAAAAAGGCTTATGAATGAAGCTGAGCTCAGCCAAGTGGTAGAGGGACCTAAGTTGCCAGAAAGCACGAGTAATAGACAGGGGGAGACCTCACCATGTAGACCAGAAGTACCCCAAGGAATGTCTGAAACTGAAGATGATGATGTGATACCATGGTCTCAAAGAGTCAAGAAACCCCCAGACAGGCTGGCCTATATAGCACCAGGCGAACAGAGAGTTGCGACTACCCCCTAATAAGATATGTTGCTACCATTTACAAGTGGATTGGAGGTTCTGACATAATGAAATTCCTTTGAAAACTGTGTTATTAATGACGGGATGACAAATTATTTGAAAGTCATGAGGACATGACTATTTTGGTGGGGGGACAGTGCAATGCCTTGGTTCATATCTTTTTAACCGTTATGCTGTATGTATTTAATTTTGTGCTGTTCTGTGTGAGCTGCTTGATTTCAGCCTTGTTTGGGTTATTGGTGAAGATAAGAGAGAGGAAAAATGTGTGCCACCCAATTAGGATGGTCGGATTAAAGGGAGGTTTATCTGGTGAGGGACACAAAAGTTGGGCTTGGGTTTTTTTTTGTTCGAGAGGAGATGGAGACGCAGGGGTGAACCAGTCATGATCTGGAGGGGGACCCGTTTGTTTGGGATGGATTGCGAACCACGTTTGGAAGGTAGGGTGTGCTTTTACGGTGACCAAGGGCCAAGTGCGTGAGTGACAGAGAAGTTCAAGATGAGCTCCAAATTGTGCACATTTGACTGTTTAATTACAATGTGCCCTTTTATTTTTGTTATTCTTAACAAACACTTTAGTTAAAATTCATAAATATAATTCATATAAACACATTGATGAAGAAAGAGCAGTAGATGTGGTGTATATGGATTTCAACAAGGCATTTGATAATGTCATGGTCCCGTCTGGCAATTCCCCACCTTGCTATTACCTCAGTAATTGGGCTTCAATCAATCCCCTTGTCTAATTTCCAGTCATTCCCGGTTCCACTAATTACACACACCTGCCTCCCATCAGTAAATACAGGATAAAAACCCTGTAATCACAACAAGGAGCTGCCAGTTCGTTGGTCAACTCTTTTATGAGTAACCTTGTTTCATGGTTCTTCAGGACTGTCAGTTCTAAGTTCCGAATCGTTTTCTTGGATTCTCTACATGGACCTTATCTCCATGTCAAAACTCTCCTGGATATCTAATCCACGCTTGCGACTGTGCTAACACCTCTTGATCCTGCCTCCATGCCTATGTCCAGCACTTGGGTTCCCCCCACAGCCACGTCCTTGCTACAGATAAGGTACTCCATGCAAGGCTTATTGAGAAAGAAAGGAGGCATGGGATCCAAGGGGACATTACTTTTGTGGATCCAGAACTGGCTTGCCCCACAGAAGGCAAAGAGTGATTGTAGACAGGTCATATTCTGCATGGAGGTTGGCGACCAGTGGTGTACCTCAGGGATCTGCTCTGGGACCCTTAATCTTCATGATTTTTATAAATGGCCTGGATGAGGAAGTGGAGGGATGGGTTAGTAAGTTTGCTGATGACACAAAGGTTGGAGGTGTTGTTGATAGTGTGGAGGGCTGTCAGACCTTACAGTGTGACATTGGTAGGATGCAAAACTGGGCTGAGAAATGGCAGATGGAGTTCAACCCAGGTAAGTGTGAAGTGGTTCATTTTGGTAAGTCAAATATGATGGTAGAATATAGTATTAATGGTAAGACTCTTGGCAGTGTGGAGGATCAGAGGGATCTTGGGAACCGAGTCCATAGGACACTCAAAGCAGCTGTGCAGGTTGACTTTGTGGTTAAGAAGGCCTATGGTGTATTGGCCTTCATTAATCAGGTCACCTCTCATCCTCTGCTACTCCAAGGAGAAAAGGCTGAGTTCAGGCAACATCCTTGTAAATCTCTTCTGCACCCTTTCTATGTTTTCCACATCCTCCCTATGGTGAGGTGACCAGAACTGAGCACAGTACTCCAAGTGGGGTCTGATAGGGTCCTATATAGCTGCATCATTACCTCTCGGCTCCAAAACTCAATCCCACGATTGATGAATGCCAATGCATTGTATGCTTTCTTAATCACAGAGTCAACCTGCGCAGCAGCTTTGAGTGTGCTATGGACTTGGACCCCAAGATCCCTCTGATCCTCCACACTGCCAAGAGTCTTACCATTAATGCTATATTTTTTCATCATATTTGACCTACCAAAATGAATCACCTCACAAAATGAAGGCTGTGAAGTTACAGAATGAGGAAGGGCTGTAGCAGACTAAAGAGGTTGCAGAGACAGCAAAGGATTTAAATGCTGGAGGGATTCAGGGAGATGGGGAATGGTGCAGTGGTTAGAGGATGAGCAAGAGACAGAGATGTGTGTCGTTGCCAAAGAGGATTACAGGCACAGAAAATTTGTAAGGCCTGCAGGGATTACAGAGATAGAGATGGGGTATAGTAGCTGGAGGTGTTGCAGATGAATGTAAGGGACAAAGCAGGTCAAAGAAAAAGAGAATCTAAATTCAGCAATGCATTTACAGAGTTACAAGAGTGTAGTGGTTGTAGGGAGTTACAAGAATAGGTGTTGCTGTAAGGGCAAAATGGTGATGCAAATCCAAATATGTGGTGAATTGTAGGGAGTGGATACAGAGATTGAGAGGTGTGTATGTGACAGATGGAGTTAGAGAGAGAGGCAGTGGTGTAGGAGGCAGAAAATTATAAAAATGGGAGGTGATTCAATGCTGGGAGAATTGCAGTGACAATGAGGAGCATAGGGGCTGTTGGGTGTAATACAGTTAGGGGTTGAAGGAATTTACAGAGAGAGTGAGCTGTGTAGGGGTGTAAAAGGTTTACAGCGACAATAGCAGGGATGTGGGCAGTGCAACAATGGCTGGAATTTTTGTGAGCAATATGGAAGGAGCATCCCCAGGATGAAGAAGCTTTCTGAAGGCAGAAAGACAGGACTGGCTGGCAAAAGTCAAAGCCAACATAAAAGCCAAACAGAGAGCATATAATAGAGCAAAAACTAGTGGGATGTTAGAGAATTCAGAAGCTTTTAAAAGTCAACAAAAAGCAACTTAAAAAAGTGATAAAAAAGGAAAAGATGCAAGATAGTCAAGTCACTTTTTATTGTTATTTCGACCACATGTGCTAGTACAGTACACAGTAAAAACGAGACGTTTTTCAGGAACATGAAACAGTACAGAAACTATACTGAACTACGTAAAAACAACACAGAAAAAAACTATACTAGACTACAGACCTACCCAGGACTGCATTAAGTGCATAAAACAGTGCAGGCGTTACAATAAATAATAAACGAGATAATAGGCACAGAAGAGGGCAGTAAGCTGGTGTCAGTCCATGCTCTGGGTATTGAGGAGTCTGATGGCTTGGGGGAAGTAATATTACAGCCAGTAATATTACAGAAAATATCAAAAGTTTCCTCAGCTATATTAAGTGTAAAACAGAGATGAGAGTAGATATCAGACCACTGGGAAGTGATGCTGGAGAGGTAGAAATGGGGAACAAGGAAATGGCGGATGAACTAAATAAGTATTTCGCATGGATCTTCACATCTTCAATTCTCTGCCCACTTAAATAATAGTCTGCCTGTTTATTTCTTCTACCAAAGTGCATGACCGTACACTTTCCGACATTGTGATTCATTTGCCGCTTCTTTGCCCATTCCCCCAATCTATCCAAATCTCTCTGCAGACTCTCTGTTTCCTCAGCACTACCAGCCCCTCCACCTATCTTTGTATCATCAGCAAACTTAGCCACAAAGCCATCTATTGCATAATCCAAATTGTTGATATACAACGTAAAAAGAAGCAGCCCCAACACGGACCCCTGCGGAACACCACTGGTAACTGGCAGCCAACCAGAATGGGATCCCTTTATTCCCACTCTCTGTTTCCTGCCAATTAACCAATGCTCTATCCACGTATGTAACTTTCCAGTAATTCCATGGGCTCTTATCTTGTTTAGCAGCCTCATGTGCAGCACCTTGTCAAAGACCTTCTGAAAATCCAAATACACAACATCCACTACATCTCCCTTGTCTAGCCTACTTGTAATTTCCTCAAAAAATTGCACTAGGTTTGTCAGGCAGGATTTTCCTTTAAGGAAACTATGCTGAGTTCTGCCTATCTTGTCATATGCCTCCAGGTACTCCGTAACTTCATCCTTTACAATTGACTCCAACAACTTCCCAACCACTGATGTCAAGCTAACAGGTCTATAATTTCCTTTTTGCTTCCTTGCCCCCTTCTTAAATAGTGAAGTACTTGGAGGCACATGATAAAATAGGACATAGTTGGTATGGTTTTCTTCAGGGAAAATATTGTCTGACAAATCTGTCGGATTTATTTGAAGATATAACTGTTACAAGAATGTGACAGTGCAAATGAACCCAAATGCTGAACATGGGTGCGGAGGCCAAGTCGGGAGGCGTTACAGTCGTAGTGAGTGAGGAGTTGGTGCCAAGGGAATCTTTACCTGGAGTCTTGGTTTTAGTAGAGAATTTAGGAACGATGCTAGACTTAGAACTGGTAGTCCTAAGAACCATGGAATGAGGTTACTCATATATGAGTCGACCAAATGAACTGGCAGCTCCTTGTTGTGGTCACAGGGCTCTTATACTGCATTTGCTGATGGAAAGCAGGTGTTTGTAGTTAGTGGAACCGGAGACTGATTGGAACTAAACGAGGTGATTGAGGCCCAATTCCTGAGGAAAATAACCCGGTTGGCGATCACCAGAAGGGACCATGACAATATGACTCCCTCAATGGGAGCCTCCAGGCCTGTCTGGATGGTCCCGATGAAAATCCTGGATGAGGGAAGGGTCTAGGATGAAGGACCGGGGGACCCAGGAATGCTCTTCTGGACCATGCCCTTCCCAGTCCACCAGATAGTGGAAACCCCAGCCCCAATGGCGCACAACTGGTAGTCATCGAACGGTGTATGCCGGATGGTTGTCGATGATATGGGCAGGTAGGGGAGTCTCAGCTGGGGGACACAAGGGGCCAACGAAAACTGGCTTTAACTGAGACACATGAAAAGTTGGGTGGGTGTGCATGGACCCTGACAGCTTTAGGCAGACTGCAGTGGGATTGATAACCCTTTCAATCTTGAATGGTCCCAGGAAGCAAGGGGTGAGTTTCCTGTGTTCATTTTTGAGTGGGATGTCCTTGGAGGAAAGCCATACCATCTGCCCAGATTGGTACTCCGGCGCCGGAGTCCAGTGTCAGTCGGCTGTCTTCTTATTTCGATCTGTTTATCTGAGTAGGGCCGTGCGTGTTTCCTCCCAAATCTTGACGGCACCGATCAATATGGTCCCGAACTGATGGTACCGCAATCTCCTCTTCTTGTGCGGGGAACACCGGGGGTTGGTACCCAAGGAAGCACTCAAACGGAGACCTCCCAATGGTAGAGCTCACCAGAGAGTTGTGGGTGTACTCGACCCACAGGAGGTGGTCGTTCCAGGTCGATGGGTTGTTTGCCGTTACACAACATAGCGTTGCCTCCAGGTCTTGGTTGACCCGTTCAGTCTGCCTGTTCATCTGGGGGTGGAAGCCAGATGACAGGCTGACTGATGCACCTAAGGTTTGACAGAAGGCCTTCCATACCTGCAAGATGAACTGGGGACCTCGATCGGAGACAATGTCCGCAGGGATTCCATGGAGGTAGAAGTCGTGGCGGACAAAAAGATCTGTGATTTCTTGAGAGGAAGGGAGTTTAAGGAGGGCCACAAAGTGTACCGCCTTGGAGAATCGGTCTACAACAGTGAGGACAGTGTTGTTTCTGCGGGAAGGGGGTAGAGCGGTGACAAAGTCTAGGGCGACGTGTGACCAGGGACGACCAGGGACAGGTAGAGGACAAAGTAGACCCGCAGGTGGTCAATGAGAGACTTTTCCCCGGGCACAGATGGAACAAGCTGAGACATAAGAACGGGTGACCCCCTCCATGGACGGCCACCAAAAGTGCTTCCTCAGGAGAGCCAGGCTGGCAGGCGAACAGGGATGTGTGCCCCTATTGGAGAACCTGAGAACTGACGGAGATGGGCACGTCCATTGCCAGGGTCGGGGTCATCCCGCTGGGCTTCCTTTACTCTAGCCTTGATCTCCCAATTGAGGGTGTCCAATACGCAGAATGGTGGGAGGATTGTCTTGGGACTGGAGGTGTCATCCTTGGTATCATGCTGGCGGGATAGTTCGTCCGGCTTTCCGTTCTTGGATCCTGGATGGTACGTAAGGGTAAACTTGAACTGTCCAAAAAACAATGCCCAATGGGCCTGGCGGGAGTTCAATCATTTGGCGGTCTGAATATACCCCAGGTTTTTATGATCAGTCCACACTACAAATGTGTGTTCTGCCCCCTCCAACCAGTGCCTCCATTCTTCCAGTGCTAGTTTGACCGCCAGCAGTTCCCGATTCCCCACGTCGTAATTCCGCTTGGCGGGGGACAGTCGGCGAGAGTAGAAGCCGCAGGGATGAAGCTTTTCATCCAAACTTGCCAGTTGGGATAGGACCGTTCCTACCCCGGAGTCAGGGGTGTCCACCTCAATGAAGAATTGACGGGATGGGTCCATATGGACCAAGATGGGAGTGGTGGTAAAACGCCTCTTCAGGTCGGTGAATGCCGAGTCCGTTTCGGAGTCCCAGCAAAATGGTGTGGTAGGTGACGTAAGCCAGGTAAGGGGGGCCGCCACTCAACTGTAGTCTCTGATGAATCTGCGGTAGAAGTCTGCAAACCCCAGGAATCGTTGAAGTTGTTTGCGGGTCGTGGGTCTAGGCCATTCCTCCACTGCCCAGATCTTCTCGGGGTCTGCTTTTAACTGCCCGCTTTCAATGATATCACCTGGGAAGCTGACCGATTGGACGTGGAACTCGCATTTTCCCGCCTTTGCAAATAACTGCTTTTCCCACAATCTCTGGAGGACTTGACGGACATAGTGTACGTGTTCTTGGGGGCTGCTAGAAAGTATCAGGATATCATCAAGGTAAACAAATACGAACCGATTGATAAAGTCCCTCAGTACGTCATCGATCAGGGTTTGGAAAACGGTGGGAGCATTGGTGAGGCTAAACAGCATGACCAAATATTCAAAGTGGTCCAGAGGTGTATTGAAGGCCGTCTTCCATTCGTCCCCCTCCCTCATCCTGACTAAATGGTAGGCATTGCAAAGGTCCAGCTTTGAGAAGATGGTGGCTTCATGCAGTGGTTCAAATGCCGAACTAATGAGAAGTAGAGGGTACTTGTTCTTAACTGTTATAATATTTAGGCCTCGGTAGTCGATACAAGGGCAAAGCGTCCCATCCTTCTTTTCTACAAAAAAGAAACCAGCACCTACCAGGAAGGATAAAGGCCTGATAATGCCCGCTGCGAGGGATTCGCTAATGTATTTCTCCATGGCCTCTCTCTCCGGTCGGGGTAGGTTAAAAAGGCGACTGGTGGTGTTATGTGTGAAGCCAAGCAGAGCTGCAGAACGGATGCTGCTAATAAGAGAGAGATAAAAGAGAGCCATTCAAAATGTTAATAAGAGAGAGATAAAAGAGAGCCATTCAAAATGCTAATAAGAGATGGATAACGAAAGAGAGACACATAATTCAGTATTTTGGCGTCTGCAGTGATACTGCCACGGGCATTTGCATTGAACTTGAAATACTCGTTAGCACTCCTGCTAAGACAACAGGAAGTGGTGAAGTTTGATGGACAGGTGATACCCTATCAGGGGGGATAAAATAGCGGGTTTGCTAAGACACAGGCAGACACGCCACGAGACCTGGAGAGAGCATTGTGCCCCCACAAGTTGGTGGGAGTTTGGAGGACCGATTCGTGGGAATCGGCCAGAGGCTCACAGGGTGTAAAGGTACGACTGGGGGGGACCTGTTGTGTGTCCACCCTTGGCTGGGTGACGGGTTCACCACGGAAGAATGGTCGCATCTGGAATGGAGGGGTTACAGTCGGTGACCACAATGGGACAAGAAGACAATGGAAGGTTTGCCTGAAATTTCAGCTGTGTCTCTCACTCTCTCTCTAACAGTGCCAAAACAACTACCTCGAACTCCACTAAACTGAACTGAACTCTGCTTCACTTGAAGACTGATCATTTACCCCTAGACTTCGATAGAGCTTGGCTGATTCCTATTCCCATATTTCTGTGTATATGTGTATATTATCATTGCTAACCTGTTACATTTATATCCTTGCATTTAGTGTACTGTATTACTTAATTTACTAATAAACTTTATTAGTTTCTAGTAATTACAGACTCCAACAAGTGTTCCATTTCTGCTGGTTTGACAACCTAGTTATGGGGTACGTAACAGTGGGTAGCGGGGCCCTGGGGAGAAGGTTGATGGCACAATCATATGGGTGGTGCGGAGGCAGGAAAAGGGCCCATTGTTACTGAACACCTGTCCCAAGTCATGTTACTCTGTGGGGGTGCGAGGGGTTCCAAAACAGGCGGGGTCGTGGTAGCTTCGCTGGGAGATGGGGCCGACCGTAGACAGTTGGCATGGCAAGACGGGCTCCATTCGGCTATCCTCCCGGTAGACCAGTCAATATGGGGATTGTGTTGGGTCAGCCATGGCTACCCTAGAACTACTGGGGCCTGAGGTGAATGAATGAGACTGAATCGTACCTCCTCCCGATGGTTGCTGGATAGGATCAAGGTCAGGGGTGGCATACAGTGGGTCACCCGAGCCAGCAGTTTTCCGTCCAGGGCCCAGGCCTCCGGGGGATGGTTAGCGGCTCGCGAGGTATTCCGGCCTGGGTGGCTATCTCTTCATCCAGCAGATTGCCCTCAGTACTGGAATCTACCCAAGCAGATAGGGACAGGGACTGTTGTTGGTAATTCACAGATGCCGGGATCTGCATCTAAGTCTGGGATGCTGAAGGGAGTATCATTCGGCTCACCAGAGCTCTCTTTCTCACTAGTGAGCCCTCCCTTTTGGCCACTGAGGGCAGGTATCCTGAAAACGTCCTGGCTGGCCACAATAGTAGCAATCCCCAGCTCTCCACCTCCAAATTCGTTTGGCCGGGGAGAGAAGGTTCCGTCCCAGCTGCGTCGGTTCCTCCCCCAGGGAGGTGGGGATGGTTGTAGCAGGAGCCACACTGGGAGCGGCTGAGGAAGGGGGGCCTGGCTAAGACTGGTAAGATGGACTGTGGGCTTCCCCGAGGAGCGGGGCAACTGGTTCTCTCTCTCTGACGCTCCTGAAGTCGATAATCTAATCGAATGGCTAGCGAGATCAGAGAGTCCAGACAGTCCGTGTCATCCCTCATGGCCAACTCATCCTTTATCTTGTCCGAGAGGCCCTGTCGAAACACTTCCCATAGGGTCTCGTCATTCCGTCATTCCACCCAGAGTCTGCAGCTAAGGTTCGGAACTCAATGGAATACCTGGCCACAATTCGCGAAGCCTGACGAAGAGTAAGCAATCGTTTTGCAGCGTCCTTACCATGAATGGATTGTTCAAAGACTTTCCTCATTTCAGCGACAAAGGAGGAGTAGGAGGAACAAACCTCTGGTGGTTGCCCAAGCCAAGGCATCCCCTTGTATCAGCCCCATGATGTATGAAATCTATTGAAAGTGTAGGTATGTGGCTGCAGCTCAAAGACGAGGGAGCATTGTAACAGAAAGGCCCGGCACCTACCTAGGTCCCCAGCGTGGGGTTCAGGCTCTTGAGGGGATGGTGTTGCTGATTCTGGGGGTGAAGCCATCCCGAGTGGTGCGGTTTGGGTAGCCACGGTTCTTGGAGGGGACGGAGAAAAAGAAGCGGAGACCCGGTCCACTTGGTAACTGACCTTCTGCACATTCGTGGTTAGTGTCCGAAGGTTTTCCGTGATCTCCCGAAGTAGTTGGTCGTGGGTGCCCAATAGGTAGCCCTGGCTGGCCAGGGCCTGTTGTACGGGATCCGTGTCTGATCATCGTGGCCAGTTCATTCTGTTACAAGGACGTGACGGTGGAAATGAACCCAAATGCTGAACACGGCATGGAGGCCGAGTCGGGAGGCATTACGATCGTAGTGAGCGTGGAGCTGGTGCCAAGGGAGTCTTTACCCAGAGTCTTGGTTTTAGTAGAGAATTCAGGAATGATGCTAGACTTAGAACGGATAGTCCTAAGAACCACAGAACAAGGTTACTCATACACGAGTAGACCAACGAACTGGCAGCTCCTTGTTGTGGTCACAGGATTTTTATACTGCATTTGCTGATGGAAAGCAGGTGTTTGTAGTTAGTGGAACCTGGGAATGATTGGGAACTAAACGAGGTGATAGAGGCCCAATTCCTAAGGAAAATAGCCAGGTGGGTGTTTGCCAGAAGGGACCGTGACAATAACAAACCAAAATGGCAAAGGAGAATCGGTACATGTTGTGTACTTGGATTTTCTGGGAATTCTCTTGGGGCACTAGATGGAGTAAGTTGCATTTTGGCTTTGGTCCATTCATTTTTCAAGTTTTTTACCACCCTTTCACTATCTATATTAAAGTGTTTATAACACTTTTATATGCCTGAACTTTGATTTTTAATCTCTGGAAATGAATACCAGAGGGCAAAAGGCATCAGCCGAAGCCAAGGAAGCCAGTAATGGAAGTGGAAAGAGAGAAGGTGATTCTAAACAGCCTAAACAGTCTCGACTCACTTTGGAGGCTATGCTGAAGCTCCTGGATGATAAATTCAATAAAAGATTTTCTACTTTGGATGTATTGTTAAAGGAGATCGAAAGTAGACCGGGAGCACTTAAGCAGGAGAATGAAAAACAACAGCGGCAAATTTCTAAACTCGATGAAGCTGGAAAGCAGAGAGATCGTAGATTGGACATGTTGGAAAAGAAATTAACTTCGACCACTCAAACACTGGAACAATGGATAATCTTGACATAAATTCAAGATTATTGACCTGGAAAGTTGCATTTGTAGACAGAACCTGTGAATATTAGGACTCCGTGAAGACGTTGAGAGTGGTGACTTTACTAAATTCTTTTCTCAATTTTTAATGGACGTGTTCAGCTGTGAAGGTCTTTCTACTCCCCCACTACTTGATCGTGCTCACCATGCTTTAAGAGCAAAACCTTGTAAAGAGTTGAAGCCTCGACCTGTTATACTACGATTCCACTATGTGCATACCAAGGAGCACTTAATTTGAATTGCCCATCGGAAAGGGATTATTAAACACGGAGACCTCAAGTTTCAGCTGGTTGAAGACTACAATCCCGAGGTAATGCGAGAAAGATTGCTTTTTAAACCAGTGATGTCTGAGCTTTATCAAAGAATGTTTCAACCAGCTCTGCTATTTTCAGCTCTTTTAAGGGTTGTTCTGCCTGATAAATCATGTAAGTGGTTTAAATCTGTGGAATAAGCTTATCAATTCCTTGAGGATCAACGTTCGATCTCAGCTGTCTAATAAATTTACTGTTTCGTCGTGTCTGTATTCATTTGGTTTATAAGTTAATGACCAGTTCATAGATCTGGACTTTTGAAGTTTGAAGATTTTTGCCCTTGGTTTAATAACACTCGTACTTTGTTTTGGAGTATGGATGTTTATCATACTTCTATGTTAAAGTTCCTTTTTTCCTTTATTATTTATTTTATTATTATCAATTGTTTGGTTTTGAAAATAATTAAGAATCTGATTTGGTGATTGATTGATATTTTCCCCTGAAATATTAATAAGATTGTATTCTGTTTCACTTTACAAGACTTTGCCTTTCAAAATGTTTTGCAAACGGCTGATTTTTTTAACATCTGTTTGGTGTTTTTATGGCATTCTTTTCTCAATGTTTTGAACATGGGTGGCATTTTGCATTCTTTTCAAATTTTTCGTGTCTGTATTCATTTGGTTTATAAGTTAATAAGCAGTAATTAGCTCTGGACTTTTAAAGTTTGAAGATTTTTGCTCTTGGTTTGATAACATTTGTACTTTGTTTTGGAGTATGGATGTTTATCATGCTCCTACGTTAACGTTCCCTTTTTTTCTTTATTATTTTATTATTTTCAATTGTTCGGTTTGGAAAATAATTAAGAATCTGATTTGGTGATTGATTGTTTCTTTTCCCTAGAAATATTAATAAGATTGTATTCTGTATTACTTTCCAAGATCTTGCCTTTCAAAATGTTTTGCAAATGGCTCATTTTTTTAAACATTTGTTTGGTGTTTTTTATGACATTCTTTTTCAATGTTTTGACTATGGGTGATATTTTGCATTCTTTTCAATTTTGGAGATTTGCCTTCAGGAGAGTGAGGGTAGGGGAATTTCTAAATAGCTTTCTGGCTGTCTATTGGCCAATTTTCGGGCTTTTGTGGGTGGGGTTGGGGCTATTTTTAGTTTAGATTATTTTTACCTGGGCTGATCTGAAATTAAAAATGTGTCTGAATTGTCATAACTTCAGGTTCCCCTTTAAACACTTTTCCCTCTTCCTGATTTATGAGTTTCCTATGCAGTAAGGTTTATTCAAATAAAATGGATAATATTATTAACTTTGTCTCATGGAATACGAATGCTTTGAATTATCTGATTAAACAGAAGAAGATATTTAAAGTGTTTCATAGATTGAATGCTTAGATTCCTAAGAGACCCTCGGACCTACCTGGAGAGTACCTGGGGAGGAAGGTAAAACTGCGCAGGTGCGGGTGACGTCAGCGGCAAGCGCGGGCTTTAAAAAGAGGCCCACTTTCAGGAGCGGGCAGCGTCGGTGCAGGCAGCGGAGTGTGTGGGAGCAGACTGCTGGGCTTTGGCTCAGCAGGCTTCGGTGCAAGGGAACTTCGGTGAGAGGAAATCAGTGAGCCTGAGTACGTGCTTGCTGAGGTAAAAAGGTAAGGTCAGTAGGTTCTTTTTTTCATTTATTCTGACTAATCTGGGATCAGGTAATGGGGGAGACAGTTAGAGCAGTGGTGTGCTCTGTATGCAGTATGTGGGAGGTCAGGGTCAACACAGTTGTCCCTGATGACCACACCTGCAAAAGGTGCATCCAGCTGCAGCTCCTATCGGACCAAGTTAGGGAATTGGAGCAGGAGCTGGATGAACTACGGATCATTCGGGAGGCAGAGGCAGAGATAGATAGGAATTATTGGGAGGTAGTCACATCGAAAAGTCAGGAGGTAGGCAAATGGGTGACAGTCAGGAGAGGCGGGGGGGCAGACAGAGAGAGCAGAGCACCCCTGTGGCCGTTCCCATCAACAATAAGTGTACCGTTTTGGATGCTGTTGGTGGGATGACCTACCGGGAACAAGTTGCAGTGGTCCTGTCTCAGTTGCAGAGGGCACTGAGGATGGACCCTCGACTAAGAAGGGGAGGAGGGAAGAGAAGAGAGCGGTAGTGATAGGGGATTCTATAGTTGGGGGGCGGATAGGAAATTTTGTGGGGAAGATCGGGAGTCTCGGATGGTATGTTGCTTCCCTGGTGCCGGGGTCCGAGACATCTCAGATCGGGTGCAGGTTATTCTCGAGAGGGAGGGCAAGAATCCAGATGTTGTGGTCCATGTAGGGATGAATGACATGGGTAGGATGAGTGAGGGGTCCTGCGTGGGGAGTTCAGGGAGTTAGGTGCAAAGCTGAAGAGCAGGACCTCCAGGGTAACAATCTCAGGATTGCTACCTGTGCCACGTGCGAGTGAGGCAAGGAACAGAAAGATTATACAGATTAATATGTGGCTGAGAGGATGTGCAGGAGGGAGGGCTTCAGGTTTTTAGATAATTGGGCTTTGTTCCAGGGAAGGTGGGATCTGTTCCGAAGGGACGGTTTACACCTGAACTGGAGCGGTACTAATATTCTTGCAGGGAAGCTTGCTAGTGCTTCTTGGGGGGGTTTAAACTAAATTTGCAGGGGGCAGGGATCCAGAATGCGAGAGAGGATAGCGAGATGAAGAATAAAGGACAGGTGGGGACTACACAGTTCCGGATTATTAAGTGTGTAGTAGAGAAAGGTGAGGCGGAACAAGTGATAAGGAGGACACATGTACAGAGGGATGGTCTGACGGAACATGGAGTTAAATGTGCAGAAAGAATAAGTAAATTTAGGAAGGACAACAAAATTCTAGGGGTGTATAGCCCGATGGGAGTTCGGGGAGCTGGGTTAAGCACAATAAGCAGAGATTCAAACAGAGAGAGGAGAAACGGGCTAAAAATTCTATATCTGAATGCACGAAGTGTCAGAAATAAGGCGGATGAGCTTGAAGCTCAGGTGCGAATGGGTAACTATGATGTTGTTGGGATAACAGAGACATGGCTGCAGGGAGATCAGACCTGGGAAATGAATGTACAAGGTATAAGTGCTATAGTAGGGACAAAAATGTGGGCAGAGGGGGTGGGGTGGCCCTGTTGGTGAGGAATGAGATTCAGTCCTTTGCAAGGGGGGACATAGGATCAGGAGAAGTAGAGTCTGTGTGGATAGAACTGAGGAACAGTAAGGGCAAAAAGACCCTAATGGGTGTTGTCTACAGGCCACCAAACAGTAGCATGGATATTGGATGCAAGTTGAATAGGGAGTTAACGTTGGCATGTGGCAAAGGTAATGTTGCAGTAGTTATGGGGGATTTCAACATGTAGGTGAACTGGGAGAATCAGGTTGGTGCTGGACCCCAGGATAGGGAGTTTGTAGAGTGCCTACGGGATGCATTCTTGGAACAGCTTGTATGAAAGCCGACCAGGGACAAGGCTATTCTGGATTTAGTCTTGTGTAATGAACAGGATTTGATAAGCGATCTTGAAGTAAAGGAGCCATTAGGAGGTAGTGACCATAATATGATAAGTTTTAATCTGCAATTTGAGAAGGATAAGGGCAGATCGGAGGTGTCAGTGTTGCAGTTGAACAAAGGAGACTATGGAGCCATGAGGGAGGAGCTGGCTAAAATTAAATGGACAGATATCCTAGCAGAAAAGACAGTGGAACAGCAATGACAGGTATTCTTGGGAATAATGCACAAGGTGCAAAATCAGTTCATCCCCCAGAGAAGGAAGGATTCAAAGGGGAGAAAGGGGCCACAGTGGTTGACAAAGGAAGTCAGAGGTTGCATAGCATTAAAAAAAAAAGGAAGTATGACAGAGCTAAGGTGAGTGGGAGGACAGATGATTGGGAAATTTTTAAGGAACAACAGAACTTAACTAAAAAGGCAATACGGGGAGAAAAACTGAGGTACGAACGCAAGCTAGCCAGGAATATAAAGGAGGATAGCAAAAGCTTTTTTAGGTATGTGAAGAGAAAGAAGATAGTTAGGAACAATGTTGGGCCCTTGAAGAATGAATTGGGTGAAATTGTTATGGGAAACAGAGAAATGGCAGAAGAATTTAATAAGTACTTTAGATCTGTCTTCACTAAGGAAGACACAAGCAATCTCCCAGGTGTATGGATGGGCCAAGGACATAGGGTAACAGAGGAAATGAAACAGATTGACATTAGGAAGGAAACGGTGATGAGTAAACTGATGAGACTGAAGGCTGACAAATCCCCAGGTCCAGATGGTCTGCATCCTAGGGTACTAAAGGAGGTGGTCCTGGAAATTGCGGATGCATTGGTAATCATTTTCCAATGTTCCTTAGATTCAGGATCAGTTCCTGAGGGTTGGAGAATGGCTAATGTTATCTCACTTTTTAAGAAAGGAGGGAGGGAGAAAACAGAGAACTATTGACCTGTCAGCCTAACTTCAGTAGTGGGGAAGATGCTAAAGCCCATTATTAAAGATGAAATAGTGGCATATCTAGATAGCAGTGATAGGATTGGGCGGAGCCAGCATGGATTTACCAAGGGTAAATCATGCTTGACTAATCTATTGGAGTTTTTCGAGGATGTAACCAGGAAGTTAGTCAAGGGAGATCCAGTGGATGTAGTGTACCTCGATTTTCAGAAGGCATTTGATAAGGTCCCACGTAGGAGATTGGTGGGTAAAATCAAAGCTCATGGCATTGGTGGGAAGATATTGACATGGATAGAAAACTGGTTGGCAGATAGAAAGCAAAGGGTAGCGGTGAATGGGTGTTTCTCGGAATGGCAGGTGGTGACTAGTGGGGTGCCACAGGGCTCGGTATTGGGACCACAGCTGTTTACGATTTACGTCAACGATTTAGATGAAGGCATTGAGAATAACATCAGCAAGTTTGCTGATGATACTAAACTGGGTGGCAGTGTGACATGTGATGAGGATGTTAGGAGAATTCAGGGTGACTTGGATAGGCTTGGTGAGTGGGCAGATACTTGGCAGATGTCGTTTAATGTGAATAAGTGTGAGGTTATCCACTTTGGGAGTAAGAACAGGAAGGCAGAGCGGTGTAGAGTTAGGTAAGGGTGAAATACAAAGAGATCTAGGAGTCCTTGTTCATCGGTCACTGAAGGTGAATGAGCAAGTGCAACAGGCAGTGAAGAAGGCTAATGGAATGTTGGCCTTTATTACAAAGGGAATTGAGTACAAATGCAAGGAAATCCTTTTGCATTTGTACAGGGCCCTGGTGAGACCACACCTGGAGTAGTGTGTACAGTTTTGGTCTCCAGGGTTAAGGAAGGACATCCTGGCTGTAGAGGAAGTGCAGCATAGATTCACAAGGTTAATTCCTGGGATGTCAGGACTGTCATACGCAGAGAGGTTAGAGAGACTGGGCTTGTACACACTGGAATTAAGGAGATTGAGAGGGGATCTGATTGCAACATATAAGATTATTAAGGGATTGGACTAGATAGAGGCAGGAAATATATTCCAGATGCTGGGAGAGTCCAGTACCAGAGGGCATGGTTTGAGAATAAGGGGTAGGTCATTTAGTTCACAGAGTTTACAGAGTTAAGGAAAAACTTCTTCTCCCAGAGAGTTGTGGGGGTCTGGAACGCACTACCTCGGAAAGCAGTGGAGGCCAATACTCTGGATGCTTTCAAGAAGGAGCTAGATAGGTATCTTATGGATAGGGAAATCAAGGGATATGGGGACAAGGCAGGAACCGGGTATTGATAGTAGATGATCAGCCATGATCTCAAAATGGCGGTGCAGGCTCGAAGGGCCGAATGGTCTACTTCTGCACCTATTGTCTATTGTCTATTATCTTTGCTGAGGAAACTAATGTGAGGAAGGAGGATAATCAGCATTTTTTTAGGTTTTGGAAAGAGTAACAATTTCATTCCACTAACAGGCTAAGGAGAAAGGAGTCTCTATTTTTATAGACTCCTCGATTTCATTTGAAACAATCTCAGACCCAAATGGTAGATTTCTGCTAATTACTGGTTTATTTTATAACCAAAAAGTTGTTATGGTTAGTATCTGTGCACAAAATGCCGACTATCCTGAATTCTTTAAGCATCTATTTACATCTCTTCCTAATTTAAATTAATATATGTTGATAATGGGTGGAGATTTTAACTGTTGCCTGAATCCCTTGATGGTCTGCGTCCAATCAGGTACTTCCAAACAAATCCGCTATTTTCATTAACTCCTTTTTAGTTGACTGAAGAATTTTAGAAATTTAGAGGTTTTTGCATCCTAATGATAAAGAGTTCTCATTCTTTACTCATGTATATCATAATTACTCTAGAACTGATTACTTTTTTATCGACTCTTGATTAGTTCTGTCTGTTACTGCCTGGGAGTACTGTTACATACCCTGTCCGTATTTTGTGACTGTCTTAGGACCATGATGTAATTGAGTATCTGGTGAGCATGATGTAATGGTCTTGTGATGTAATTTCCTGCCAGTGTGAGGTCACGTGATGACAGGTTCCAACAAGTATAAAACTGGAAAGCCTGCTATGATGCAGGAGTTTTAAGTTGAGTCATTGTTTAATTTGTCAGTTACTCCGTTATGCTGCGTATTTGGTCTCATGGTGCAGTTTCGTTTTAAAGTGGAGTTTTACTTTTGACTGTAAGATACTGAATCGTAGTGCCAGCAGTTTTTGCTAATTGCTGCCAGTTTGTTAGATGTATCTTTGATTTAATTTTAAAGTCTAAGTATTGGAGAGTGAAGATGTCACCGAAGTACGGGAACCTGAAGGATCGATTAAAGTTCAGCGGTTTAATACAGGATCGACCTTATTGGATCTTCGTTCATGAAATAGTGATCTGCATCTGAGATAACCCCTACCTGTAAGAGTAGAAAGGGTTGTGCAGTGTTATTTGCCAAGAAAAGGTCAGTTCCTTTAAGCCGTTTTTATTGCCTTCATCGTGAATCCTTCAGACAAGGCATATTTCAGCCAGGATCAGCAGTAACATCACGTTGTTGAGGAATTCATTACTTAAGGAAAGTCTCTTCTAATTGACTGTATAAATCATTTGGACTTTTGCATTTACCATTTTAAGAACTGGTTTCGCATTTATCGCTTTAAGAACTGTTTGAGTTGCTGTATAGCAGTTAACTTCCAGTTAAGTTAGTCATTTGTTAACTTTTCATTTTTGTTAAGCAGAGTTAAATAAATGTTTATTTGTTTAATTAAAAAAAACCTAACTCAATTCTATATTCATTGTTGCTGGAGACATACCATTACAGTACGATGCCATCGCCGTTTCTGATCATGCACCCTTGAAACTATCAATCAAATTAACTGATGTAACTTTTATTACTAGACAATGGCGGTTCAATTCTATTCTGCTTCAGGACTTACACTTTGTTAATTTTATTAAAGAACAGATTGCCTTTTTCTTTTCAACTAACTTTATGGAAGAAATTTCCAGTGGAATATTATGGGATACTTTTAAAGTATATATCCGTGGGCAAATTATTTCATATTCTGCTGGATTGAAACAACGAATTAATAATGAAATATGTACAATGGTTGATAGGATTAAAGAAATAGATAAAAAAATATTCTACTGCTCCTAATCTGGAGCTTTATAAAAAGAGAGTTGAACTTCAGATGCAACACAGTTTGTTATTAACATCCCCGATTGAAAATCAGTTTCTTAAACCTGAGTCAATTTTATAAACATGATGATAAATCGGGTAAATTACTGACCAACCAATTGAAAGTTGCTTCGGCTAAACATCAGATTATTAAAGTTCGTAAACGGGATGGTATTTTGATGGTTGACCATGATGACATTAATAAATCTTTTCAAGAATTCTATACCTCTTTATACTAATCAGAATTTCCTGATGATTCTACCATAAGTCTCAAGTCAATAGGCATCACAAGTAGATAGGGTTGTAAAGAGAGCTTTTGGTACATTGGCCTTTATAAATCAAAGTATTGGGTATAAGAGTTGGAATGTAATGGTGAGGTTGTATAAGACATCGGTGAGACTGAATTTAGAGTATTGTGTGCAGTTTTGGTCACCTAATTACAGGAAGGATATTAATAAGGTTGAAAGAGTGCAGAGAAGGTTTACAAGGATGTTGCCGGGCCTTGAGAAACTGAGTTACAGAGAAAGTTTGAATAGGTTAGGACTTTATTCCCTCGAGCGTAGAAGAATGAGCGGTGATTTGATAGAGGTGTATAAAATTATGATGGGTATAGATAGAATGAATGCAAGCAGGCTTTTTCCATTGAGGCCAGGAGAGGTAAAAAAAAACAGAGGTCATGGGTTAAAGGTGAAGGGGGAGAAGTTTAAAGGGAACATGGGGGGCTTCTTCACGCAGAGAGTGGTGGGAGTGTGGAATGAGCTGCCAGATGAAGTGGTGAATGCGGGCTCACTTTTGACATTTAAGAAAAACTTGGACAGGTATATGGATTAGAGGGGTTTGGAGGGATATGGCGCAGGTGCAGGTCAGTGGGACTAGGCAGAAAAATGGTTCAGCACAGCCAAGAAGGGCCAAAAGTCCTGTTTCTGTGCTGTAATGTTCTGTGGTTCTATGGTTCATAATGCATGAATTTTAAAGGAAATTGAATATTCTGAAATTACCACTTAATGAACGTTTAGGATTCAATGCACCCATCGTGGAAGAAGAAATAAATAAAGCAATTTCTTCGATGAATTCTAGTAAAGCACTGGGTTTGGATGGGTATACAATAGAATTTTAAAAATCTTTTTCAAAGCTCTTTTCTCCTTGGTTATGTAAAATCTTTAAGGATGCCTTATTTGTAGGTAAATTACCACAATCCTTTTATGAAGCATCTATTTCTATAATTCCTAAAAATGATAAAGACTCCACTGAAAGACTTATGTCCCTGTTGAATGTGGACTCCAAAATCTTTTCCAAAATATCAGCAATTAGATTGGAAAATGAGACAAATTGTCTCTGACAACCAGATAGGATTTATTAAAAATCGTTATTTGTATTTTAATGTTAGGAGGTTAATGAACATTATATATACTTCATCTAAAACTCCAGAATGTGTTATTTCGCTTGACACCGAGAAGGGGTTTGATAGAGTTGAATGGGAATATTTATTTAACATGCTTCAGAAATTTAATTTTAGCTCAAAATTCATATCTTTGATTAAATTGATATATCATACACCTTTGGCTTCTGTACTTATCAATAAACAGAGATCCCCCTTTTTCAGACTTTTTTGAGGTACTAAACAGGGCTGTCCTTTAAGTCCTTTATTATTTGATATTGCCTTGGAGCCCTTGGCAATTGCTCTTCGTGTTTTACCCAATATATTTGGCATTATTCATGGGAATGGGATGCATAAGGTATCACTATACGCAGATGACCTGTTACTATATATCTCTAACCCAGAGAAATCCATCCCTGCAGTAATATCACTACTTGCTCAGTTTAGTAGTTTTTCTGGTTATAAATTGAATCTTAATAAGAGTGAGATTTCCCCATTAAATATGCAAGTTCCAATTTGTAGACAATCACTGGTTGCTGGTTACTGATTATTTTACTTATTTGGGTGTTAAAATTACTAAGAAGCATAAGGATCTATTTAAAGTTAACTTTTTTACCCTTAATTGATCATGTTAAACAACTGCTTACTAAATAGTCCCCATTGTCCTTATCATTGATTGGTAGAATTAATGCTATTAAGATGATTATTTTACCTAAATTTCTGTATCTATTTCAGGCAGTACCAGTCTTCATCTCTAAATCCTTTTTTGATATTATTGATTCTAAAATTTCTTCATGTATATGACAGAATAAAAATCCTAGGTTAAGTAAGAAATACTTACTGAAATCAAAAAAAAGTATGGTGGTTTGGCAATGCTGAACTTAAGATTCTATTATTGGGCAATTAATATTCAATATTTAATGTTCTGGACACAAGATCTGGATGAAATTCAATGTCCACGATGGGTGAACCTCGAGGGCAAGTCTGTACAGGGGTTATCATTGTCTTCTATTTTGGGGCCTCGCTTCCCTTTGCACTTACTAAGCTGAATAAACAAATGACTAATCCAATAACTAAACGTACAATACAAATATGCTTTCAATTTCATAATTTTTTGGATTGAATAAATTTATCCTATCAAGTCCTATTATATCTCTTCTTTTCTTCCAACCATCCAGAACTGATCAAGCTTTTCTTTTATGGAAAATGAATGGAATAGCATGTTTTTGTGATTTATTCATGGATAACTGTCTCATGTCTTTTGAACAGTTGTCTAATAAATATAATTTGCCTAGATCACATTTTTTCAGATATTTACAGATTAGAAACTTTTTGAATGTTATTTTACCTACTTTTCCGATACCACATCAAACTGAAATTACAGAAAAAAAATTAGGTTTAAACCACTGTCAGAAGAGTTTACGAAAATATGTCTAGGTACATCCGATAAAATTAAGAATGAATGGGAAAGAGAACTTCAGATATCTTTACCTATAGAGAAATGGGGGGAAATTCTCCAACTAGTTAAAACTTCTTCAATGTGTGCTAGACATGCTTTGATACAATCTAAGGTGGTTCATAGGGCATAGGGCATAGTCTAAGGATAAGTTAGTTCGTTCTTATTGCCATATAAATCCTGTCTGTGACAAATGTAATTCTGAGGTGGCTTCCTTGACACATATGTTCTGGTCTTGTCCTCTTTTCGAAAAATATTGGAAAGAAATTTTTGATATTATTTCAGTAGTTTTGCAAATTGATTTACAACCTCATCCTATTACTGCAAATTTTGGATTACCAGTGATGGACTCTATTATTATCCCCTTTTTGCTGTTTGATTGCATTTGTTACATTAATAGCCAGAAGATCCATTTTATTTAAATGGAAAGATTCTAATCCCCCTACTACATTTCAATAATTTTCCCAAACTATAACATATTTAAACTTAGAAAAAATAAGGAGTGGTACTATCGATCCTTTGGTTAAATTTGAAGAAACTTGGAGGCCATTTATTCAATATTTTCATATGATGTAAGCTGACCTTTTCCGAATTCTTCTCAATAACTTTTTGTTTGTGAATAGAGGAGTGGAGTTAATGACAAATAATGATTTTAACTGATGAAACATGGCAGCCCAGCTTTTGTTTTGTTTTGTTCTTTTTTAGTTTAGGGGGACTTTTTTTCTGTGTAAAATTTTTTGAATCTTTTTCATGTTCAGTTATTAAGAGATTGGGAGGCTTAGAATACATATGTTACTCAGAGTCTGTGTCTGTATACATTAACCGTTATTAATGTAATCCCAATCTCTTTGTATCATTATCATTGTTATGTTTATCAATTCAAAACTTAATAAAAAAAGATTGAGAAAGAAAGGATTTTCCAAAGGCCTTTGGCAAAGTGCCACACATCAGACTGCTTAACAAATTAAAAGCCTATGCTAATACAGGAAAGATATTAGCATGAATAGACCATTGGCTGCCTGGCAGGAGGCAAGGAATGGGAACAAAGGGAGCCTTTTCTGGTTGGCTACTAGTAGGGTTCCACAAGGGATCGCTTTTTTTTTTACTTTATGTTTCAATTATTTGGATGATGGTAGCCATGGCTTTGTGCCAAATTTGCTAATGATATGAAGATAGGTGGAGGGGCAGTTAGTTTGGAGGAAGTAGAGAGGCTTCAGAAGGACTTAGACAGATTTGGAGAATGGACAAAGTGGAAGATGGAATACAGTGTCAGGAAATGTATGGTCATGTACTTTGGTAGGAGAAACATGAGTGTAGGCTAAATTCAAAAATCTGAGATTCAAATTGACTTGGGAGTCCTTGTGCAGAATTCACTGAAGGTTAATTTGCAGGTTAAGCTGGTGGTGAGGAAGACAAACGCAATGTTAGTATTCATATCAAGAGGACTGGAATATAAAAGCAAGTACATAATGTGGATTCATAAAGCACTGGTGAGGCCTGGCCTGTAGTATGCTGAGCACTTTTGGGGCCTTTATCTAAAAAAGGACCTGCTGACATTGGAAAGGGTTCAAAGGAGGTGAACAAAAAAGTTTTCTGGATAAAAGGCTTGTCATATGAGGAACGTTTGATGGTTCTGGGTTTTTACTCACTGAAATTCAGAAGAATGAGGGCAACCTTATTGAAACCTATTGAATGGTGAAAGGCCTTAATAGAGTGGATGTGGAGAGCATGTTTCCTATGGTGGGGGAGTCTAAGATCTGAGGACATAGACTCAGAATAGAGCAGCGCCTTTTCAGAATGTAAATGAAGAGGAATTTCTTTAGCCAGAGGGTGTTGAATCTGTGGAATACGTTGCCATGGGCAGCTGTGGAGGCAAAATACTTAAGGCAAAGTTTGATTGGTTCTTGATTAGTCATGATATGAAGGGATATGGGCAGTAGATAGGAAATTGGGCTGAGAGGGGAAAGTGAATCAGCCATGATGATGTGATGGAGCAGACTCAATGGGCCAAATTGCCGAATACTGTTCCCATATCTCATGCTGTTATGCTCTAATGATTTTACAGAGATAGGGAGGGTTGTAGAGACTATAACATGCTACAGAGACAGGGAATTTTGGCGTGAATAAAGAGTGTTGCTGTGATTGGAATATTGTAGGGTCAGGATTGCATTGCAGATATGGGGACTGGTGCAAGGACTGTAGTGGTGAACAGAGGGAGCCAGTGCTTGGGGGCTGTGAGGGTTAGAGTGACGTAGCAGATTATATTGGCCCATGGAGTTTTAAGACTCAGGGAGGAGGGACTTTCAGGATAGGGCATAGTGTACAGTCCAGAGAAGTGTGCAGCTCTGGGAATTAGGGGCAGGAGGTGTTTAAATGAAAGGATGTAGGGCTGGAGGTGTTACTGACACAAGGAGAGTTGTATGGCTCTTTGAGGTTGGGGAGAGGTTGGATATGGAGTTAGCGAGGAATGCAGGAGTAGGGACAATTGTGGAAATATGGAGGGGTATAATATCTGGAGGGCTATACAGAGACAAGGCTTGAAAGGGGCCAGTGCAGTTTAAAAAGACATGAAGGAATGTAGGGGCTAGAAAGGGGTAGCAGAGAATGGGAGGGTTATAGGGGCCGGAGAGGGTGGGGAGGGTTACAGAGGCAAGGGAATGTTTAGGGATTGAAGAAGTTTACAGTGATAAAGAGATGTGTCAGGGCTGGAGATGTTTACAAAGACGCAGAATACTGCAAATGCTGGAGAGGTTTACAGAGATAGGAGACTGTGTAGGGGCTGGAAGGAATAACAGAGATAGGGTGGGGTGTAGGACTGGATGGGATTTACAGAGGGAATGATGTATAGATGCCGGAGGGGATGACAGAGACAGTGAGTGGTGAAGGTGTTGAGTTGGATGACAGCAGAGACTTGAACGGGGTCACAGCAGGGACAGGGTGTAGGGGATACAGTGACAGGATTACAGAGATAAGGGGGTTGTAGTAACGGGAGGGGTGTTGCTGAGACAGGGAGGGATGCAGGGGCTGGAGATTGTTTCAGTGAGAGGGAGGATTTTGTGGTTGCAAGAGAGAAGGTAGTTTCAAGTTCCTCTGTATAGACATCAGCAAAGATCTCATCTGGACTGTACATACCGGCTATGTGGTGGAAGTGCCTCTTTCACCTCAGAGGGCTGAAGAAGTTTGGCATGAGTCCCCAAATCCTCAGGACTTTAAAAGGGGCACCATCAAGAGCATCCTGACTGGCTGTGTCAGTGCCTGGTATGGAAACTTTACTACTCTCAATCGCAGAGCACTGCAGAAAATGTTGTGGACAGCCCAGCGTATCTGTGGATGTGAACGTTCCTCTACTCAGGACATTTACTGCAGTAGGTACATAAGCAGGGCCCAGAGGATCATCAGGGACTCCAGCCACCCTAGCCACAAACTATTTCAGCTGCTTCCATCTGGCAAATGGTACCACAGCATTAAGGCCAGGACTAACAGGCTCTGGGACAGCTTCTTTCACCAGGCCATCAGATTTATCAATACATATTAATCTGATTGCATATCTGACTGTACATACACATATACAAAACAATTATGTATACAATGTTAGTGTTTGGGCAATATGGATGTGCAGAGGATGTTTCCTATGGTGGAGGTATCCAGATCTAACATATAGAGAGGCTTTGAGGAAAGAACAGCAGAATAAAGGGTATAAAGGTAGCAAGGTAGAAGGGCTAAAGTGTGTGTACTTCAATGCAAGAAGCATCAGGAACAAAGGTGATGAACTGACAGCTTGGATACATACATGGAATTATGATGTAGTGGCCATTACAGAGACTTGGCTGGCACCAGGGCAGGAATGGATTCTCAATATTCCTGGACTTCAGTGCTTTAAAAGGGATAGAGAGGGGGGAAAAAGGGGAGGAGGGGTGGTATTACTGGTCAGGGATACTATTATAGCTGCAGAAAGGGTGGGTAATGTAGCAGGATGCTCTTTTGAGTCAGTATGGGTGGAAGTCAGGAACAGGAAGGGAGCATTTACTCTACTGGGGGTATTCTATAGGTCCCCTGGTAGCAGCAGAGATACCGAGGAGCAGATTGGGAGGCAGATTTTGGAAAGGTGCAAAAATAACAGGGTTGTTATCATGGGAGACTTTAACTTCCCTAATATTGATTGGCATTTGATTAGTTCCAAGGGTTTAGATGGGGCAGAGTTTGTTAAGTGTGTCCAGGATGGATTCCTGTCACAGTATGTTGACAGGCCGACAAGGGAGAATGCCATACTAGACCTAGTATTAGGTAACGAACTGGGTCAGGTCACAGATCTGTCAGTGGGTGAGCATCTGGGGGACAGTGATCACCGCTCCCTGACTTTTAGCATTATCATGGAAAAAGATAGAATCAGAGAGGACAGGAAAATTTTTAATTGGGGAAAGGCAAATTATGAGGCTATAAGGCTAGAACTTGCGGGTGTGAACTGGGATGATGTTTTTTCAGGGAAAAGTACTATGGACATGTGGTCGATGTTTAAGGATCTCTTGCAGGATGTTAGGGATAAATTTGTCCCGGTGAGGAAGATAAAGAATGGTAGGGTGAAGGAACCATGGGTGACAAGTGAAGTGGAAAATCTAGTCAGGTGGAAGAAGGCAGCATACATGAAGTTTAGGAAGCAAGGATCAGATGGGTCTATTGAGGAATATAGGGTAGCAAGAAAGGAGCTTAAGAAGGGGCTGAGAAGAGCAAGAAGGGGGCACGAGAAGTCATTGGCGAGTAGGGTAAAGGAAAACGCCAAGGCATTCTTCAGTTATGTGAAGAACAAAAGGATGACAGGAGTGAGGGTAGGACTGATTAGAGATAAAAGTGGGAAGATGTGCCTGGAGGCTGTGGAAGTGAGTGAGGTCCTCAATGAATACTTCTCTTCGGTATTCACCACTGAGAGGGAACTTGATGACGATGAGGACAATATGAGTGAGGTTGATGTTCTGGAGCATGTTTATATTAAGGGAGAGGAGGTGTTGGAGTTGTTAAAATACATTAGGATGGATATGTCCCCGGGGCCTGATGGAATATTCCCCAGGCTGCTCCACGAGGCAAGGAAAGAGATTGCTGAACCTCTGGCTAGGATCTTTATATCCTCGTTGTCCACGGGAATGGTACCGGAGGATTGGAGGGAGGCAAATGTTGTCCCCTTGTTCAAAAAAGGTAGTAGGGATAGTCCAGGTAATTACAGACCAGTGAGCCTTACGTCTGTGGTGGGAAAGCTGTCGGAAAAGATTCTTAGAGACAGGATCTATGGTTATTTAGAGAATCATGGTCGGATCAGGGACAGTCAGCATGGCTTTGTGAAGGGCAGATCATGCCTAACAAGCCTGATAGAGTTCTTTGAGGAGGCGACGAGGCATATAGATGAGGGTAGTGCAGTGGATGTGATCTACATGGATTTTAGTAAGGCATTTGACAAGGTTCCACATGGTAGGCTTATTCAGAAAGTCAGAAGGCATGGGATCCAGGGAAGTTTGGCCAGGTGGATTCAGAATTGGCTTGCCTGCACAAGGCAGAGGGTTGTGGTGGAGGGAGTACATTCAGATTGGAGGGTTGTGACTAGTGGTGTCCCACAAGGATCTGTTCTGGGACCTCAACTTTTTGTGATTTTTATTAACGACCTGGATGTGGGGGTAGAAGGGTGGGTTGGCAAGTTTGCAGACGACACAAAAGTTGGTGGTGTTGTAGATAGTGTAGAGGATTGTCGAAGATTGCAGAGAGACATTGATAGGATGCAGAAGTGGGCTAAGAAGTGGCAGATGGAGTTCAACCCAGAGAAATGTGAGGTGGTACACTTTGGAAGGACAAACTCCAAGGCACAGTACAAAGTAAATGGCAGAATACTTGGTAGTGTGGAGGAGCAGAGGGATCTGGGGGTACATGTCCACAGATCCCTGAAAGTTGCCTCACAGGTAGATTGGGTAGTTAAGAAAGCTTATGGTGTGTTAGCTTTCATAAGTCGAGGGATAGAGTTTAAGAGACGCGATGTAATGATGCAGCTCTATAAAACTCTAGTTAGGCCACACTTGGAGTACTGTGTCCAGTTCTGGTTGCCTCACTATAGGAAGGATGTGGAAGCATTGGAAAGGGTACAGAGGAGATTTACCAGGATGCTGCCTGGTTTAGAGAGTATGGATTATGATCAGAGATTAAGGGAACTAGGGCTTTACTCTTTGGAGAGAAGGAGGATGAGAGGAGACATGATAGCGGTGTACAAGATATTAAGAGGAATACACACAGTGGGCAGCCAGCGCCTCTTCCCCAGGGCACCACTGCTCAGTACAAGAGGACATGGCTTTAAGGTAAGGGGAGGGAAGTTCAAGGGTGATATTAGAGGAAGGTTTTTCACTCAGAGAGTGGTTGGTGCGTGGAATGCACTGCCTGAGTCAGTGGTGGAGGCAGATACACTAGTGAAGTTTAAGAGACTACTAGACAGGTATATGGAGGAATTTAAGGTGGGGGGTTATATGGGAGGCAGGTTTTGAGGGTTGGCACAACATTGTGGGCTGAAGGGCCTGTAATGTGCTGTACTTTTCTATGTTCTATGTTCTATGTTCCAATTAGAGTGCACAACCTCAAAACTGAGAGGAAACCCTTTAGAACAGAGGTAAGGAGGATTTTTTTAGCCGGACTGCAGCAAATCTGTGGAATGTTCTGTCACAGACTGTGGTGGAGGTCAAGTCTGTGTGTATATTTAAGGTAGAAGTTGGGCGTATGGGGTTGAGTGGGATCCAGGATCAGCCATGATGGAATGGTGGAGCAGACATGATGGGCTGAATGGCCTAATTCTGCTCCTATGTCATGTGGTCTATCCTCCCACATTTCTCTTCCTTATTGTTGGTACATAGTGATGGAGATGCAACATAAAGATTCTTTACTCCCTCATGTAAGATGGACATAAGAAATAAAATTTTAATTCTAATTCTAATCTAATCAATTCCATCATCCAAATCTTTGACATATAACTTAAAAAGAATCAATCCCAACACAGACCCCTGTGGAACACCACTAGTCACTGGCAGCCAACCAGAAAAGTCTCCCTTTATTCCCTCTCTTTGCCTCCTGCCAATCAGCCACTGCTTTATCCATGCTTTAATCTTTCCTGTAATACCTTGGGCTCACAGGTTGTTAAGCAGCCTCATGTGTGGCACCTTGTCAAAGGCCTTCTGAAAATCCAAGTACACAACATCAACCGATTCTTTGTCTATTCTGCAAGTTATTTCTTCAAAGAGTTCCAACAGATGTAATCTGTGGCCAATCCAATTTTGAATCCAAATGTCCAAATCAGAGTGAACCCATGCTTCTTAATTTTGTTCATCAGCTGCCATGAAGGACCTTGTTGAATGGCTTACTAAAGGATATGTGCTTTATGGCTGGCTATGTGGAGTGTGAGTGGTTGCAGCCTATGCTTATGTATTTGAAGGGGCTGCCCCTCAAGTTCTAATTGGACTACAGCCCTACACTCCTGACTTTGGGTACTTGGTGGAAAGGGGTTGAGGTGTGAAAGACAGGAGACTCCTTTTCAACTATCTCCTGAGCCTGACCAAGGTGATTGAGGCAGAGTACGAACAGCGATCTGTTCGGCCGACTGCTGGTACCTCTTATGAGGATGTACCCATCCAGGTGTCCCTGGAGAGGGAACATGTGCTGTCCATGAGCACCTTGGGAGGTTGTTCCAGGACTGGGGGATGCCAAGGGAGTTTGATGGCATTGTAGAAAAGGGTAATCATATTTTTAATTCCACTAAAATCACATATATTAATTTATTTTATTCTTAAGAAAGAGTATATGAGCAAGAAAGGGAGGAAAATGGCAGTATGAGAAAGGCAGACAGTGAGGGAGAGAAGGGATGAAAGAGAAAGACCAACATTGAGAAAAAGGGTGAGGAGAGAGGAGGCCAAGACAGAAAATGAAGGAACTAATGAGAAAGGGTTGCAGACTGACCTTGCAGAGACAGAGAGTGCAAACAACCAGGGGAAGTAGTCTCTTGCACTAGTACTTTTATGTTTATTTTGTTGTCATTTTTGCGCAAGTGTAAATTGTGTACAATTAGTGTTAATGTAACATTGGGATCACATGTTTGTCCTCATCTATTAACGCACTGTTCTGCTCCTGCATGAAGTAAGTTTTATGGTATTTATACCCTTTGGCATATTCATCAACAACAATGCTAAATATGAACATGGAGGAAGGTAGAATGGAAGTCATCAGACCATATTGTGAGAGCTACCTGCCCTGTTCAGCCAGGTTTGCAGGATTCACTGGATGTTTGCTCAGCTTTGTACTGATTATAGCGCCTCTAGCTCAGATGCTGTGTGAGGTGTAAGGGCCACGTTAGTCTCCTTTCCCCAGCTTCCCAAAAAAGAGACTGGTCTGTTATCTTAGTGTCTTGTTTATATTTTCTTTCTCTTTACCTCTATTCCCACGAGATTTTCGTGTTGATTTCTCAATAGAAAAAGATTAAGTTAAAGAGCTTTACAGATAGAAAAAAATCATCAGGTGGCGCCCACCAGCAGTGGAGATGCAGGGGCAGACCAGAGTCTCATCCACCTGCAACTGAACAATGGCTGCTGATTGGATGGCGATTAATCATCGTCATCATCATCATCATCATCATCGTCGTCGTCATCATCATCATCATCATCATCATCATCGTCGTCATCATCGTCATCATCATCGTCATCATCATCATCATCTTCTGTGTTGATCTCGCCTGAAAGTACGTCCTCAATCCAGTCCTCTAGCTCATCAGTGCTGGGTAGGTCATCCTCATCCATGTCAAGCCAGACGCTGTCAGCCTGCAGCCATAGAGAGAGAAGGGTGGGGGTGGGGGGAAGATCAAGAGGGAAGAGAGGGAAGGCACAAGAGATTCTGGAGATGGAAATTTGGAGAACGCACACAAAATCTATCAACAACTCTATTTCTGTGGTGAACTACATATACCTGTCTGGACACGCCCCCCCTGCTGACTGCTCCTGTAGCTCCTCCCACTGACTGTGGCTCCTCCCACAGACCCTGGTATAAAGGCGATTGGGGACTCCGCCCCGGTCTCAGTCTCCAGGATGCAGTGTGGTGGTCAATTGCTGCTTGTTCTTTCTTCTAGCCAATAAAAGCCGATATCTTGCCTCACGTCTCAGAGAGTTATTGATGGTGCATCAATTTCCATCTTTAGTATCTTTATTTTTCCCTTTCAGGGTTCTTTTGAAGACCCTGACCTGGAGTTACATGCAAACTTCGGTTCTCTATGGGAATGGGACCTGTTCTCAAGGTTTCAGGACCGGCTGTTGTTGCTTGCCACACCAAGGGTTTGGCCTGAGCGTCTGGCTTGAATTTGAAAGCCTAAGATCTCGGGGCTCTGGAGACGGATGGATCAAGGGTCAGTGTCCTGACAGAAGACTCATGTGTCATCAGGGAGGCTGGAAAATCTTTCGCTGTGGGCCCGAAGACCCGAGATCTTCGCGATCTTCAGGCACAGAGCTTGTAAAAAGCGATGAAACACACTATTTAACATCGTAAACTAGCGGGTTGTTGTTATGTCTCCCATTCACTGTGAAAATGGGGGACACCTCCCTCTCTCTTATTAGGGAGAGAGAGAACCTGTGGTTTGTCAAAAGCTGGATGAAGTGCGATAGTCTTTGGAGTAACTGCAATGTCTGTGTCTTTGCTATCGCCTAGCTCATGCTTGTGCTTGGTAGTGGGTGCGCTTTTTTGCTGGGGAGGGAGAGGGGGGAATTGTTGCTTGTTGCTGCTTACACATGGGAGGGAGGAGCTGGGGGGGACTTTCGGGTTCCCACGTTTAACTACCGTTCAATCTTTGGGGCACTTCTCTGTTTTCATGGATGTTTGTGAAGAAAAAGCATTTCAGAACATATATTGTATACATTTCTCTGATATTAAATTGGACCTTTGGACCTTTGAACCTTTGAAATACTGAAGGAACACAGCAGGTCAAGAAGCATCTGTGGAGGGAAAAGAGCAATCTTTCCTGTTGAGGCAGTGTTGCACCTGTGAATCTGTTGATGTCATTTATTGTATCTGATACTCCCAGTGTGGAATCCTCTACATCAGTGAGTAGTGACCTGGATTGGCAAACGACTTTGTCAAGTACATTTGCATTGCTCGCTGAGATCTTATAACGGCCACCATTTCAACTCTACTTCCCATTCCCATACCTACCTTCAATCAATGATCTCCACAGTGGTCACAGATGCAGGTTGAAGGAGGAACACCTCATATTCTGCCTGGGTACCTCCAATCTGATTGCACGAAAGTAGCCATCTCGAACTTACAGTAATAACTGCCCCCATTTCTTTTTATAACTGCCCACCTTTTTCCCTCATTCTGGTTGCCCTCTCACCCCATCTCCTTCCCATCCTCATGATGTGTCCATGACCTTCTACTGGTTTCCCAACCTCCTTCCCTTTATTGCTCTTCCACCTGTCAACTCCTAGCTTCTCCCATTATTCCCCTTTGCCTCTAATCAATCTTTAACCTCAACAGGTCTCACCTATCAGCTCCCAGTTTGTGCTCCTTCCCTTCCTTCACCTTCTTATTCTGATTTTTGGACCTTTCTATTCCAGTCCTGATGAAGGATCAGCCCAAAACATGAACCGTTCACTTCCCAACATAAATGTTGTTTAGCCTGCTGAGTTCCTCCAGCATTTCCTGTTTGTTATTCAAGAGAGGGAAGGCTCTGTGACTGTGAAAGTTATCCAACCCCCACCCTCAACTCCCTCCATTTTTGATTGCTGCATGAGGTGAGTCCTAACCACATTCTAGATGGGAAGGTGGCTTGCTGTCATGGAGGGGAGACCATGCAGTTCAGGCAAGCCCCTCAAGAGGAGAAATAGAAAGGAGGAGGGCACCTGGAAAGACCTGGTTTCTACACGGACAGATATAGAAAAAATAAGAATCAAATGCAGGAAGAGACCATTCAGCACATTTGGAGTATTGTGTTCTGATCTGGTTGCATCATTATAGGAAGGATGTGGAAGAGAGAGTACAGAAGAGATTTACCAGGGGGATGCTGTCTGGATTTGAGATCATGTCAATGGACAGTAGACAATAGGTGCAGGAGTAGGCCATTCGGCCCTTCGAGCCAGCACTGTCATTCACTGTGATCATGGCTGATCATCCAGAATCAGTACCCCGTTCCTTGCTTCTCCCCATATCCCTTGACTCCGCTATCTTTAAGAGCTCTATGTAACTCTTTCTTGAAAGCATCTAGAGAATTGGCCTCCTCTGCCTTCTGAGGCAGAGTATTCCACAAATCCACAACTCTCTGGGTGAAAAGGTTTTTCCTCAACTCTGTTCTAAATGGCCTAACCCTTATCCTTAAACTGTGGCCTCTGGTTCTGGACTCACCCAACATCGGGAACATGTTTCCTGCCTCTAGCATGTCCAATCCCTTAATAATCTTAGATGTTTCAATCAGATCCCCTCTCATCCTTCTAAATTCCAGTGTATACAAGCTCCAATCTTTCAACATATGACAGTCCTGCCATCCCTGGAATTAACCTCATGTACCTATGCTGCACTCCCTCCATAGCAAGAATGTTCTTCTTCAAATTTGGAGACCAAAACTGCACACAATACTCCAGGTGTGGTCTCACCAGGGCCCTGTACAGCTGCAGAAGCACTTCTTTGCTCCTATACTCAACTCCCCTTGTTATGAAGGCCAACATGCCATTAGCTTTCTTCACTGCCTGCTGTACCTGCATGCTTACTTTCAGTGACTGATGAACAAGGACACCTAGCTCTCGTTGTACTTCCCCTTTTCCTAACTTGACACAATTCAGATAGTATTCTGCTTTCCTGTTCTTGCCACCAAAGTGGATAACTTCACATTTATCCACATTAAACTGCATCTGCCATGCATCTGCCCACTCACTCAACCTGTCCAAGTCATCCTGCATTCTCATAGCATCCTCCTCACATTTCACACTGCCACTGAGCTTTGTGTCATCTGCAAATTTGCTAATGTTACTTTTAATCCCTTCATCTAAATCATTAATGTATATTGTAAATAGCTGCGGTCCCAGCACTGAGCCTTGCGGTACCCCACTAGTCACTGCCTGCCATTCTGAAAAGGACCCATTAATCCCTACTCTTTGTTTCCTGTCTGCCAACCAATTTTCTATCCCTACCCCCAATACCATGTGCTTTAATTTTGCCCACTAATCTCCTATGTGAGACCTTATCAAAGGCTTTCTGAAAGTCCAGGTACACTATATCCACTGGCTCTCCCTTGTCCATTTTCATAGTTACATCCTCAAAAGATTCCAGAAGATTAGTCAAGCATGATTTCCCCTTCGTAAATCCATGCTGACTCGGACCGATCCTGTTACTGCTTTCCCAATTGTCTGGCTTCCTGCTCATCTTTACTATGTTATACTTCTTCTCTTTTATTGTTATACTGTCATTGACTTCCCTTGTCAGCCACGGTCACCCCCTACTCCCCTAGAATCTTTCTTCCTCTTTGGAACGAACTGATCCTGCACCTTCTGTATTATTCCCAGAAATACCTGTCATTGTTGTTCCACTGTCATCCCTGCTAGGGTATCCTTCCAGTCAGCTTTGGCAAGCTCCTCCCTCATGGCTCCATAGTCCCCTTTGTTCAACTGTAATACTGGCACTTCTGATTTTTCCCTTCTCCCTCTCAAATTTTAGATTAAAACTTATCATATTATGGTCACTACCTCCTAATGGCTCCTTTACCTCGAGTTCCCTTATCAAATCTGGTTCATTACACAACACTAAATCCAGAATTGCCTTCTCCCTGGTAGGCTCCAGTACAAGCTGCTCTAAGAATCCTGCATGTTGAAATCCCCCATAACAACTGTAGCATTACCTTTGCGACATGCCAATTTTAACTCTTGATTCAACTTGCACCCTATATCCAGGCTACTGTTTGGGGGCCTGTAGATAACTCCCATTAGGGTCTTTTTGCCCTTACCATTTTTCAGTTCTATCGATACTGTCTCTACATCTCCTGATTCTATGTCACCCCTCACAGGGACTGAATTTCATTCCTCACCAACAGAGCCACCCACCCCCTCTGCCCACCTGTCTTTCCTTTCGAAAGGACATATACCTTTGGAATATTCATTTCCCAGCCCTGGTCCTCTTGCAGCCAGGTCTCTGTTATCATCCTATAACATCATAGTTGCCAATTTCCCACTGAGCCTTAAGCTCATCCACTTTATTTCTTATACTTCGTGTATTCATGTACAGTATTTTTAATCCATTACTCCCCTCACCTTTCACATCAATTCCTATTGCACTTGGCCATGCTCTCCAATCCCTTCCTGAGCTTTCTGTCCCTTTAACTCTGTTGTCTTTCTTAACTTTTCTTATTCTCTCTTTCCCTTTAACTCCATCCTTATATTTCCAGTTTGTCTCCTCCCCCCCCCCCCCCCCACTGCTTAGTTTAAGCACACCCGTGTAGCAGTGGCAAACCTGCCTGCCAGAATGCTGGTCCCCCACCTGTTAAGGTGCAACCCATCCCTTTTGTACAATTCATCCTTACCCCAAAACAGATCCCAAAGGTCTAAGAATCTAAATCCCTGCTCCCCGCACTAGCTCCTCAGCCACACATTCAAATCCCCTATTTCCCTGTTCCTAATGTCTAATGGGGAAAGTTTCAGTGAAATAGGGCTTTTGTCTTTGGAGTGAAAAAAGATGAGAAGTGACTTGATAGAGGTAAAAAAGACGATGAGGGGCATAGATAGAATGGCAGCTGGTGTCTTTTCCCTAGGGCAGCTATGCAAGAGGGCACAATTTTAAGAAGGAAAGTACAGGAGAAATCTCAGAGTTCTTTTCACACACAGAATGATAAGTGCATCGTACACACTGCCATGTGGAAAGGAGGGATTAGATTGGCCTTGGAGTAGATTAGCACAAAAGTACAGTATCGTCGGCCAAAGGGTCTGAACTGTGATATGCTATTCTATGATCAGTGATCGTCCTTCTCTCATTTATCCCACAAGCATGGGAGCAAACTCAGGAAAAAAGTCCAGTGAACTCAGAATAAATGAACACAGAATGGACCCGATCAATGACGACATTGGTAGTGTCGCCTCATCAGAAAGGAGGATCTGTACAGGAGGGCTGAGCACTCCAGTTATGTGAAGAGATTGGAGAGGCTGGGTCTGATCTCTCTGAAGCAGAGGAGGCAGAAAGGTCACAAGAGTCCTCGAACCATGAATCAAAGAAACAGGCTGTCAATCAGTTTTATAAAATCATGTAGATGATGGGATTCTATTTCTCTTGGTGAGAATCTTTGAAACAAGAGAGTTTATAATGATTGGAGGTTTCAGAGGAGTTCTGGAAAGAATGTTTTTCCCATAGGAGTTTAGAACCTATACACACTGCCTGAGGGTGGGGTGGAGTGTGGAGACAGAGACTCTCATCACACCACACTGATGCATCTGGATCAGCACTTGAATAACCGAGGAAGGTGCGGACTGAGTGCTGTGAAATGGAATTGAAATAGATAGAGACAATAATCACCATGGGCATGATGGGCCGAAAGGTCTCCATCTGTGCTGCATAATACCAATACCAATCCTGGAGCCACAGGCAAGTTTTTGGTAGATTTGAGCATAGTAAATGGTGTGACTTTACTTAAGAAGGGCAGCAAAGAAAAATCTATGAACCATGGACCAGTAAGCCAAACAACTGTGGTTGGTAGGTTACTACATGGAATTCAGAGGAATAAGTTACACAAACATCTGGAGGGACAGGGGTTGATTAAGGGTAGTCAATATGCCTTTATGTGTGGGAAATCATGTTTCATGAACTTGATTGAGCTTTTTGATGAAGTGTCCAAGGTGGTCGATGAAGGCAGGGCATTGGACATGATCTATATGGAATTCAGTAAGGCCTTTTTTAAGGTTAAGCATGGCCATCGGCTATGGGTACAAGATCACTCCAGATCCAAGGAGATCTGGCTAACTGATGGTGTAAAGCAGAGGGTGATGATGCAATGTTGCTAGTCGGAATGGAGGCCCATAATTAGTGGTATTCCCCAGAGGTATACCACTGCTATTATCAGCTACATCTATATGGATGAAAATATACAAAAGATGGCTTGTACGTTTGCAAGAAGTCGTTGGTATCGTTGGTAGGTGGTATCATTGACAATGAAAATGATTATCAGGATTTACAGTGAGATCTTGAACATTTTGATAAGTGGACCGAGAAATGGCAAATGGAGTTTAATTTCGATACGTGTGAGGTATTGCATTTTCAAAAGTCATATCCAGGTAGGAAGTGCCCTGGAGAATGTTGTGGTACAGAAAGACCTTGGAAAACTTGGTACATGGTTTTTGAAAGTGGCACCACAGATAAACATGATAGTGAAGAAGATGCTTTTCATCAGTCAGGGTGCAGGGTAATAAGTTGAGATTTTATGGTGCAATTGTACAATTGGAGTGTTGTGTTCAGTTTTGCTCACTCTACTGTAAGAAATGTTATTGAACTGGGAAGCGCACGGAAAAGATATACAAGGATGTTGGCAGAATTGTAAAGACTGGGTTAAAGGGAGAAGTTGGACTATAATACCATAAGACATAGGAGCAGAATTAGTCCATTTGATCCACTGAGTCTGCTCTGCCATTCAATCATGGCTGATCCTTTTTTACTCCTCCTGAACCCCATTTCCCAGCCTCCTCCCCATAAATTTTGATGCCATGTCCAATCAAGAACATATCAATATCTGCCTTAAATGCATCCAATAACCTGGACACCAGAGCTGCACATGGCAACAAATTCCACAAATTCACCACCCTCTGGCTAAAGAAATTTCTCTGCATCTCTGCTTTAAATGGATGCCTCTCTAACCTGAGGCTGTGCCCTCTTGTCCTAGACTATCCCATCTTGGGAAATCCTTTCCACATCTACTCTGTCTAGGCCTTTCAACATTCGAAAGGTTTCAATGAGATCACCCTCATCCGTCCAACTAATTCCAGGGAGTACAGACCCAGAGCTATCAAATGTTCCTCGTATAAAAACACTTTCATTCCTGGAGTCATCCTTGTGAACTTCCTCTGGACTCTCTCCAATGCCAACATATCTCTTCTAAGATGAAGAGCCCAAAACTGCACACAATACTCAAGGTGAGGTCTCACCAATGCCTTATACAGCCTTAGCATTACACCCCTGCTCTTGTATTCTAGACCTCTTGAAATGAGTGCTAACATTGCATTTGCCTTCCTCACCACTGACTCAACATTTAGGGTGTTCTACACAAGCATAGTCAAGTCTACTTGCATCTCAGATTTTTGGATTTTCTCCCCATTTAGAAAATAGTCCGCACTTTTATTTCTACTACCAAAGTGAATGACCATGCATTTTCCAACATTATATTTCATTTGCCACTTTCTTGCCCATTCTCCAAATCTAAGTCCTTCTGCATCCTACCTGTTTCCTCAACACCACCTGCTCCTCCACCAACTTTCGTATCATCTGCAAACTTGGCCAGAAAGCCATCTATTTCAACATCTAAATCATTTATATACAGCATAAAAAGAAGTGGTTCCAACACCGACCCCTGCAGAACACGACTAGATACTGACAGCCAACCAGACAAGGATCCTTTTACTCCCACTCCCTACCTCCTTCCAATCAGCTAATGCTCTAACCACACTAGTAATTTTCCTGTAATACCATGGGCTCTTAAGTTGGAAAGCAGCCTCATATGTGGCACCTTGTCAAAGGCCTTCTGAAAGTCTAAATATACAACATCCACTGCATTCCCTTTATCTATCCTACATGTAGTCTCCTCAAAGAATTCTGACAGGTTTGTCAAGCAGGATTTTCCATGGAGGTAACCATGCTGACTTTGTCCTATCTTGTCCTGTATCACCAAGTACTCCATCACCTCATCCTTAACAATTGTCTCTGACATCTTCCCAACTACTGAGGTCAGGCTAACTGGTCTATAATTTCCTTTCTGCTGCCTTCCTCCTTTCTTAAAGAGTGGAGTGATGTGCAATTTTCCAGTCCCCTGGCACCATGCCAGAGTCCAGTGATTTTTTGAAAGATCATTTCTAATTCTGCCACAATCTCTAACTCTACCTCTTTCAGAACCCTAGGGTGCAGTTCATCTGGTTAAGGTGACTTATGTACTTTTAGGTCTTTCAGCTTCTTGAGCACCTTCTTCCTTGTAATAGTAACTGTAACCACTTCTCTTCTTTAAACACACTACAGCATCTGGCACACTGTTAGTGTCTTCCACAATGAAGGCTCATGCAAAATACTCATTTAGTTCATCTGCCACCTCGTCTCCCATTATTTCTCCTGCCTTATTTTCTAGCTGTCCTATATCCATTCTCATCTTTTATTTTTTACATACTTGAAGAAGTTTCTGCTATCCACTTTGAAATTACTTGCTAGCTTGCTTTCATATTTCATCTTTTCCCTTCTAATGATTCTTTTAGTTGCTCTCTATAGGCTTTTAAAAATTTCCCAATCCTCTATCTTCCCACCATTTTTTTCTTTGTTGTACGCCCTTTCTTTTGCTTTTACAATAGCTTTGACTTCCCTTGTCAGCCACTGTTGTACCATTTTACCATTTGAGTATTTCTTCATTTTTGGAATACACATGTCCTGCACCTTCCTCATTTTTCCCAGAAATGCACGCCATTGCTGTTCTGCTGACATCTCTGCCAGCAGTTCCTTCCAATTTACTTTGGTCAACTCCTCTCTTATACCAGCAACACACACAAAATGCTGGTGGAATGCAGCAAGCCAGGCAGCATCTACAGGAAGAAGTACAGTTGACACTGAGGGCTGAGACCCTTCATCAGGACTAACTGAAAGAAGAGATAGTAAGAGATTTGAAAGTGGGAGGTGACACTTCACCTGTGAGTCGGCTAGTGTGATATACTGCATCCGGTGCTCCTGGTGCAGCTTTCTATATATTGGTGAGAATCCGACGCAGACTGGGAGACCGTTTCGCTGAACACCTATGCTCTGTCTGCCAGAGAGAGCAGGACCTCTCAGTGGGTACACATTCTAATTCCATGTCCCATTCCCATTCCGATATGTCAATCCATGGCCTCCTCTACTGTCAAGATGAAGCCACACTCAGTTTGGAGGAACAACACCTTATATTCTGTCTGGGTAGCCTCCAACCTGATGGCATGAACATTGATTTCTCTAACTTCCATTAATGCCCCTCCTCCCCCTCTTACCCCATCCCTTTTTTATTTATTTGTTTATTGTTTTTTTCTCCTTTTCTCTCTTTTTTTCTCTCTCTGTCCCTCTCACAATCACTCCTTGCCTGCTCTCCTTCTTCCTCTGGTGCTCCCCTCCCCCTTTCTTTCTCCTTAGGCTTCCCGTCCCATGATCCTTTCCCTTCTCCAGCAGTGTATCACTTTTGCCAATCAATTTTCCAGCTCTTAGCTTCATCCCTCCCCCTCCTGTCTTCTCCTATCATTTCAGATCTCCCCCTCCTCTCCCACTTTCAAATCTCTTACTATCTCTTCTTTCCGTTAGTCCTGGCGAAGGGTCTCGGCCCGAAACATCGACTGTACTTCTTCCTATAGATGCTGCCTGGCCTGATGCATTCCACTAGCATTTTGTGTGTGTTGCTTGAATTTCCAGCTTCTGCAGATTTCCTCATGTTTCCTCTCTTATACCACTGTAATTTCCCTTACTCTGCTGAAATACTGCAGTCAGACTTTACTTTTTCCCTATAAAATTTCAAATTGAATACAATCATATTCTGATCACTGGTTCCTAAAGGTCTTTTACTCTAAGCTCCCTAATCGCCTCCAGTTCATTGCACAACACCCAATCAAGTATAGCTCAATGACAAATTGCTCTAAAAAGCCATTCAACGTTCACTCTCTTGAGATCCATTACCAACCTAATTTTCCCAATCAACCTGCATGTTAAAATCTTCCATGACTATCATAACATTTCCCTTTTGACACGTCTTTTCTATTTTCTGTTGTAATCTGTGGTTCACATCCCAGTCACTGTTGCAATCCAGTTTCTTCCTCAGCACTGTCTACCTGTCCACCTATCTTTGTATCATCTGCAAACTTTGCCACAAAGCCATCAATTCCATTCTCTAAATGACTGGCAAACAATGTGAAAAGTAGTGGTCCCAATACTGACCCCTGAGGAACACAACTAGTCACTGGCAGCCAACCAGAAAAGGCCTTCTTTATTCCCACTCAATGCCTCCTGCCTTTATCCATGCCAATATCTTTCCTGTAAAGCTATAGGATTTTAACCTGTTAAGCAGTTTCATGTGTGGCACTTTATCAACTGCCATTTGAAAATACAAGTAAATGATATCCACTGCCTCTCCTTTGTCCACCCAGCTGAATACTTCCTCAAAGGACTCCAACAGATTTGTTAGGCAAGATTTCCCTTATAGAAACCATGCTTCATTTGACTTAGGTTTGTCATTAATATCAAGTTACCCTGAAACCAAATCCTTAATAATAAACTCCAACACTTTCCCAACCACTGAGGTTAGGCTAACTGGCCTATAATTTCATTTATTTTGCCTTCCTCCCTTACTTAAAGAGTGGAATGACATTTGCAATTCTCCAGTCCTCCAGGTCCATGCTAGAATCAAGTGATTCTTGAAAGATCATGTCCAATGCATCCATTATCTCAACAGCAACCTCTCTCAGGACTCTGGGACGTAGTTCATCTGGTCCAGGTGACTTATCCACCTTAAGACCTTTGACTTTGCCTAGCACTTTTAGTATCCTGCTTTATATTATTGGCAAGTTTGCCCTCATATTTCATCTTTTCCTTCTTATGGCTTGTTTAGTTGCCTTTTGTTGGATTTTTAAAGCTGCCCAATCATCCAACTTTCCTCTCACTTTTGCTACCTTATATGCCTTTTCCTTGGCTTCTATGCAGTCCTTAACTTCCTTTGTCAGCCACAGTTGCCTATCCCTGTCAGTTAAGAACTTCCTCTTCTGTGGGACATGTCTATCCTGTGCCTTGTATTAATCGCAGAAACTTCAGCCTCCTCTGCTCGGCCGTCATCTCTGCCAGTATCCTCCTGCTGGTCAAGCTCCTCTCTCATGCCTCTGTAACTCCCTTTATTCTATTGCAATATTGATATATGTGACTTGTACTTCTCCCTCTCAAACTGCAGTATGAATTCAATCATATTATGATCACTGTCCCCGCAGGGTTCCTTTACAATAAGCTCCCTAATGGGATCTGGGTTATTACACAACACCCAATTTAAGATCGTCTTTTCCCTAGTAGGTTCAAGCACAAGTTGCTCTAAAAAGTAATCTCATAGGCGTTCAACAACTTCCCTTTCTTGCGATCTGACACCAACCTGATTTTTCCAACCCCCTTGCATATTGAAGTCCCTCATTACAATTGTGACGTTACCCTTGTAACATGCCTTTTCCGGGTCCCTTTGCAATCTCAACCCCACACCATGGCAACTATTTGAAGGTCTATAAATGATTCCCATCATGTTTTTTTTTAACCCTTGAAGTTTCTTAACTCCACCCACAAAGATTCAACATTCTCTGACCCTATGTCACCTCTTTCTAAAGATGTAATTTCATCTCTTACCAAAAGAGCCACACCACCGCCTACGCCTTCCTCCCTGTCCTTTCAATACAAAGTATGTTCTTTGATGTTAAGCTCCCAGCTATGGCCTTCTTTTATCCATGACTCAGTGATGCCCACATCATGCTGACCAATCTCTAACTATGCCACAAGTTCGTCCACCTAATAATGAACGCTACGCACATTTAAATACAGCAACTTCAGTCCTGCGCTCTTCACCCTTTTGACTTTTGCCTGTGATATAACTAAACTCTTTGCTGTCTGGATTTATACCCAGTCATTGGCTTGAACTTCCTTACATTCATGTTACACCCATCATCTACTTGTAAACATGCTGGCTCATCCTCAGCTCTATCATACTGGTTCCCCTCTCCCTGCCCTTTTAGTTTAAAGCACTCCCAACAGCTCTAGTAAACCTGCTCGCAAGATTATTGGTCCCCCTCAGATTCAAGTGCAACCCATCCCTTTTGTACATGTTCCATCTGTCCCAGAGGGGTCCCAATGATCCAGAAAACAAAATCCCTGTCCCCCTGCTCCAACTCTTCAGCCACACATTTATCTGCCACCTCATTCTATTCCTTTCCTCACTGTCATGTGGCACAAGCAGCAATCCCAAGATTACTACCCTTGAAGTCCTGCTTTTCAGCTTCCTTCCTAACTCTGTATTCTGTGTTTAGAACCACCTCCCTCTTTCTACCCATGTCATTGATACTAATATATACCACAACTTCCAGCTGCTCTCCTTCCTTTTTCAGGATATTATGGACACGTTCAGAAACATTGCGGGTCCTGGCACCTGGGAGGCAAACTACTATCCATGTTTCTTTTTCACACCCGCATAATCACCTATCTGTGCTCCTAAGCATTGGAAAGGGTACTGAGGAAATTTATCAGGATGCTGCCTGGTTTAGAGAGTATGGGTTATGATCAGAGATTAAGGGAACTAGGGCTTTACTCTTTGGAGAGAAGGAGGATGAGAGGAGACATGATAGAGCTGTACAGGATATTAAGAGGAATAGACAGAGTGGACAGCCAGCGCCTCTTCCCCAGGGCACCACTGCTCAGTACAAGAGGACATGGCTTTAAGGTAAGGGGAGGGAAGTTCAAGGGGGATATTAGAGGAAGGTTTTTCACTCAGAGAGTGGTTGGTGCGTGGAATGCACTGCCTGAGTCAATGGTGGAGGCAGGTACACTAGTGAAATTTAAGAGACTACTAGACAGGTATATGGAGGAATTTAAGGTGGGGGGGGGGTTATATGGGAGGCAGGGTTTGAGGGTCGGCACAACATTGTGGACCAAAGGGCCTGTAATGTGCTGTACTATTCTATGTTCTATGTTCTAATTATAGAATCCTCTATCAGTGCTGCCATCTTCTGCAGAGCCACAGGGGCAGACTCAGTGCTAGGGGCAGGGCTGTTGTTGCCTCTCCCATGTAGGTCCTCCTCTCTCCTTAGTGTACTCAAAATGGAGCACTTATTATTGATGGAGGTGGCCATAAGAATGCTCTCCACTATCTGACGTTCTCCCTTCCCTACTTAATAATCTTTCTGCTGTGTCAGGCTAGGGTCTAAATGGTGTTGGACATGGTTCCAGCAACCTGTCACTGATCTTATATTCTGTGTCTAGGTTGCAGAACAGTGATTCTTCTGCCCTTCTGTCTCCAGAATGACACTTCTTATCCACATTTTTTGTTATACCACCCACTGACAGACAGTTGGAACCTAACAGAAGAGAGGGGAAAAGGGTCATAGCGTGTGAGGAGGGCTGGGACCTGGGCAATACAGACATCACATACAATTCTGCAGGAACAGAGGGAGCTGTAGCATCCAATGGTGACACCTTCCAGTGGAAGGAGTCACCATTCTGACCCACAGAGAGTCGCAGTATTACCGACTCACAGATTTGTACAGCATAGAAGCAGACCCATAGTGTCCATGGTGACCCTACTGTCCATCTACACTAACCCTATTTGCTCAAATTAGGACTGCTTCCTGTTCCTTGTCTTCTGGTAACTGTCTAAATGCTTGTTAAACATGGTGATGTGGTGAGCAGCAATGTTCTAACAGGGATACAGGAACAAAACATAATGCAGAGGATTGAATCTGGAAACAGGAACTTGCCAACTTAAGGGACAGCCCAATTCTCCATAAGGAAAAAATCCTGGATACCACACAAACCGTTGTTATCCTGCAGGTTGTGAACAAGCATGGAGGGCAGTTATAAACACTGTCCTTAGCATATAATAAAAGTTTAGATCAGGATAACCAGGTATTATCTCCAAGTTGCAGATGACAGAAAGCTGGGCTGTGAGGTAGATGGTGAGGGTGCAAAGAAGTTGCAGGCTGATTTTGACTGGCTAAGAGAGTGGCAGAAATGTCAGCAGGTTAATGTAGTGGGGTGAGTTAAATCAGGTGCAATGCACTGTGGCCTGCTCCTGTGCCAGAGTTAATATGGAATTGTATCCCCAACATGTCTGTTCCCCACCCTTCCCATTACAGCTCTGCAACCATCACCCCCCCACCCACACACACATATACATACACAACTCACCGGCCCTTCAGAAGGCCACCTCATACATGCAAAACACTTACGTCAGTGACATTGACGATGCCAATCTGGGGTTCAGACAAATCGATGTTGAATGTTTTCTCCCAGTATGGGTTCAGCTGCAGGGAGGGAAATGGGAGAGAGGTGAGCAGAGATTAGGGATGGAGGGCAGGCATGGCCAAAAGGCAGGGTCAGCAAAAGGGGAATGACAATGACTTTTCCTCCCCGAAAAGAAGCTGGTGTAATGTTCAGGATAAACGTAAATGTTCTGTCCCTCCTTCCAGGTTTACAGCATTTTGCAAACTTTGATAGAAAGTGCCCACAGATATCCCATCCAACAGACTTCCCAGCACTCAACTCTTGGCAGGACCAGGAGAGGTGGTAGCCAGCCTGACGTAAGGCCCAGGACACTGGGAAGGGTCTAATCACAAGCAAAAGAAAATCTGCAGATGCTAGAAATCCAAGCAACAGACACAAAATGCTGGAGGAACTAAGCAGGCCTGGCAGCATCTATGGAAAAGAATATACTGTAGTCGATGTTTTGGGCCAAGACCATGTCATAGGAGCAGAATTAGGCCATTCAGCCGATCTAGTCCCTTCACCAGGACTGAAGAAAAAAAAAGAGGAACCAGAGTTAGAAGGTAGGAGGAGGAGAGGAAGAAACACAAGGTGATAGGTAAAACCTTGAGGGGGTGAAGGATGAAGTAAAAAGCTGGAAGTTGATTGGTGAAAGAGATACAGGGCTGGAGAAGGAGAAATCTGATAGGAGAGGACTGAAGGCCATGGAAGAAAGAAAGGGAGGAGGAGCATTAGAGGAAGTGATGGGCAGGTAAGGAGATAAGGTGAGAGAGGGAAAGGAGAATGAGAAATGGTGAAGGAGGTGGTTTAATTCCACTTCCCATTCCCATTCTGACATGTCAGTCCATGGCCTCCTCTACTATCGTGATGAGGCCACACTCAGGTTGGAGGAGGAACACCTTACATTCCTCCTGGGTAGCTTCCAACCGGATGGCATGAACACCAATTTCTTGAACCTGGTAATGCCCCGCCCCCTTCACCATTCTCCATTCCCTTTTCACCTCTCTCACCTTATCTACTTTCCTGCCTATCATCCCCTCTCGTGCTCCTCTCCCTTTTCGTTTTTCCATTGCCTTCTCTCTTATCAGATTCCCCCTTCTATAGCCCTGTATCTCTCACCAATCAACTTCCCAGCTCTTAACTTTAGCCCCTCCCACCCTCCAATTTCACCTGTCACCCTGTGTTTCTTCCTCTCCTCTCCCCACCTTCTAACTTTGACTCATCATCTTTATTTTTCCAGTCTTGATAAAGGGTCTAGGCCTGAAACATCAACTGCACTCTTTTCCATAGATGCTGCTGGCCTGCTGAGTTCCTCCTGCATTTTGTGTCTGTTGCACTGGAAAATATTATGGTCAGAGTAAGATTACAGCAAAGCCAGGCATTACGTGTAGGGATAGGCCAATGATTAAGTAAAGGGAACAGCTGGGTTGGAGTACGGTTTAGATTAAGGGTATTGTTAGGATTGCAAGTACATTTAAATAAAATCACAGTGAGTCTGAGGCTGGGACACAATGAGCACTGGGAACTGAGCAAGTGTTAGGGTCTGGCTTCAGGTAAGGGCTTGATGATGAGGGTCAGGCAGAGCACTTAAGTCAGGTTTAGAGTCAGTGACATAGAAAGTGGAACAGACGTTGGGAGGGGTTGGGAGTGAGGGGCCTTGGGAATGGTTGGAAAGTGAGGGAGCTGTAGGTAAGGGTTGAGGAATGAAAGAGACATTGGGAAGTTTTTGGAAGTGGGACAGATATATGGAAGAGTTGTGCAGTGAAGGCACCTTGGGGAGGGTTTTCATGTGAGGAAGCCATTCAGATATAAAGTGCTGGGAACTGTGGATTGATATGAAATGTGAGGCTTATGGATTTGAGATGGTCTTAGAGCCTGGGCAGTGAGGTTGTACCCAGGTTTTGTGTGAGCTGGGGCTCAGGATGTTTTAGGGTAGGACATGGATGTAGGAGTTTGGTTTGGGGAGTAAAGACAAAGGTGTGTAGGCACGGGGACAGGTTGTGTTCATCTGGGAACCATCAGTGAATCAAAGTTCTCAGTGTAACAGGTACCAGAGGGAAGTCTTCGGGATCGATCCAGATGATGCTGAGGTCTGGATTGTCTGTGTTGTCCTCTGCCACTTCCTTCAGAATCTCCAGGAATTCATACCCATCTAGGACAGGGAGAATCCAGTGGGAAAGAGAGAAGCAGTGATTATGGCAGTGATAGTACATCGATGCAACTTCACCTTCAGTGTGACTCCTTGCCACCCCCCACAGAGCATAGCACCCTCACTGGCTCCACCCACAGCTAGCAGATCCCTCATTGCTCTATTGAACAGTGAGGAGCTCCCTTACTCTGTCCTTCCCATAGAATGGTGCTCCCTCAACAGTGAGCGGTTGTTAGTATGAAAATTGATTAGATAGCAATAGAAGTAATGGCCAGAGGAGGTTACAGAGATGGGGAGGTGCATAGATGTCAGAGGAAGCTACAGAGACAGGAAGGGTGTAGAGGACAGAGAAGGTTACAGGGATAAGGAAGTTGGGGGGAACAGAGGGGGTGACAGCAATGGAGAATGGGTCGGGTCCGGTGGGGTGACAGGAATAAAGACTGCTCTCTCAAAATAACTAATGCCCATTCCCCCCACCTTGTGTTTCCAAAATAAAGCCAACAAGATTGGCCTCAGCCCTGTCTCTGGGCATCACCTGCATCATCCTCCTCTGCAAAGGCCACGATGTGTATCCCATTGATGTCGTCCTCCTGAGTCCAGATGGGTGGTGGGGTGTAGGGATGGGGAAGACAAAGAATCACAAGGTCATGAAACAGCTTGTGTCACCAAAGCTGCATCACAGGCAGCGGAAGTTGAAAGGTCACTAGAGGGGTGATAGCAGAACAGTCTCTGAGCAACATGAACACTCACCCAGGTCTCGTACATACTGTCAGGCTTCAGCTTCCGCAGAGTAGCCCTGCAATCATTCAAACCATTATGTTTAGAAAATCATTGAGCATTTCCACAGTAAAGCTCTCCCTGCACTTATATATTACACACTCCCTCTACACTGTCCCATCACACACTCCCAGGGGAGGGTCAGACACAGAGTGAAGCTCCCTCTACACTGTCCCATCACACACTCCCAGGGGAGGGTCAGACACAGAGTGAAGCTCCCTCTACACTGTCCCATCACACACTCCCAGGGGAGGGTTAGACACAGAGTGAAGCTCCCTCTACACTGTCCATTACACATTCCCAGGGGAGGGTTAGACACAAAGTGAGACTCCCTCTACCTTGTCCCATCACGCACTCCCAGGGCATGGGTCAGACACAGAGTGAAGCTCCCGCTACACTGTCCATCATACATTCCCAGGGGAGGATTAGACACAAAGTGAGACTTCCTCTACCCTGTCCCATCACGCACTCCCAGGGCATGGGTCAGACACAGAGTGAAGCTCCCGCTACACTGTCCATCATACATTCCCAGGGGAGGATTAGACACAAAGTGAGACTTCCTCTACCCTGTCCCATCACGCACTCCCAGGGCATGGGTCAGACACAGAGTGAAGCTCCCGCTACACTGTCCATCATACATTCCCAGGGGAGGATTAGACACAAAGTGAGACTTCCTTTACACTGTCCTATCTCACACTCCTAGGGGATGGATTAGACACAGAATGAAACTCCCTCTACACCGTCCCATTATACATTCCCAGAACACAAATCAGACAAAAAGTATTGTTCTCTCTACACTATCCCATCACACACTGACAGAGTATGGTTCAGACACTGAGTGAAGTTCCCTCTACAGTGTCTCCCAGGGATGGGTTAGACATAGAGTGAAGATCCCTCTGCTTTCTGCCCTCTGCTCACCTTTTATGTTCATTGACATAATCGACAATTTCTTTCTCTGTGTAGGGTTTTCCTGGAATTGTATCTGGCTCATCCATAAATGGTTCATAGAAGTCAACTTGGTTCATTTTAAGGTCCAGGTTATTTGCCACCTATATAAAGCAGAGAGAGACTTTGGAGCTCTTAACTATGGTGAGCAACATGTCCCTCACTCTGTTATCTGCCCCTCCGTGATTTCACACACGACCATCGCCGGTCCCCTTGGAAGTGCTTCCTTCCCAGTTTCCCCGCAATCCTCCCATCTTGCAGCCTAACAATCAATGATTGTAGAATCTTCAGTTCCATTCAGAACTCCTCAACAAATGAAGAACTTTGTATCTGTATGTAGTGAGATCTGGTCATTATTCAGACACAGGCTGACAAAATGACAAGTACATTTGCAAAGTATCTGGTAATGGCCATCTCAACAGGAGACAGCATGGCACTAATTTTCAAGCTAGTTATGGGAAGTGGTCAGGACAGTTTTGAAACTCGGGCCCTAACTCAGCTGATGTCAATATTGTTAGACAGAACTTGAAAACAAGAGACATAAGACACTAATGACAGAAGTGATGATATTAGTTTAAAGGAAGAAAGCAGAGGGTAGCTGTGGAAGGAAAGTATTCTGCCTGGAGGTCGGTGACTAGGGGAGTGCCGCAGGGATCTGTCCTGGGACCCCTGCTATTTGTGATTTTTATAAATGACCTGGATGTAGAGGCGGAAGGATGGGTGAGTAAGTTTGCGGATGACACAAAGATTGGAGGAGTTATGGATGGAGCTGTAGGTTGTCGAAGGTTACAAGAGGATATAGACAGGTTGCAGAGTTGGGCAGAAAAATGGCAGATGGAGTTCAATCTGGACAAGTGTGAGGTGATGCATTTTGGAAGGACAAACCAGAAGACTGAGTACAGGATTAATGGTCAGTTACTTAAGAGTGTGGATGAACAAAGGGACCTTGGGGTTCAAATCCATACATCCCTCAAGGTCACTGCACAGGTTGATAGGCTAGTTAAGAAGGCCTATGGGATGCTAGGCTTCATTAACAGGGGGATTGAGTTCAAGAGTAGAGAGGTCATGTTGCAACTCTACAAATCTCTGGCAAGACTGCACTTAGAGTAGCGTGTTCAATTCTGGTCACCTCATTATAGGAAGGATGTGGAAGCTATGGAGAGGGTGCAGAGGAGATTTACCAGGATGTTGCCTGGTTTGGAGAACAAGTCATATGAAGCAAGGTTAGCAGAGCTGGGACTTTTCTCTTTGGAGCATAGAAGAATGAGAGGGAACTTTATAGAGGTCTACAAGATTATGAGAGGCATAGGTAGGGTGGATAGTCAGTACCTGTTTCCCAGGGCACCAATAGCAAACACCAGAGAGCATATGTACAAAATTAAGGGAGGGAAGTTTAGGGGAGACATCAGGGGTAAGTTTTTTACACAGAAGGTTGTGAGTGCCTGGAATGACTTGCCAGGGATGGTGGTGGAGGCTAAAACATTAGGGGTATTTAAGACAACACAAGTGAATCTGCAGATGCTGGAAATAAGTAAAAACACAAAATGCTGGCAGAACTCAGCAGGCCAGTCAGCATCTATGGGAGGAGGTAGTGATGATTTTTCGGGCCAAAACCCTTCATCAGGAGTGAAGTAACATGGGATGGTTGAGGGGGGATAAGAAGTAGGCTGAAGGGAAATGGGCTGGGGGAAGGTGGAGAATTATGGGAAATAAAAGAGAAAGAAAGGTAGGGCTGGGGGGAGATTATAGTGAGGGGGGAAAAAGAGAGAGAAAGAGAACCAGACTAAAATTATAGATAGGGATGGGGTGGGGGGGGGCAGGGGTATCAACGGATGTCTGTGAGTTGAATGTTCATGCCGGCAGGTAGGAGGCTACCTAGGCGGGAGATAACCTGCGGGAGATAACCTCCATCAACCTGCGTGTGGCCTCATCTTGACAGTAGATGAGGCCATGGACAGACATACCGGAGTGGGAGTGGTCTGTGGAGTTGAAGTATGTGGCCACAGGGAGATCCCGCCACTGCTGGAGGACTGAGTGCCGGTGTTCGGCGAAGCGGTCTCCCAGTCTGTGACGGGTCTCCCCAATGTATAAATGGCCACATTGGGAGCACCGGATACAGTATATCACCCCAGTTGACTCGCAGGTGAAGTGGTGCCTCACCTGAAAGAACTGTCTGGGGCCTAGGATGGTGGTGAGGGAAGAAGTGTGGGGGCAAGTGTAGCACTTCTTCCGTTTGCAGGGATAAGTGCCTGGAGGGAGGTTGGTGGGGAGGGATGGGGGGGATGAATGGACAAGGGAATCGCATAGGGAGCGATCCCTGCGGAAAGCCGAGAGTGGGGGAGAGGGGAAGATGTGGCTGGTGGTGGGATCCTGTAGGAGGTGGCGGAAGTTATGGAGGATTATACGGGTGGCAGAAGTTATGGAATTTAAGAGCATCTTGGACAGGCACGTGGATGAAAGAAAAATGGAAGGTTATGGGGTCGTGTTGGTTTAGTACTTTTTTTAAGGATTATATGGATCGGCACAACATGGAGGATTGAAGGGCTTGTACTGTGCTGTAGTGTAGTGTTCTATGGTTCTAAGTCTTCTAAAAGCATGGGGTGGTACATCAGACTGAAGCAAGGAGAGGTTAAAAGTGTCTGACTGATGTTGCTCCTCCTACAGTTGCAGGAGAAAGTACAAGGAGACAGGGACCATAAGAATATGAGACATAGGAGCAGAATTAGGCCTTTCAGTCCAACAGGTCTGCTCCGCCATTTCATCATGGCTGATTCTATATCCCATTCAACTCCATACAGCTGACCTCTCACCATATCCCTTGATGCACCAACCAATCAAGAATCTATCAATTTCCACTTTAAATATACCACAGGCTTGGTCTCCACTGCAGTCTGTGGCAGAGCATTCCGCAGATTTACTACTCTCTGGCCCAAAAATTTCTCCTTACCTGTGTTCCAAAGGGTCGCCCCTCAACTTGTAGGCTGTGCCCTCTAGTTCTGGATACCCCCATCATAGGAAACATCCTCTCCACATCCACCCTATCCAGTCCTTTAAACAATCGCTAAGTTTCAATGAGATCCTCCTGCATTCTTTTAAATTCCAGTGAGTACAGGCCCAAAGCTGCCAAATACTCCTCATGTTAACCCCTTCATTCCCAGAATAATCCTTGTGAACCTCCTCTTGATTGAGTCCAATGACAACACAACCTTTCTGCGATATGAGGCCCAGAACTGTTGACAATACAAAGTGCAGCCTGACCACTGCCTTATAAAGGCTCAACATTATCTCCTTGCTTTTATATTATATTCCCTTTGAAATAAATGCCAACATTGTGTTTGCCGTCTTTACTCTAGACTGAACCTGTAAATTAACCTTCTGGAAGCCTTGCTCGAGGACTCTAAGTCCCTCTGCACCTCTGATGTTCAAACCTTATGCCCATTTAGATAATAGTCTGCACTATTGTTTATACCAAAATGTGTTATCATGCATTTTCCAATACTATATTCCATCTGCCACTTTTTTCCCCATTCTTTCAATTTGTTTAAGTCCTACTGCAAACGCATTTCTTCCTCTACCCCTCTATCTACTCTCCACCTATCTCCATATCATCCGCAAACTTTGCCACAAATGAGTCTGCTCTGCCATTTTATCATGGTTGATCTATTTTCATCTCAGTCCCATTCTCCTGTCTTCTCCCCATAATCTTTCATGCCATGACTGATCAATAATCTATCAACCTCCACCTTAAATGAACCCAGTGACCTGGCCTCCACAGACGCCTTTGGTAATGAGTCCACAGATTCACCACCCTCTGGCTAAAGAGATTCCACCTAATCTTTGTTCTAAATGGACATCATTCTTTTTCGAGGCTGTGCCTTCTGGTCCTAGACTCTCCCACCAAAGGAAGCATCCTCTTCACATCCACTCTATCAAGGCCTTTCAACATTATGGATGAGCCTCCCATGGGGGATCTTCTCAAACGCCTCACTAAAATCCATGTAAGCAACATTTGCTGCCTTGTTTTCATCAATTATCTTCATTGCCTCCCTATAAACTCAATTAAGTCTGTAAGGCATGAATTACTCACACAAAAGCATGCTGGCTGTCCCAAAGTCGGCCATGGTTTTCCAAATGCTCATAAATCGTATCTCCAAAGCCCCAACATCATTCCTGTAATAGGGCTACCAAAATTGAATGCAATACTCCAGATGTGGTTTAGATAGATTTATACAGTTGTAACTCTGTTGTTTCAGAGAAGTTTCTGAGCCTTGAGGTCAAAGCCTGGACAAATACAGACAAGCCTGCCATACATCTTCTTCAACACCCACTCAAATGATGTGGCTATTTTTCAAAGAGCTATGGACTTGAACAGAAAGTTCCTGCTCTACATCAATTCTGTTCAGTGCAGAGTTTCCTCAAATCCCTTCTTATGAATCAGATTTTCTTTTCCGTCTCTCCATCTGTAGCCCATCCTCACCTCCCCTTTCCAAGTTCATCACTCCCTCTTCACCACCCCTCCGAGAGTGCAGCATTCCCATAGCATGCTTCCCTCACTGCCCACAGCACTATCCCACCCCCTTCTCCCCCTAGTTCAGAGCTTCATCTTTACCCTTCCCCAATGTGGTTCTTCCACACTGTTCATCCCACAATGTGGCACACTCGCACTGTCCCTCCCACCGTATGGAGTTTTGTCCCATGGTGTGGAGCTACCTCACTACCCCTCCAACAGTGTAGCATTCCCTCACTGTCATTTCCCCAGCACAGCTCACCCTTGATACTACTGTGGCTGAATATGCAGCTCTGCCGTGTGTCAGACAGCATGTCAGTACTATCAGTGACCAGAAACAATTGCTTCAGTTCACCCAGCAGCTCCAGACTCACCCGTTTGCTGAAAGTGGCATAGAATGCAATATAGGGTTGAAACTCTTCTGCTGCCTCTTCAAATGCTTTGAACTCTGGGGATTAAGAAGGGTAATTATTATCTCTTGATGCATTTGGAGTACTATGCACAGTTACGCTCTCCATACAGAACAAAGATTAGCATAGGGGACTGTCCCTTCAGCCCATGATGCTGTGCTAAAATAATTAAGTTTATGATGTTTAATTAAACTAATCTGCCCATATCTGTCCATTCCCATTTAAGAGCCTTAAATACCTCTGTCATATCTTTCTGAACCACCACCTCCGACCACGCATTCCATACACTCACAACAAAACACTCTGCACAACAAAATTTGGTCCCTACAGTTCTTCTTTGAACTTACAACCCACCCCACCCCATATCTTAAATGCATGCACTCAGATATCAGATATTTCAGCCCTAGGGTACAGTAAAAAGGTTTTCTACTTTATCTTTGCCTCTCATTATCTTGTAAACCTCAATCAGATCTTCCATCAGCTTTGTTTTAAATAGCTGTCACATAACTTCTTTGCTTTTCCTCAATCCTCTGACCAATGAAAGCAAGCAAGCTATATGCCTTCTTTACCATCCAATCCACTTGGGTGGCCATATTCAGATAGCTAAGGACTAGAATCCAAGTTTCCCTCTGCACATTAAGGCTGTTAAGGGCTCCGCCATTAACTGTATACTTTCCTCTTACATTTGACTTCCAAAAATGCAATACCTCACATTTAATTAGATTAATTAGATTAGATTAATTATCCGGTGACTAGTGGTGTGCCTCAGGTATCTGTACTGGGTCCATTGTTGTTTGTCATATACATTAATGATCTGGATGATGGGGTGGTAAATTGGATTACTAAGTATGCAGATGATACTAAGGTAGGTGGCATTGTGGATAATGAAGCAGGTTTTCAAAGCTTGCAGAGAGATTTAGGCCAGTTAGAGGAGTGGGCTGAACGATGGCAGATGGAGTTTAATGCTGATAAGTGTGAGGTGCTACATTTTGGTAGGAATAATCCAAATAGGACATACATGGTAAATGGTAGGGCATTGAAGAATGCAGTAGAACAGAGTGATCTAAGAATAATGGTGCATAGCTCCCTGAAGGTGGAATCTCATGTGGATAGGGTGGTGAAGAAAGCTTTTGGTATGTTGGCCTTTATAAATCAGAGCATTGAGTATAAGAGTTGGGATGTAATGTTAAAATTGTACAAGGCATTGGTAAGGCCGAATTTGGAGTATTGTGTACAGTTCTGGTCACCGGATTATAGGAAAGATGTCAACAAAATAGAGAGAGTACAGAGAAGATTTACTAGAATGTTACCTGGGTTTCAGCACCTAAGTTACAAGGAAAGATTGAACAAGTTTGAAAGATTGAACGCTCCCTGACCTTTAGCATTATCATGGAAAAGGGTAGAATCAGAGAGGACAGGAAAATTTTTAATTGGGGAAGGGCAAATTATGAGGCTATAAGGCTAGAACTTGTGGGTGTGAATTGGGATGATGTTTTTGCAGGGAAACATACTATGGACATGTGGTCGATGTTTAAGGATCTCTTGCAGGATGTTAGGGATAAATTTGTCCCGGTGAGGAAGATAAAGAATGGTAGGGTGAAGGAACTATGGGTGACAAGTGAAGTGGAAAATCTAGTTAGGTGGAAGAAGGCAGCATACATGAGGTTAAGGAAGCAAGGTTCAGATGGGGCTATTGAGGAATATAGGGTAGCAAGAAAGGAGCTTAAGAAGGGGCTGAGAAGAGCAAGAAGGGGGCATGAGAAGGCCTTGGTGAGTAGGGTAAAGGAAAACCCCAAGGCATTCTTCAATTATGTGAAGAACAAAAGGATGACAGGAGTGAAGGTAGGACCGATTAGAGATAAAAGTGGGAAGATGTGCCTGAAGGCTGTGGAAGTGAGTGAGGTTCTCAATGAATACTTCTCTTCGGTATTCACTACTGAGAGGGAACTTGATGACAGTGAGGACAATATGAGTGAGGTTGATGTTCTGGAGCATGTTGATATTAAGGGAGAGGAGGTGTTGGAGTTGTTAAAATACATTAGGACGGATAAGTCCCCGGGGCCTGATGGAATATTCCCCAGGCTGCTCCATGAGGCAAGGGAAGAGATTGCTGAACCTCTGGCTAGGATCTTTATGTCCTCATTGTCCGTGGGAATGGTACCAGAGGATTGGAGGGAGGCGAATGTTGTCCCCTTATTCAAAAAAGGTAGTAGGGTTAGTCCAGGTAATTATAGACCAGTGAGCCTTATGTCTGTGGTGGGAAAGCTGTTGGAAATGATTCTTAGAGATAGGATCTATGGGCATTTAGAGAATCATGGTCTGATCAGGGACAGTATGGCTTTGTGAAGGGCAGGTCATGTCTAACAAGCCTGATAGAGTTCTTTGAGGAGGTGACCAGGCATATAGATGAGGGTAGTGCAGTGGATGTGATCTACATGAATTTTAGTAAGGCATTTGACAAGGTTCCACATGGTAGGCTTATTCAGAAAGTCAGAAAGCATGGGATCCAGGGAAGTTTGGCCAGGTGGATTCAGAATTGGCTTGCCTGCAGAAGGCAGAAGGCTGTGGTGGAGGGAGTACATTCAGATTGGAGGGTTGTGACTAGTGGTGTCCCACAAGGATCTGTTCTGGGACCTCTACTTTTCGTGATTTTTATTAACAACCTGGATGTGGGGGTAGAAGGGTGGGTTGGCAAGTTTGCAGATGACACAAAGGTTGGTGGTGTTGTAGATAGTATAGAGGATTGTCGAAGATTGCAGAGAGACATTGATAGGATGCAGAAGTGGGCTGAGAAGTGGCAGATGGAGTTCAGCCCGGAGAAGTGTGAGGTGGTACACTTTAGAAGGACAAATTCCAAGGCAGAGTACAAAGTAAATTGCAGGATACTTGGTAGTGTGGAGGAGCAGAGGGATCTGGGGGTACATGTCCACAGATCCCTGAAAGTTGCCTCATGGGTAGATAGGGTAGTTAAGAAAGCTTATGGGGTGTTAGCTTTCATAAGTCGAGGAATAGAGTTTAAGAGATGCGATGCACTGCTCTATCTTCATCAATGTGTTTTGCTACATCTTCAAAGAATTCAATTAGGCTTGTAAGGCATGAGCTGCCCTTGATAAAGCCATGTTGACTATCCCTAATCAGATTATGTCTCTCCAAATGTTCATATATCCTGCCTCTTTGGATCTTCTCCGAAAACTTGCCTACTACTGAAGTAAGACACACTAGCCTATAATTTTCTAGGTTATCTCTACTCCCTTTCTTGAACAAGAGAACAGCATTTGCAACTCTCCAATCCTCTGATACTTCTCCCATCCCTATTGATGATGCAAAGATAATCATCGGAGGCTCAGCAGTCTCCTCACAGTAGCCTGGGGTATATCTCATCCAGTCCCAGTGACTTATCTAGCTTAATACATTTCAACAGCTCCAGGTCATCCTCTTTCTTATTGTCTATACACTCAAGTGTTTCAGTCCACTGAAAGTCATCCCTACAATTGCAAAGGTCTTTTTCCCTCGTGAATACTGAAGCAAAGTATACTACTGCTACCTCCTCTGGCTCTATGCACATTTCCACTATTGCACCTGATGGCTCCTATTCTCATACAGCTTATCCTTTTGCTCTTCACATACTTGTAGGGGTTTGGGGTTTTCCTTAATCCTGCTCACCAAGGCCTTCTTCTGGCCCCTTCTAGTTCTCATAATTTCATTCTTGAGCTCCTTCCCGGCATCCTTGTAATTTTCTAGAACTCTAACCATACCTAGTTTCTTGAACCTTTTGTAAGCTTTTCCTTTCTTCTTAACTAGATTTTGTACATCCTTTGTACACCATGGTTCTTTTATCCTACCATCTTTTCCCTGCCTCAGTGGAACATACACATGCTGAATGCCATGCAAATGTTCCCTGAACATTTGCCACATTTCTGCTGTGCATTTCCCTGACATCATCTGCTCCTAATTTATGCTCCCAAGTTTCTGCCTAATGGTGACCAGTGTGTGCCTCAGGGATTTGTTCTGGGACCCCTTCTCTTCATGATTCTTATAAATGACCTGGATGAAGAAGTGGAGGGATGGGTTAGTAAATTTGTTGATGACACAAAGGTTCGGGGTGTTGTGGATAGTGTGGAGGGATGTCAAAGGTTACAGTGGGACATCAATAGAATGTAAAACTGGGCTGAGAAGTGGCAGATGGAGTTCAACCCAGATAAGTGTGAGGTGGTTCATTTTGGGAGGTCAAATATAATGGCAGAATATAGTATTAATGGTAAGACTCTTGGCAGTGTGGAAGATCAGAGGAATCTTGGGGTCTGAGTCCATAGGGCACTCAAAGCTGTTGCACAGGTTGACTGTGTAGTTAAGAAGGCAAACGGTGCATTGGCCTTCATCAACCTTAGGATGAGTTTAAGAGCCGAGAGGTAATGCTACAGCTATATAGGACCCTGGTCAAACCCCACTTGGAGTACTGTGCTCTGTTCTGGTTACCTCACTACAGGAAGGATGTGGAAACTATAGAAAGTGTTAATAGGAGATTTACAAAGATGTTGCCTGGATTGGGGAGCATGTCCTTTGAGAATAGGTTGAGTGAACTTGGTCTTTTCTCCTTGGAGCGGCAGAGGATGAGAGGAGACCTGATAGAGTTGTAGAAGATGATGAGAGGCTTTGGTTGTGTGAATAGTCAGAGGCTTTTTCCCAGGGCTGAAATGGCTAACACACGGGCACAGTTTTAAGTTGATAGGAAGTAGGTATAGAGGAGATGTCAAGGTTAAGATTTTTACACAAAGAGTGGTGAGTGCGTGGAATGGGCTGCCTGTGACCGTGATGGAGGTGGATATGATAGGGTATTTTAAGAGATTCCTGGATAGGTACATGGAGCTTAGAGAAATAGAGGGTTATAGGTAACCCTAGGTAATTTCTAAAGTAAGTAGATGTGTGACACAGCATTGTGGGCCAAAGGACCTGTTTTGTGCAGTAGATTTTCTATGTTTCTATGTAATAGCATCATATTTCCCCATACCCTAATTAAAAGTTTTCCCAAATTGTTTGCTCCTAGCCCTCTCCAGCGCTATAGTAAAGGAGATAAAATTGTGATCACTACCTCCAAAATGTTCTCACACCAGGAGATCTGACAGCTGATCAGGTTCATTTCCCAATACCAGATCAAGTATAGCCTCTCCTCTAGTTGGCTTGTCAACATATTGCGCCAGAAGACCTTCCTGAACACACCTAACAAACTCCACCCATCTAAACCCCTTGCTCTAAGGAGATGCCAGTCAATATTAGGAAAGTCAAAATCATCCATCACACATACTTATTATTATTGCACTGTTCCAGAATCTGCCTCCCTATCTGCTCCTCAATGTCTCTGTTGCTACTGGGGGCTCTATAAAAAACACCCAGTGGAGTTACTTCCTCTTTCCTGTTTTTGACTTCTACCCAGAATGACTCAGTAGACTTCCTCCTTTTCTGCAGCCGTGATGCTATTCCTGATTAGCAATGCCACACCCCCACCTCTTTTGCCTCCCTACCTGTCCTCTTTGAAATATCTAAAGCCCGGCACACTGAGCTGCCATTCCTGCTCCTGAGACATCCAAGTCTTTGTTATGGCCACAACATCATAGTTCCACATATTGATCTAACTTCATCTACCTTGTTTATCATACTCCTTGCATTAAAATAGACACATCTCAAGCCATCTGGCTGAGTGCATCTTTGCTCTGTCATCTGCTTATCCTTCATCACAAACTCCTTACAAGCTGTCTCTACTTATGTGCCAGCTGCCCCATGCTCTGCTTCTTCACTTCAGTTCCCACCACCCTAAAAATCTATTTCAAACTCTCCCCAACAGCATTAGCAAACCTTTCTCCCACGATATTGGTTCCCCTCCAGTTCAGGTGCAACCCATCCACTTGTGCAGGTCACTCCTTCCCCAGAAAAGGTTCCAATGATCCAAGAACTTGAAACCCTGCCCCCTGCACCATCTCCTTAGTCACTCATTCATTTGTGCTGTCTTACTTTTCTGACCTTCCCTAGTTCATGGCATCAGGAGAAATCTAGAGATTAACACCTTGGAGGGTCTGCTCTTCAGCCTCCTTCCTAACTCCCTAAACTTAGTGCGCAGGACCTCTATCCCTCTCCGTCCATGTCATTTGCACCAACATGTATCACAACCTCTGGCTGCTCACCCTCCCCTTCAAGAACATTCTGCAACCGCTTAGTGACATCCTAGACCCTAGCACTCAGGAGCCAAACACTATCCTGGCATCTCTTTTGTTATTTATAGGTATCAACATACAGTTCATATCCTACTCTGGATCCCTGAAGAACACTACCTGTCATGGATATCCAGCCAGAGCATGTCACATCAAAAACTAACCTCTCTTTTCAGTGGAAAAGGTAATTCTGAATCCAAATGGCCATGTTACTGTGGATCTCATGCATCGTAATCTTCTGGATGAGCATACCATGAGGCATCTTGTCAAATACCTAACTAAAATCAATGTAGACAATATCTAGAGTTCTACTTTTGGCAACTACCTTTGTTACCCCCTCAAAAGACATGACCTGCCCCCCATAAAGCCAACTGACTGTCCCTTATCAGGCCATGCAGTTTGAAACATGTGTAAATCCTATTTCTAAGAAACCTTTCCAATAACTTCTCTGCCATTGATATGATTTGCTGGTCTATAATTTCCTGGATTATCCATTATCCCTATCTTCTTCTTGACCAAAGAAGAAATTTAGCTACTCACTATTCCTCTGCGATCTTGCCTGTGGGTTGAAAACATACAAAAATCTAGGTCAAGACCTCAGCAAGCTCCTCTCTTGCCTCCTTCAATAAACAGGGATGTATTCTTCGGACTCTGGGGAATTATTTTTCAAGAGACCCAACATCCCCTCCTTCCTGATCTCAAAATGCCCCAGCATGGAAGAATTCCCCACATTGATCTCACTATCGTCCATATACTCTCCTTGGTGAATCTCAATGCAAACTATTAATTTAGTACTTCGTCCACATCCTCTGATTCCAAGTATAAATACCCTGCTTTATCCTTGAGTGGTCATGCCCTCTCCCTAATTATCCCATTTTTATTATCTCCTCTATCACGTATATAACATCGAAACCCAGTTCTATTCCTCTTCAAACTAAGTCTCCATGATGGCCACAACTTCATGATTCCATGAACTATACAGGACACGTCCATCTGCTTCATCCATAATGCTTCTTGCATTGAATCAGATGCACTTCTAATGATCAGTCCCACCATGTTCATTTATATGGCTCTGTCTGTTCTTCCTTTCAAACTTGTCAGAACACCTCCCCTGGATCAGGCCCACACCGAAAGCACTGTGCACAGCTTTGGTCTCCAGACTGCAGGATTAGATCAAACTGGGTGTAGTGTGTGCAAGTATGATATCTAAATCCTTGGGTTCAACCATACCAGTGTACCATGTACATTTCTGGTCTCCATATCCCTTTGTTAGTCCACACAGGGAACACTGCACAGTTCTACTCTCCCTACCCCTGGGTCAGACCATACTAGCAGCATCATGCACAGTTCTGACCTTCATATCTCTGGATCACATCACATTGGGAGCACGGTGTCCTGTTCTGATTTCCATATCCTTCAGTTAGACCATACTGAGAGCATTGGTGTGTTTATTTCTGATCTTACATATTCCTGGGTCAGACCACACTATGATCAACCTGTATCACATGTGCAACTCTTTAGATCTCCCTCTGTATTGCAGAGGAAGATAATCAAAGGTGTAGGATGGCAATGCTGAGATGGCTGGCAAGACCAGACAGGAGGGTGGAACAGCCATTTGCAATTCTATGACTGCTAAAATCTTACGTTCTGAATCTTCGTTCTTGAAGTACCCAACCAGCTTGATTTCATCCTCATTATCCTCAAACGTTTCTAGCTCATCCTCATCGTCGATCATCTCCACTGGGTCTTCCAGAACCTTTAGAAATACCAGCAGGTCAGCAATCACTATCACAGCACAAAACAAGTCAACTACACACAGTCCTCCCAATTCCACCTCCACCTTTGCTGCTCTCCACCAGTCCCTCACCATCATCACCAACCCACATATCTGGACTCCCACATGAGGCACTGATTATTGTTGGTCATGCGACCAGAGGCTCTCACCCTGTAGAATGGATACCTGATATCCCAGTAGGGTTGGGCACAGGGTATCAGGATGGGTGCCTGTTTGGATGAGTAGGAAGAGGGTCTGGGAGGGTGAACTCCATTGGGATCTTGGAACACATCCATTGCTGGAGGACTACTCTGAAGGTTAGTGGAACTATAGTGAAGGCACTGCCTGAGGGGAAGAGTTGGAACGGTGGGGATTACACCAACCAAGATCCCACCCTGGTTAGACACACTGGAAGATCTATTTCAAGTGCTCCTTTTATAGACTAAATTAGGAAAGAGATACCTAAACCATGGATTTGAGTTGTTCTACTTTGTCACCTGGCTGAGTGACTCCAACAGGTGGTAATATTGCAGTCACAGTGTGTTGATGGAGGGAGGGGTTGTTTACGGAGGAGGAGGGAAGGAGTTTTTAGGGCAGCAGATGGGGAGGTTGTTTAGGGCTGAAGGAATGAGTATTTAGGAAGCTGGAGAGAGGGAGTGTTTAGTGAGGCGGAGGAAAGGAATGATTCAGAAGTTGGATAGAGAGCTGATAGAGCGGCTCCTTTGTTCTGGATGGTGTTGGCTTTCTTGACAGTTGTTGGAGCTGCAGTTACCCAGACAAGTGGTGAATGATCTATCACATTCATGACCTGTAAATGGGGAGAGCCATGAGATATTGGAATTTGAATCACGCCCCACAAGATCTCCAGTCTCTGACCTGCTCCTAGGGCTATGATGTTTATCCATAGTCATAGGCTGATCTGGTTGATATTCTATTCGGTGGTGACCTTAGGATGTTGATGGTGGAGACTGAATGATGGAATGCCAGTGGCTAGACTCGCTCTTGTTGGAGAAGGTCTTTGTCTGGCAGTTATGTAGTTGTAATGGTACCTATCACTTCTCAACCTTAATCTGAATGTTGTCTGGATCATCTGGAAAGTGGGTGGGATCCAGGTGCAATTCCCCTAGGCAACAAGGAACCTCATGTCTCCTTGTTTGGTACAGAAGTCTTCAAATTTTAAACAAAAACTAAGGAGTTGGTAAGGCCATAAGACCATAAAATAAAGGAGCAGAAGTAGGCCATTTGGTCCATCGAGTCTGCTCTACCATTCAATCATGGGCTGAGCCAATTCTTCCAGTCATATCCACTCCCCTGCTTTCTCCCATACCCTTTGATGCCCTGGCTAATCAAGAACCTATCTATCTCTGCCTTAAATGCACCCAATGACTTGGCCTCTGCAGCCACTCATGGCAACAAATTCCACAGATTTACCACCATCGGACTAAAGTAATTTCTCCACATCTCTGTTCTAAATGGATGTCCTTCAAACCTGAAGTCATGCCCTCTTGTCCTAGACTCCCTTACCATGGGAAATAACTTTGCCATATCTAATCCGTTCAGGCCTTTTAACATTCAGAATGTTTTGATGAGATGCCCCCTCATTCTCCTGAACTCCAGGGAATACAGCCCAAGAGCTGCCAGACATTCCTCATATGGTAACTCTTTCATTCTTGGAATCATTCTCATGAATGTTCTCTGAATTCTCTCCAACGTCAGTATATCCTTTCTAAAATAAGGAGCCCAAAATTGCACACAATGCTCCAAGTGTGGTCTCACGAGTGCCTTATGGAGCCTCAACATCACATCCCTGCTCTTATATTCTATACCTCCACAAATGAATGCCAACATTGCATTCGCCTTCTGCACCACCGACTCAACATGGAGTTAATCTTTAGGGTATCCTGCACAAGGACTCTCAAGTCCCTTTGCATCTCTGCATTTTGAATTCTCTCCACATCTAAGTAATAGTCTGCCTGTTAATTTCTTCCATCAAAGTTCATGACCATACACTTTCCAACATTGTATTTCATTTGCCACTTCTTTGCCCATTCCCCTAAACTATTTAAGTGTCTCTACAGGCTCTCTGTTTCCTCAACACTACCCTATCTTTGTATCATTGGCAAATTTAGTCACAAATCTATTAATCCCATAGTCCAAATCATTGGCATACTATGTAAAAAGCAGTGGTCCCAACAGCGACCTCTGTGGAACTCCTCTAGTAACCGGCAGCCAGCCAGAATAGGATCCCTTTATTCCCACTCTCTGTTTTGTGTTGATCAGCCAATGCTCCACCCATGCCAGTAACTCCCCTGTGATTCCACGGCCTCTTATCTTGCTAAGCAGCCTCATGTGCAGCACCTTGTCAAAGACCTTCTGAAAATCCAAGTACACCACATTTACTACATCTCCTTTGTAAGTCCTGGTGACCAAAACCTGGTTCTAACTTGGGACCTGCCAACCTCTAGGCCATGCAGTTGTTAATTTGAGATCTAGAGAAGGGGAGGTTTCAATTTTCAACCACACGGAAGGTCAGTGCTCGCTGCTTCTGAGGGCCACCAGCAGCCAGGGTGGGTAGGAAGTTGGTTGTAGCACGTGGGTGAGAGAAAGGAGAGACTACCTGGTACATTCTGTCTTCTCCTCCCACCCATCAGTAACAATATAAAAGCCTGTAAGTATGTACTGTACCATGAAGCTCATGGACAAGTTCTATACTACTCTTATCAGACTCTTAAATGGACCTCTTGTCCTATAAGAGACTTGGCCTCAAAATCCACATCTTTCTGATCTTGGACCTTATTGTTTACCTGTATTACACTTACTTAGTAGATATTACACATTATTCTATATTCTATTTTTATAAGACCATAATACCATAAGATAAAGGAGCAGAATTAGTCCATTTAGCCCATTGAGTCTTTTCCGCAATTTCATCATGGCTGATCCAATTTTCCTCTCAGCCCCAATCTCCTTCCTTGTATCTTCTTCCCTGTATCCCTCATGCCCTCGCCAATCAAGAATCTATCAACTTCTGCTTTAAATATTGTATCTTCCATAGTGAAGACTGATGAAAATTACTTATTCAGTTCATCCACCATTTCCTTCACCCCCTTTACTGCCTCTCCAGCATGTTTTTCCATCGGTCTGATATCCACTCTCACCTCTCTTTTACACTTCATGTATCTGAACAAACTTTTGGTATCCTCTTTAATATTATTGGCTAGCTTACTTTTGTATTCCATCTTTCCCTTCTTAATGGCCTTTTTAGTTGCCTTCTATCTTGTTTTAAAAGCTTCCCACTGCTCTAACTTCCCATTAATTTTTGCTCCATTATATGCCATCTCTTTGGTTTTTATGCTGGCTTTGGCTTCTCTTGTTAGCCACAGTTGTGTCATCTTTCCTTTAGACCATAAAACCTTAAGACATAGGAGCAGAATTAGGCCATTTGGCTCATTGAGTGTGCTCTGCCATTCAATTATGGCTGATCCTCAATTCCCTTTCTCAGCCCCACTTCTCGGCCTTCTCCCCGTAACTTTTGATGCCATGTCCAATCAAAAACCGATCAATCTCTGCCCTAAATACACCTAATGACAGACTCCATAGCTACCTCTGGTGACAAATTCCACAAATTCTGGCTAAAGAAATCTCTACACATCTTTATTTTAAATGGGTGCCCTTCTATCCTGAGGCTGTGCCCTCTTGTCCTAGAGACCCCCACCCTGGGAAATGTCCTTTTCACATCTACTTTGTCTAGGTCTTCTAAATTCCAGTGAGTACAGACCCAAAGCAGTCAAATGTTCCTCATACAATAACCCTTTCATTCTCAGAATCATTTTTGTGAACCTCTTCTGAACCCTCTCCAATGCCAGCACACCTTTTCTTAGATGAGGAGCCCAAAACTGTTCACAATACTCAAGGTAAGGCCTCACCAGTGCCTTATAAAGCCTCAGCATCACATCCCTGCTCTTGTATTCTAGACTTCTTGAAATGAATGCTAGCATTTCATTTGCCATCCTCACCATTGATTCTACCTGCAATTTAACCATTAGAATGTTCTGCACAAGGACTCCCAAGTCCTTTTGCATCTCAGAATTTTGGATTTTCTCCCCACTTAGAAAATAGTCTGCATATTTATTTCCACTACCAAAGTCCATGACCATGCATTTACCAACATTACATTTCATTTGCCACTTTCTTGCCCATTCTCCTATTCTGTCTAAGTCCTTCTGCAGCCTACCTGTTTCCTCAACACTACCTCTCCCTCCACTGATCTACCACCTGTAAACTATGTAACAAAGCCATCTATTCCATCATCTAAATCATTGATATACAACATAAAAATAAGCAGTTCCAACACCAACCCCTGTGGAACACCACTAGTCAAACAGAAAAGGATCCTTTTATTCCCAGTCACTGCCTCTTTCCAATCAGCCAATGGTCCAGCCATACTAGTAACTGTCCTGTAATACTATGGGCTCTTAACTTGGAAAGCAGCCTTGTGTGTGTCACCTTATCAAAAGTCTTCTGAAAGTCCAGATATACAACATCCATTTCATCCCCTTACTCTATCTTGCTTGTAATTTCTTCAAAGAATTCCAACAGTTTCAGCAGGCAAGATTTTCCCTTAAGGAAGCCATGCTAACTTTGTATCTTGTCCTGTGTCACTAAGTACTCCATCACCTCATCCTTAACATTGACTCCAACATCTTTCCAACTACTGAGGTCAGGCTAACTGATCTATAATTTCCTTTTTGCTGCCTTCCTCCTTTCTTAAAGAGTGGATTAACATTTGCAATTTTCCAGTCCTCTGGCACCATGCCAGAGTCAAATGATCTTTGAAAGATCATTATTAATGCCTCCACATTCTCTACCTCCACCTCTTTCAGAACCCTAGGCTGTAGTTCACTTATGTACCCTGAGGTCTTTCAGCTTTTTGAGCACCTTGTAATAGTAACTGCACTCACTTCTCTTCCCTCACACTTTTCAATATCTGGCACACTCCTCGTGTTTTCCACAGTGAAGACTGATGCAAAATATTCATTTGGCTCATCTGCCATTACTTTGTCCTCCATTACTACCTCACCAGCATCATTTTCCAATATCAACTCTCATTTCCCTTTTACTCTTTATGTAACTGGAAAATACAATTTGCCTACCAACACAACCGATTGACAGATGATGCAATAACTACTGTTCTACAAACCATCCTTACACATCTGGAGAAGAAGGATGCTTATGTGAGAATGCTGTTCTTGGACTGCAGTTCAGCATTCAACACCATTGTTCCATCCAGGCTTGACAAAAAGTTCAGAGACCTCGGCCTTGACCCTGCCTTGTACAGCTGGATCCTGGACTTCCTGTCAGATCGCTGGCAGGTTGTAAGAGTGGGCTCCCTCACCTCTAACCCTCTGATTCCCAATACAGGAGCTCCTCCGTGCTGCTTACTGAGTCCCCTCCTTTACTCCCTGTATACTCATGACTGTATCGCCACCTACAGCTCCAATCTGCTAACTACATTTGCCAATGACACTACATTGATTGACCTTATCTCAAACAATAACGAGGTGGTCTACAGGGAAAAAGTAATCTCTCTGACACTGTGGTGTCAAGAAAACAATCTCTCCCTTAAAGTAAAAAAAACAAAGGAGCTGGTTGTTGGAGATGGGCTAACCCCTATTTACATCAATGGATCTGGGGTTGAGAGTAAACAGCTTCAAAATCCTCAGCATCCACAGCACCAAGGACCTCACATGGTCTGTACACACCAGCTGTGTAGTGAAAAAGGCACAACAGCACCTCTTTCACCTCAGATGGTTGAGGAAGTTTGGTATGGGCCCCCAAATCCTAAGAACTAAGTATTTACTCAGTAGACCAACATAGTCTATAGAAGTGAAGCAAAACTGCATCAATTTCATGGATCTTGGCCGAATTACAGAGGAGAAGGTGTTTGCTATCCCAAGGCAAATAATGGTGGATAAATTCACAGGGCTGATTAGGGGTTCCTTTGACACTATGGGAGGGAGGCAAGTGCAATAATTGCCATGGCACTAGAAAAAATATTTACATCATCTTTACTGACAGGAGAGGTACCTGAGGATTGGAGGATAGCCAATGTTGTTCCACTGTTTAAAAAAAGCTCTGAACTTAAACCAGTAAATTATAGGCCATAGAGTCTGACACCAGTGGATGGAAAGTTATTGGAAGGTATTCTAAGGGACCGGATATATAAGTATCTGGATAGACATGGCCTGATTAAGGACAGTCTGCATGGCTAAGGACAGGTCATGTCTAATCAATCTTATAGAGTTTTTCGAGGACATTACCGGGAAAATGGATGCAGGCTAGGCAGTAGATGTTGTCTACACGAACTTTAGCAAGTCCTTTGACAATGTCCAGCATGGAAGATTGGTCAAGAAGGTTCAGTCACTCAGCATTCAATATGAGGTAGTATATTGGATTTGACATTGGCTTTGTGGGAGAAGCCAGAGAGTGGTAGTAGAGGGTTGCCTTTCTGACTGGAGGCCTGTGACTAGTGGTGTACCACAGGGATCAGTGCTGGGTCATTTGTTGTTTGTCATCTATATCAACAATCTGGATAATAATGTGGTCAACTGGATCAGCAAGTTTGTGGATGTCCACAAGATTGGGGGGTGAAGTGGACAGTGAGGAAGCCTATCATGGTTTGCAGAGGTATCTGCATCAGCTGGGAAAGTGGGCTGAAAAATGACAGATGGAACTTAATGATGACAGGTGCGAAGTTTTGCACTTCAGTAGGACCAGCCAGGGTAGATCTTACACAGTGAGTGGTATGGCAATGATAATGTGGAGAATAAAGGGATCTTGGAATACAGGTCCAAAATTTGTTGAAAGTAGCATCACAGGTAGATTGGTTCATAAAGAAAGCTTCTGGTACATTGACCTTCATAAATCAATTTACCGAGCGCAGGAGATGGGATGTTATGTTGAAATTGTCTAAGACATTGGTGAGGCATAATTTGGAGTATTGTGAGCAGTTCTGTTCATAGAAACATAGAAAACCTACAGTACAATACAGGCCCTTCGGCCCACAATGCTGTGCCGAACATGTACTAAGTTTAGAAATTACCTAGGGTTACCCATAGCCCTTTATTTTTCTAAGCTCCATGTACCTATCCAGGAGTCTCTTACAAGACCCTATCATTTCTGCCTCCACAGCCGCCACTAGCAGCCCATTCCATGAACTCACTGCTTTCTGTGTAAAAAACTTATCCCTGACATCTCCTCTGTACCTGCTTCCAAGCACCTTAAAACGGTGCTCTCTCATGTTTACCATTTCAGCCCTGGGAAAAAGACACTGATTATCCACATGATTAATGCCTCTCATCCTCCGCCGCTCCAAGGAGAAAAGGCCGAGTTCACCCATTCTCATAGGCCATGCTCCCCAGTCCAGGCAACATCCTAGTAAATCTCCTCTGTACCCTTTCTATGGTTTCCACATCCTTCCTGCAGTGAGGTGACCAGAACTGAGCATAGTACTCCAAGTGGGGGTCTGACCAGGGTCCTACATAGCTGTAATGTTACCTCTCAGCTCTTAAACTCAACTCCACTGTGAATGAAGCCCAATGCGCCGTATGCCTTCTTAACCACAGAGTCAACCTGTGCAGCAGCTTTGTATGTCCTATGAACTCGGTTCCCAAGACTCCTTTGATCCTCCACACTGCCAAGAGTCTTACCATTAATACTATATTCTGCCATCATATTTGACCTACCAATTTGAACCACCTCACACTTATCTGGGTTGAACTTCATCTGCCACCTCAGCCCAGTTATGCACCTTATCGATGTCTCACTGTAACCTCTGACAGCCCTCTACACTATCCACACACCCCAACCTTTGTGTCATCAGCAAATTTACTAACCCATCCCTCCACTTCCTCATCCAGGTAATTTATAAAAATCATGAAGAGAAGGGGCTCCCTGAGAACAGATCCCTGAGGTACACCACAGGTCACTGACCTCCATGCAGAACATGACCCATCTACAACCACTCTTCGCTTTCTGTATAAAAGCCAATTCTGGATCCACAAAGCAAGGTCTCTGTGGATCCCATGCCTCCTTACTTTCTCAATAAAGTAAGGAGGCATGTTCACCTACCTACAGGAAGGATGTAAACAAGGTTGAAAGAGTACAGGAAATTTTACAAGGATGTTGCTGGGTTTGGAGGACCTGAGTTAAAAGGAAAGATTGAATAGCTTAGGACTACATTCCTTGGAATGTAGAAGATTGAGAGGAGATTTGATATACAGGATTATGAGAGTTACAGAAAGGATTAATACAAGCAGGCTTTTTCCACTGAGGTTCAACTGGAGGTCCTCAGTTAAGGGTAAAAGGTGAAAAGTTTAATGGAAATATGAGGGGAAACATTTTCACTAAGAGGATTATTAGAATGTGGAATGGATTCTAAGATTTTTTCCAAGTTACTGGCTTCCAGGCTGGAGAAGGTACTACCCCAAATTATTTCGGAAGACCAAACCGGTTTTATTAAAAATCGCTATTCTTTTTTCAATGTTAGATTATTGAATATTGTTTATACTCCTTCACACAATACTTCAGAATGTGTTATTTCATTAGATGCGGAGAAAGCATTGATAGAGTTGAATGGCCTTACTTATTTTATGTGCTGGAGAAGTTTAATTTCAGTCCGACCTTTATTTCTTGGATTAAACTGATATATCAAACTCCAGTAGCCTCGGTGTTTACTAATAATCAAAGATCTCCATTTTTTCGTTTATTTCGGGGCACTAGACAAGGTTGTCCTCTTAGTCCATTACCATTTAACATCGCTTTAGAACCTTTGGCAATTGCCATCAGAGAATCACAGGATATTTTGGGTATTAATCGTGGAACAGATATTCATAAGGTATCTTTATACGCAGATGATTTATTATTATTCATCTCTAACCCTGAGAAATCTATTCCAGCAGTCTTATCATTGTTGGCTCAATTTAGTGAGTTTTCCGGGTATAAGTTAAATCTTAATAAGAGTGAATTGTTTCCTTTGAATAGACAGGTCCCAAACTATGGTATTTTACCGTTTAAATTAGTTAAAGACTCTTTTACTTACTTAGGGATTAAAATTACAAAAAACCATAAAGAATTATTTAGGTTTAATTTTCTACCCTTAATTGATCAGATTAAAGGCTTGTTTACTAAGTGGTCACCATTATCTTTGTCTCTGATAGGTAGGATTAATGCTATTAAGATGGTTATTTTACCTAAATTTTTATATATTTTTCAAGCGGTACCAATTTTTATTCCGAAATCCTTTTTTACTAATGTTGATTCAAAAATTTCCTCATATATATGGCAGAATAAAAATCCCAGGTTAGGTAAAATATACTTACAGAAGACAAGGAAGGATGGTGGGTTGGCATTACCCAATTTCAGATTTTACTATTGGGCAGTTAATATTAGATATTTGATATGTTGGTTGAAAGAATGGGATGGTCCTTTTGGCCCTCAATGGGTGAGTTTGGAAACTAAATCGGTATCTGCTTATGCTCTGGGTTCTATTTTAGGGACATCTCTCCCTTTTGCTCTTTCTAAATTGCCGAATCGAATCGACAACCCAATAGTTAAATATACCTTACGTATATGGTTTCAATTTCGGAAATTTTTCGGGTTGACTCAATTCGTGTTAAATAGTCCTATTGTATCTAATTGTTTTTTCCACCCATCAATTATAGATCAAGCTTTTTTGGCTTGGAAAACTAAGGGATTATTAAGATTTTCTGACTTATTTTTGGACAACTTTTATGTCTTTTGAGCAATTAGCAAATAAATATAATTTGCCTAGATTTCATTTTTTTAGATACTTACAGGTTAGGCATTTTTTAAGTACGGTACTTCCTTCATTCCCAAATTTTGTGTCTTCAGATATTTTGGAGAGTTTATTTGAATTAAACCCTTTTCAAAAAGGGCTTATATCAAAACTTTATAATATAATTATGAAGATACGTTCAGTGCCCTTTGATAAGACCAAAAATGATTGGGAAAGAGAGCTTAATCTTATTATTCCTATTGAGAATTGGGATAGAATTCTTCAATTAGTTAATACATCATCTATATGTGCCAAACATTCATTAATACAATTTAAGGTTGTGCATAGGGCCCATATGTCCAAGGATAAATTAGCTCATTTTTATTCTCATATAAACCCTATTTGTGACAGATGTCAATCAGAAATCGCGTCTTTAACTCATATGTTTTGGTCATGTCCGATTTTGGAAAAATATTGGAAAGATATTTTTGATATTATTTCGGCGGTACTGAACATTGATTTACAACCCCATCCTATTACTGCAATTTTTGGTTTACCGATGATGGGCTCACTTCACTTATCTCCTTCCGCCTGTCGAATGATTGCTTTTCTCACTTTGATGGCTAGAAGATCTATTTTGTTGAATTGGAAGGAAATTAATCCTCCCACGGTATTTCATTGGCTTTCTCAAACTATGTTATGTCTAAATTTAGAAAAAATTAGAAGTGCTGTATTTGATACTTCTATTAAATTTGAAAAGATATGGAGACCATTTATTCAATATTTTCATATGATGTAATGGCCCTGTGCCAGGCTTATTGGTTTTTTCAGCTTTAATCGTATATATGTTGAGAGGATCGGAGTTGACGACATTGATGTTTATGTATGCTTGTGAGATATTATGAACAGCCCTTTTTTTTCTTCTCTTTTTTTTTAGTTTTTTTTTAGTTTTTTCTTCCTTTTTTGTTTTTTTTTCTTAGATATTAGATTAGTAGATTAGTTAACTTTCATATATAGATTTATATTTTTTTTCTCTTTTTTTATATTATATATTATGGAATATCTAGACTTACCTTGTTCATATATACACTATATGGTTTATGTTTGGGAAAGCTTACTTATACTGTATTCATTGCTTATGTATTCCTTCATGTGTAATGGGAGTTTATATGTTTGTAATCCATTATTAATATTTTAATTGTATTTTGTTCATAATATTTTTAATACTAATAAAAAGATTAAAAGAGAGAATGTGGAATGAGCTGCCAACACAAATGGTACAAGCAAGCTTGATTTCAACATTTAAGAGAAGTTTGCATAGGTACATGGCCGGTAGGGAATGGAGGACTATGGCCCCATTGCAGATTAGAGGGTTAGGCTGTTTAAAGATTTCTTGTATGGGCAAAATGGGCCAAAAGACCTGTTTCTGTACTGTACTTCTCTGTGTACTTATACTTCGAAACATAGACACATAGAAAATCTACAGCACGATACAGGCCCTTCGGCCCACAAAGCTGCGCTGAACATGTCCTTATCTGAGAAATTACCTAGGGTTATCCATAGCTTCTATTTTTTTGAGCTCCATATACCTGTCCAGCAGTCTCTTAAAAGACCCTATCGTATCCACCTCCACCACCGTCGCCGGCAGCCCATTCCACACACTCCCCACTCTCTGCATAAAACACTTACCCCTGACATCTCCTCTGCACCTACTTCCAAGCACCTTAAAACTGTGCCCTCTCATACTAGCCATTTCAGCCCTGGGAAAAAGGGCTGTCACCCTCCAATATTATGATCACTGTCTCAATTGGGTCCCTTTACCTTAAGCTCCTGAATCAAATACATTTCATTACACAACACCCAATCCAGACTATCTAATCCCCTCATGGGATAACCCGCAAGCTGCTCTAAATAACAATCTTGGCATTCTACAAATTCTCTCTCTTGAGATCCAAAATCAGCACCAGACATAAAATCACTCATGACTATCTTAACATTGCCTTTTTGACATGCATTTTCTATTTTCTGTTGCAAATTGTAGCTCACCTTCTGGCTACTGTTTGGAGGCTTGTATATACACCCCATCATAGAAGTCGGCGGGATGTACCCCAGGTACTGAGGGAGGAGATTGCTGAACCTCTGGTGATGATCTTTGCATCCTCAATGGGGACGGGAGAGGTTCTGGAGGATTGGAGGGTTGTGGATGTTGTTCCATTATTCAAGAAAGGGAGTAGAGATAGCCCAGGAAATTATAGACCAGTGAGTCTTACTTCAGTGGTTGTTAAGTTGATGGAAAAGATCCTGAGAGGCAGGATTTATGAACATTTTGGAGAGGTATAATATGATTAGGAATAGTCAGCATGGCTTTGTGAAAGGCAGGTTATGCCTTACAAGCCTGATTAAATTTTTTGAGGATGTGACTAAACACATTGATAATGGTAGAACAGTAGATGTAGTGTATATGGATTTCAGCAAGACATTTGACAAGGTACTCCATGCAAGGCTTATTGAGAAAGTAAGGAGGCATGGGATCCAAGGGGAAATTGCTTTGTGGATCCAGAATTAGCTTGCCCACAGAAGGCAAAGAGTGGTTGTAGATGCATCATATTCTGCACGGAGGTCTGTCACCAGTGGTGTGCCTCAGGGATCTGTACTGGGACCTCTATTTATCATGATTTTTATAAATGACCTGGATGAAGAAGTGGAGGGATGGGTTAATTAATTTGCCGATGACACAAAGATTGGAGGTGTTGTGGATAGTGTGGAGGGCTGTCAGAGGTTACAGCAGGACATTGATAGGGTGCAAAAATGGGCTGAGAAGTGGCAGTTGGAGTTCAACCCAGATAAGTGTGAGGTGGTTCATTTTGGTAGGTCAAATATGATGACAGAATATAGTGTTGATGGTAAGACTTGGCAGTGTAGAGGATCAGAGCGATCTTGGGGTCTGAGTCCATAGGATACTCAAAGCTGCTGCACAGGTTGACTCTAGTTAAGAAGGTATACAGTACATTGGCTTTCATCAATCGTGGGATTGAGTTTAAGAGCCAAGAGGTAATGTTGCAGCTATATAGGACCCTGGTCAGACCCACTTGAGTACTGTGCTCAGTTTTGGTCACCTCACTACAGGAAGGATGTGGAAACTATAGAAAGGGTGCAGAGGAGATTAACAAGGATGTTACCTGGATTGGGGAGCATGCCTTATGAGAATAGGTTGAGTGAACTTGGCCTTTTCTCCTTGGAGCGACAGAGGATGAGAGGTGACCTGGTAGAATTGTAGAAGATGTGAGAGGCATTGACCATGTGGATAGTCAGAGGCTTTTTTCCTGTTTAACCATAGCTTATCATGAAACAATTTTCAATGTCTAACTAACCTACCAACCAGTATGTCTTTGGAATGTGGGAGGAAACCGGAGTACTCAGAGGAAATTCATGCCGTCATGGGGAGAATGTACAAAATCCTTACAGGCAGCAGTGGGAATTGAATTCAGTTGGCACTGTAATGCATTGTGCTAACCACTACGCTATGATGCTGCCCTGTTTTTTGCTGTAGAATCTGCTTGAGGGCTTTATAAGGCATTGGTAGGGCCTCACTTGGTCTATTGTGAGCATTGTTTGGCTCTTCATCTAAGAAAGGTTGTGTTGATATTGGAGAGGGTTCAAAGGAGTTCATGAAAATGATTCCGGGATTGAAAGGCTTATCAGCTGATGATTGTTTGATGGCTCTGGGCCAATACTTGCTGGAATTTAAAAGAATGAGGGGGATCTAATTGACCTATTGAATGCTGAAAGCCCTAAATCGAGTGGATGTGAAGAGGATGTTTCCTATAATTTGTAGTCACAGCATTGTGGGCTGAAGGGCCTGTACTGTACTGTATTGTTCTATGTTCTAGTCTATGACCTGAGGACACAGGCTCAGAATAGAGGGTGTCCTTTTAGTACAGATATGTGAATAAATTGCTTTGGCCAGAGGGTGGTGAATCTGAGGAATTCATTGCCACAGATGGCTGTGGAGGCCAGGTCATTTCATGTACTTAAGGTGAATGTTAATCGATTTTTGATAAGTCAGGGCATGATCATTATGGGGAGAAGTCAGGGGAATGGGGCTGAGAAGGAAACAGATCAGCATGATCAAATGGCAGAGCAGTTCTGATTACCTATATGGCCTAATTCTGTTCCTATGTCTTATGGTGTTATGGTCTTATAGTCTCAAACCAAACCAAAAATGTGGTACAGAAAAGGGTGCCCCAGAGGTGTCCAAATAATGGAACATTGAAAGAAGATGGAGTGGGAAAAGAGTCACTGTATGTATAGCAGAAGCCCTCTTTCAATCTCCCCACCATCACTCCCAATCACTTACATCCAGGAGGAACTCCACTATAGTGTCAGCTGCCAGCTCGCCATCGTATTCGATCACGTTATCCTCCTTGAAGACATAAATACTGCCTTCTTCAACCAGACCTGTAATAGGATGTTGTTCAGTGGAGGTTCACAGAGGGGGAAAGGGAAATCAGTCAGGCAAGTTCTATCTGAATGGGACTCACCTTTTTTCTCTATCCTCCCACCCAACATCATCAGTCCACTATTACTGCCTCCCCTCCAACTCAGAATTCCTCATCCAACTTTCCCTCTTGCACTCTACTACCATCCCCTCCTCCCCTTCCCCTCCACTCTCAACTCCTCTCTTACAATAGCCATTTCACTAACCCCTTCCCACCCCCTCTTTCCTCTCAAGTACATGGGGAAATTGAATGGACTCACCTAGTTTCTTTGCAACAGCCTCATCCTCCTCTGCGTCAACCAAGCCAAACCCAATGTTCTCATCTTCCAAGACCTGTGCTGCCAGCTGGTGGGTGGGAGAGAATCAGAATCAGGTTTATTATCACTGGTATATGATGTGAAATTTGTTAACTAGCAGCAGTAGTTCAATGCAAAACATAATATAGAAGAAAAAAAAACAAAATAATAATAATAAAAAATAAATAAATCTTATTCAATATCTTTATACAGTATATGCATATTGAATAGATTAAAAATTGTGCAAAAAACAGAAATACTATATATTTTTTAAAAAGTGAGGTAGTGTCCAGGAGTTCAATGTCCATTTAGGAATTGGATAGCAGAGGGAAAGAAGCTGTTCCTGAATCACTGAGTGTGTGCCTTCAGGCTTCTGTACCTCCTGCCTGATGGTAACAGTGAGAAAAGGGCATGTCCTGGTTGCAGTAGGTTCTTAATAATGGGTGCTGCTTTTAAGAGACACTGCTCCTTGAAGTTTTCTATGTTTTCTGTGTATTTCTAAGATGTCATAGGTCCATTGTAGGCTAGTACCCAAGATGGAGCTGACTAAATTTACAACCTCCTGCAGCTTCTTTCGGTCCTGGCAGTAGCCCCAGCCCCCATACCAGACAGTGTTGCAGCCTGTCAGAATGTTCTCCAGTATAGAATGCTATAGAAGTTTTTGAGTGTATTTGTTGCCATACCAAATCTCTTCAAACTCCTAATAAAGTATAGCAGCTTGTCCTGCCTTCTTTATAACTGCATTGATATGTTGGGACCAGGTTAGATCCTCAGAGATCTTCACATCCAGGAACTTGAAACTGCTCACTCTCTCCACTTCTGCTCCCTCTATGAGGATTGGTATGTGTTCCTTCGTTTCACCCTTCCGGAAATCCACAATCAGCTCTTTCCTCTTACTGACGATGAGTGCCAGGTTATTGCTGCGGCACCACTCCAATAGTTGGCATATCTCACTTGTGTACGCCTTCTCTGCCAGCTGCAGCTGTGTCATCAGCAAATTTATAGATGGTATTTGAACTATGCCTAGCCACGCAGTCATGGGTATATAGAGAGCAGAGGGTTACTTAGTGCCCATCTCCTGATCCCCAAGTGGCCAAGAAAGATTGAGGGCTAGTACAGTAAATAAGAATAGTCCATCAAAGTGGTCAGCAACTGAATGAAGACCATTTAAAAATTTACATAAAAGCCAAAATTCAGGAGAACTAATCAAAGGCGTAACAAGGAGCCTAAAATCCAAGAGATCTGTTACATAATCAAGAAAAGACCCTAATGGCTCAGCACTTTCATTGTGTTCCTAGTGATGCTTTCTTGAGTCTGGCTGATTCCTGTTGAGGTTTTTGTAGTTTTGCTGAGATCTAAGGACAAGTCTGACATGTTGATGGGTCTTCGTTCAATCTTTGGATATTTGCTGGTCTTCTGGGAACATTTCCCCGAGGGGCCCATGTCGATTCACTAGGTCCTTGTTCAGTTTTGAATTAGCAGAGAGTCCTTGATAAACTTTGGGTTGTTTTGAGTGTTTAGTTCTGATCAAAGACCCAAGAAAAATACAAAAACTAGACAGAGATTAAGCGACTTACAACAAACCTAATAAAGGCCTAGTCACCTTCAGTAAAGACCCAATAACAATCTGGGAAAAAATGTATTTGAAGTTTCGGTAAAGTCTTGTGGAAGTGTCAGTGATGAAGACTACACACAATAGCAAATGTCAACATTTGTGAATGCATCTAATGAAGACCCTACTAATGAAGTTTCATTAAAGTCCAGGAACGTGAAGTTTCATTCAGGGCAGAGACCCAGTTCACAATGGGCTTGCAGGACAAGAACCAATTACCAAGGTTCAGTAGGGGATAGCCAGAGCATCACCTAAACCAGGCAGCTCCCAGGGAGGCATCTATGGTCCCCAGGATCAGAAGACGCTCCACAGCCTGATGTACCAATGAGGGAGCACAACAGCCCTAATCCCTGCTTCCTACACCCCTCCCTGTCACTTTATTTTCTTCCAGCCCCTACACAACTCCCTATTCTGGAGCCTTCTTAGGCCCCCACATACCATGCATTGTTACCTCCTCTGACTTTGACATATGCTCCACCACTACCATTCAGGAGTGGAATTGGTGAGGTGTACTCTGATAGACTGGAATATGTCCATCAGGAAGGAGGAAGTGCTGGAAATTGATGTACGTGAATTGGACAGATGCTCTTGGTCCGATGAAATCTATCCCAGGGTGGAAGCAAGGGAGGAGACAGTTGGAGTTCTAACAGCTATGTTTACATAATTTTTAACCATTGCTGAGGTACAGGAAGATTGGAGGATGGTAATATTTTTTTTCATGTCCAAGAGGGTCAGTTGGGTTAAACCTGGGAACTACAGAGTAGGAAGTCTTGCATCATTGGTCGGGAAATAATCCTTAGGGAAAGGATGCTTGTTCACTTGGAAGGGCAGGGACTGATTAGGAGGTGTCAGCATGGATTTTTTCATGGGAGATCATGTCCCACAAATGTGAATGTTTTTCTTTGCGGATAAAACTGAGGAAGTCAGAATAGTAGATGAGGTTTACAAACACCTTAGTTAGGCATTTGACAGGTTCCTGGTGGTAGGCTGGTCCTGAAGGTTAAAGCACAAAGATGTTGAGATATATTTGAAAACTGGTTCTAAACCTACCTGGGTAATAGGAGGCAGAATGTAAGGTAATATAGGTATTTATCTGACTGAAAGTTTGTATCTAGTGGTGTACAACATTGGTAAGTGCTGTAACCGTTATTGTTTATGGTATATACAAATAACTTGGTTGAGAATGTAGTGGTATGGTTCATGAATTTTCAGATATTGCAAAGAGTGGAGCAAGTTGTGAAACAATACAGAGGGATGTAGACCAGCTGGAATGCTGAACAGGGTGGAGGGAGACGGAATTTAATCCAGAAAAATATGGTCAAGTACTTCAGTCCTTTAATTCTGGCAGGGCATATTCAGTAAATGGCAAGGATTAAAGAAGCTTTGATGTAGAGAAAGTCTTTGGTCAGCAAGTTTACGTGGGTCGGGTAGTGAAGACAGCATTTAGCTTGCTTGCCTTCATAAGCAGGGCATTGCAAATAAATACTAGAATGAAGCATTACAGCTGTACAATACATTGGCAAGGCCATGTTTAGAATATTGTGTGCATTTCTGGTCACCGCTATAGAAATGTAGTGGTAGAGTTAGAGAGAATGCAGAAGAGAGTCACTTGGATATTGTCAGGAACAGTGAGCTGTAATTGTAAAGAGAGACTGGATTGGCTGAGTTAGTTCTTACCGACCAGTAGGAGGCTGAGGGGTGAACTTATAGTGGTTTGTAAAATTATAGAGACATAGATAGGATCGATAGGATCTATATCCCAGGGTACAGCGGTCTAAATTTAGAAGGCACAAGTTTAAGGTGAGAAGAGCAAATCTTCAAAGGGGACCTGTGGGATCAGTTTTTCACACAGAAGGCAGTAGATGTGTGGAACAAGCTGCCAGTTGCAGTGATACAGGCTGGTACAGTAACAACATTCAAAAGACACTGATAAGATAGGAGGGGCTCAGAGGGATATGGGCCAAATGAATTCAAATGGGGCTCACTCAGGTAGGCATCTTGGTCGTTGTGGACCAGTTGGGAAGGGCCTGTTTCCATGATATATGACTCTTGACATAGAGGTATAGTGGGTGAAGGAGGTTAGGGAGACCCAGGAGATGGGTTTATAGGTAGCAGTAAGGGTCACAGAGATGGGGGCAGTTTCTAGGGGGACAGTGTGATATAGTTATACAGCACAAGAAAAGCCTTCTAGGATTGGACTCTCCTACATGGGGGATAAGACTATTCAACTTATACATAGCCCTCATCATTTTATAAGAATCTCTATAAGTTCAACCTCAGACTCCAACGCTCAGTGAAAACAATTCCTGCCTATCCAGCTCCTTCTTATAATTGAAGTCCTCTGGTCCCAAGAACATTCTTTGAAATCTTTCTGTACCTGTTCTGATAGAATAACATCCTTCTTCTAGATAGTGACTAGAACTACAGTCAACACCAACATATTGTATAGTTCAAACATGCTGACCCAAGTCTCATAAATCACCTCCAGTTCTGACATTCCTCTCTATCACTGTAACCTCTTCTAGCCTCTATACTCTGCCCTGTCTCTATAACTCCCTGCAACCTCTACACCCCTACCTGTGGCCTCTACTGTCTCTGTTACCCTTTTTGGCCCCTACAGCCCTCATTGTCTCTATAACTCCCTCCAGCTCTTAGACCCCTCTTTGTCCCTGTAACTCCCTCCGTCCCCTACACTTATCTCTATCTCTGTATTCTCCTCCAGCTCTACACTCCTCTCAATCTCTCTAATCCCCTTTAGTGCTTACACGTCTTCTCATCCATATAACCCCAACAGTCCATACATTTCTCCCTGCCTCTGTAACCTCCTCTGGCCCCTACACTACTTTTTGTCTCTATATTCCCTTGAGGTCTTTCATCCCTCCCTGTCTCAGTAAACCCTCCCTCCCTTACACCTCTCCCTGCTGCTCTAACTCTTCCAGCTGCTGCACCTCCCCTGTACCTGTATCTCACTGCTGGGTGGCTTGTTCTGTTTTATGACGGGGAGGGTGAAGCTGAAGCTGATGTATTTGACTCCAGGGCTGGCAACCCTTTACTGGTGGGTCCATGAGGGGTTTGAATGACCATTCTGTTGCTCTAGATTGGCTAACGGAAAGAGCAGCCACACTCCTCACTAAGAATTGTGACAAGAATCAGAAAAAGCACACGAGTGTCCAGGCTGTATGTGTCTGGGAATGTTGCCCAGTACATGACGAGGGCAGAGATTCTCACCCTTCACTGTACCAGTTGTAGAGGAGGAGTTGTGTGACGAGGTCAACATATGACACACACAACATATGACTCTGGGTTATGTTACTTGTGCCCTGCAGCACTCTGTCCTGCAGCCAAGGTGTCAGGTTCAAGCAATTTTAGGTCTCAGAGGCACGTGTAGGATTAGAGACGCCTGGGTACAGGCCATCCAGTAAAACTGTTTCCAAACTGGCAGTGTGTGTGGTGTATAACTAAGGGCTAGGTGGTTGTGCAGGGCATTTAGAGACACACACAGATCTATGCATAAATGAGTGCGCGCTAACACACACACACACACACACACACACACACACACACACACACACACACACACACACACACACACACACACACACACACACACACACACACACACACACACACACACACACACACACACCTCCTTTCTCCTTTTCTCGCCCTGGGTCAGATACGGAGACAAGGAGAGAGGAAGAGATGGACATACAGTATTAGCATTGAAATGATACCATGCTTATTCGACATACATTATTTTACCTATCACGCGCGTGATCATTTGACACACACATCCATATACAGCCACCACACTCACACACATACTCACATGCAGAGACGAACTCACATGAGCATACACACACACACACACACACACACACACACACACACACACACACACACACACACACACACACACACACACACACACACACACACACACAAACAACCATTTGTGTAAGGTGTATGCCCGCGCACAAGAATCTCGTTGCTGTGAGCTGTCCCACGCAAGCCCAGACGACACTCAGAGCTGAACCTTGCTCCCTGCCCTGGCGAATACTGAAATATTAAAATAGCAGTTTTCAGTACGCAAGGGAGACCCCCGTCCCGCCCCCAAACATCTCCCCCACCCCCAACATCGGGGCTGTGGAAGTTCCTTCGTGGGGTCCACAGCCCTGCTGACGCCTTTTGCCTGTTCGTACCTCCAGCGTGAGCTCGTCCCATTCAAACTGCTTCACGGAGACCTTGTCATCGCCTACGGGCTCGTGGTAATACAGGCAGAGGATGTCAAACTTCTTCAGGACCTGCTTATAGTTCTTTGAGGAAAGGTGGATGACCCGGTCTTCGCCGTCGTACTCAGGGATTTTGATGCCCTCCTCCGCCTGGCTCAGGGCGAGAGTAGCGGCCGACAGGAGGAGCAGCCAGGGGCATCTCATCGTGCAGCTGGAGAGCTCTGGGGAGGGGGCACAGAGAGAAAACCCTGAAGCAGAGATAGAGATAGGGGCAGCCTCGGATGGGGGAAGCAGAAAGCGGGAACTCAGGAAATCTTCAGCCACACGCTTGGACTGCGCCGAGATGCAAGGAGGAGAGCGAGACGCTGGTCAAGCCAGCTGCAGCCTGAAGCAGTGGCAATGTGCTGGGTGTGGAGATTCTGGGTCTGGCAAGGAGGCTGCCTCACGACGAGGGAGCTATACACCCATATTAAGGAAAATGACCCAGGACAGAAAGCAACACTTCTAAAAATAAAGGAAGCTGAGCCCAGGAAAGAAGGAGCAAAGGATCGCGCTGCCCGGCGCAGCCAGCCAGTGCGGTTCACACCACAGCACCGAGAAAATTAATACGTTGCTTGCGCGGGGGAATTAGAGAGAGAGGTCGACCCATAGGTCAGAAGCAGTGAGAGTGAAGGAGGAGGTGGCAAGGAGAAGGGCAGACGGGGGATGAGTGGGTGGTGGCAGCAGTGCTGGAGAGAACAATGGACATCGAGGAGATGGGGATGAAAATAATGATGGGGTAAAAGTGGGTGGACAAGTATATATGGCGAGAGAGTATAAGTAGATAGAGGGAGAGACAAACTAGGAGCACATCCAGTGAGAGCGAATGTGACAAATGACCAATGGACCAAAAGACCAATGGAGACAGAAAGGGGAGGCAAGGGAGACAGAGAACCGATGGATATATAGGTAGAAGGAATGACAGTGAGAAATGGTATTTTGAAATTATATTTGCAGAGGAACAGCCGGGGAGCGAGAGAGAGGAAGATACAGACGAACAGGTAGATGGAAATGTTGGTGGACAAAGTTAAATGGAGACAGGAAATGAGGAGCTATGGAAGCGTGGGAGGAGCAGCTGAGGGAAGGAAGAAATGTTGGAAGAAGGGTTCGAGAGAGCGAGAGAGAGAGAGGTAGGGGGAATGGATAGAAAGACTGATGAATGGAGAGGGGAGAAAGAAAAAAGGATGGAAGGAGGAGAGATGGATGTAGAGAGGAGGGAGTACTGAAAGAGGGTTGAATGGACAGAGGAGGTAGGAAGGAGGAATGGAGGGAGCAGGGATGGATGATCAGAGAAGGTGAAGAGAGATTGGGGTTAAGGAGAGATGAAATGTGATGAGAATGAGGTGAATGTGTAGTGAGTGGTGGGTGTGCTGTTCCAGGGGACATGGCCATCTCTGTGCTGGGTTTAATTAGGTGGATATAGTTTCCATTGAAGCTGCTTTTCAGCTTGTGATGTCACTGGGCTGGGGATTAAGATTTCACCTCATCGACGAGGCACGATATGGGAGACTGAAGCTCCATGAAGAGGGAGAGATGACACAGGCAGTGAGAAAGACCATGAGGAAGAACAAAACATAGGTGAGGTGGAAAATGGAGAGAAAAGGGAAGGGAGAGAAAGCAGGAGGGAAAGACGAGGAAAGCACAGGGGTATGGGTTAGCAGGGGTTTGGAGGGAGAGCAGGATTGGGGAGAAAGTAAGGTTGGGGGAAAGAGCATGGATGGGGAGAGAGCAGAGTGGTGTGAGGGTAGAGGTAGGGAGAGGGGATTTGGAGAAAAAGAGCAGGTGTTGGGAGTGATCAGGTAGTGGGCATAGGGAGGGTTTGTTGGGGAGAAAGAGCTTGTCTGGGAAGAGAGTGGATTTGAAAATTGTTGTGGGTGGGGAGAATGTGAGGATGGGAAGAGAGTAGGGGCAGTGTTTGGTGGGGAAGGGATGGGGAGAGAGCATGGGATTAAGGAGAGTGTGGAGGGGTGGGGAGGCAGAGCAGAGGTATTGCAATAGAGAGAAAGAGTGAAAGGGTGTGTGAGCAGAGAGAATGATGATGGGGATAGAGAGCGTGGGTAGGAGAGAGAGAGACAATGTTCATAAGACATACGAACAGAGTTAAGCCATTCAGCCCATCAAGTCCACTCTGCCATTACATCATCTGATCCCAGATCCCAATCAACCCCATACACTTGCCCTTCACCATATCCTTTGCTGCCCTGACCAATCAGGAAACTATCGCATTGCTTTCTCAGCACTACCTACCCCTCCACCTATCTTCGAATCATCCATAGACTTTGCCACAAAGCCATCAAATCCACTATCTAAATCATTGACAAACAATGTGAAAAGTATCAGTCCTAATACTGATCCCTGAGGAACACCTCAGAGCGGGCATGGGAGAGAGCAGGTGTGGACATCGGCCATACCAACAATGTTTACCAGTATTAGGGAGTTGAGGGTGGACCCCATCAGAGAAGTACTGGTGTAGAACACTAAGCAATGGAAAGATGGACCTGCTGGGTGTCCAGGATTGGGACCACTTTATGGGACACCGATCACACCTCCTGAAGAGAGCCCCACCTAGGTTGGGGGAGAATGATATGGAGAGGGGAGGGCAGGTTGACAGGATAGAACAGTTCCAACCCCCTCTCCATGAGTCCCACTGCAAGCAGGATTCAATTCAACACCCATCAGCTATGTTCAAATCCCAGCCAGGCTGAGCTCACATACGATATGCTCTAGTAAATATAGCCCCGTGGATTAAATTACTGCCAGCAAACCATTCTACAGAATGCAGGGAGAGCAGCAAATGTCGGCAATCTGCCCAAAAACAGATGGAGCCTAAATTCATGTGTCTTACATGTTCTCCCAAACACAAGTGGGAAGGATACCCTGTCCCTCAATCCATCAATCCACACTCCAAATGTTCCCCACCCCTTCCCATTCACTCCTTCATCCAATCCCTATCAGCCCAACTCTTTCTCATTCTCTCCCAAAGTCCAATCCTAATGGACCTTACCTCTTCACATTTACTCTCACTGCTCAATTCCAATGGACCACAACCCTGCCTATTCAGTCCCAGAATTGCCCACTCCCATGGATCCCGTTCCTTCTCATTTACCTCCATCATCCACACTCTCTACAGTTTCCACCTCTTCCCATTCACTCCTATAGTCCACACTTCCAGTGAAGCTGACCCCTTATCATCGACTTCCAGAGTAAACAATGGAAGAGGTGACAGAGGTAGGGAGGCATATAGGAGTTGAAGGGGTTTACATTGTTAGGGAGGATGTAGGAGCCAGGAGGTTTACAGGAATATAGATATACTGTAGGTGCTGAAAAGGTTATAGAGATTATAATGGTGTAGAGGCAAGAGGGGTTCATAGAGATAAAATTAATGTAGGAGCTGGATGGGGTTACAGAGACAATGCTTTCTCATTGAAGGTGTGTCAATGCTGAAGGGATTTGTGGATTCAGTGGGATGTGAGGGCACAAGACTTCACAGAAACAGGGGAACTGTAGAGGCCACAGGGATAGGGATGGATACCAGAGCTCAAGGGGTTTCAGAGTTATGGAGAGGTGTAGGCGTGGAAGGGTTTTACAGAACCATAGAACATTACAACACAGAAACAGGCCTTTTGGCCCTTCTTGGCTGTGCCGAACCATTTTTCTGCCTAGTCCCACTGACCTGCAACTGGGCCATATCCCTCCAAACCGCTTTCATCCATATACCTGTCCAAGTTTTTCCTTAAATGTCAAAGGTGAGACAGCATTCACCACTTCATCTGGCAGCTCATTCCACTCTCCCACCACTCTCTGCGTGAAGAAGCCCCCCTCCAATGTTCCCTTTAAACTTTTCCCCCTTCACCCTTAACCCATGACCTCGGTTTTTTTTCTCCCCTGGCCTCAGTGGAAAAAGCCTGCTTGCATTCACTCTATCTATACCCATCATAATTTTGTACACCTCTATCAAATCACCCCTCATTCTCCTACACTCCAGGGAATAAAGTCCTAACCTATTCAACCTTTCTCTGTAACTCAGTTTCTTAAGTCCTGGCAACATCCTTTTAAATCTTCTTTGCACTCTTTCAACCTTATTAATATCCTTCCTGTAATTAGGTGACCAAAACTGCACACAATACTCCAAATTCAGTCTCACCAATGTCTTAAACAATCTTACCATTACATTCCAACTCTTATACTCAATACTTTGATTTATAAAGGCCAATGTACCAAAAGCTCTCTTTATAACTCTATCTACTTGTGACGCCACTTTTAGGGAATTATGTATCTGTACTCCCAGATCCCTCTGTTCTACTGTGCTCCTCAGTGTCCTACCATTTACCTTGTATGTTCAACCTTGGTTAAACTTCCGAATAGCAATACCTCACACTTGTCTGCATTAAACTCCATCTGCCATTTTTCAGCCCATTCCTCCAACTGGTCCAAATCCCTCTGCAAGCTTTGAAAACCTTCCTCACTGTCCACTACACCTCCAATCTTTGTATCATCAGCAAATTTGCTGATCTAGTTTGCCACATTATCATCCAGATCATTGATACAGATGACAAATAACAATGGACCCAGCACTGTGGCACACCACTAGTCACAGGCCTCCACTCAGAGTAGCAATCCTCCACTACCACTCTCTGGCTTCTTCCATTGAGCCAATGTCTAATCCAATTTACTACCTCTCCATGTATACCTAGCGACTGAATCTTCCTAACTATCCTCCCCTGTGGGACCTTGTCAAAGGCCTTACTGAAGTCCATGTATACCATATAACCATATAACAATTACAGTACGGAAACAGGCCATCTCGGCCCTTCTAGTCCATGCCGAACGCTTACTCTTACCTAATTCCACTGACCCGTACTCAGCCCATAACCCTCCATTCCTTTCCTGTCCATATACCTATCCAATTTTACATTAAATGACAATACCGAACCTGCCTCTACCACTTCTACTGGAAGCTCGTTCCACACAGCTAACACTCTCTGAGTAAAGAAATTCCCCCTCATGTTACCCTTAAACTTTTGCCCCCTAACTCTCAACTCATGTCCTCTTGTTTGAATCTCCCCTACTCTCAATGGAAAAAGCCTATCCACATCAACTCTATGTATCCCCCTCATAATTTTAAATATCAAGTACCCCCTCAACCTTCTACGCTCCAAAGAATAAAGACCTAACTTGTTCAATCTTTCCCTGTAACTTAGGTGCTGAAACTCAGGTAACATTCTAGTAAATCCTCTCTGTACTCTCTCTATTTTGTTGACATCTTTCCTATAATTCAGTGACCAGAACTGTACACAATACTCCAAATTCGGCCTTACCAATGCCTTGTACAATTTTAACATTACATCCCAACAGCTATGCTCAATGCTCTGATTTATAAAGGCCAACATACCAAAAGTTTTCTTCACCACCCTATCCACATGAGATTCCACCTTCAGGGAACTATGCACTATTAATCCTAGATCACTCTATGTGATCTAGGAGATGAGGCTGAGTACAGGGCTATGGTGGGAAACTTTATCACATGGTGTGAGCAGAATCATCTGCAGCTTAATGTGAAAAAGATTAAGGAGCTGGTGGTGGACCTGAGAAGGGCTAAGGCACCGGTGACCCCTGTTTCCATCCAAGGGGTCAGTGTGGACATGGTGGAGGATTACAAATACCTGGGGATACGAATGGACAATAAACTGGACTGGTCAAAGAACACTGAGGCTGTCTACAAGAAGGGTCAGAGCCGTCTCTATTTCCTGAGGAGACTGAGGTCCTTTAACATCTGCCGGACGATGCTGAGGATGTTCTATGAGGCTGTGGTGGCCAGTGCTATCATGTTTGCCGTTGTGTGCTGGGGCAGCAGGCTGAGGGTAGCAGACACCAAAAGAATCAACAAACTCATTCGTAAGGCCAGTGATGTTGTGGGGGTGGAACTGGACTCTCTGATGGTGGTGTCTGAAAAGAGGATGCTGTCCAAATTGCATGCCATCTTGGACAATGACTCCCATCCACTCCATAATGTACTGGTTAGGCACAGGAGTACATTCAGCCAGAGACTCATTCCACCGAGATGTAACACTAAGTGTCATAGGAAGTCATTCCTGCCTGTGGCCATCAAACTTTACAACTCCTCCCTCGGAGTGTCAGACACCCTGAGCCAACAGGCTGGTCCTGGACTTATTTCCACTTGGCATGATTAACTTATTATTATTTAATTATTTATGGTTTTATATTGCTATATTTCTACATTATTCTTGGTTGGTGCGGCTATAACAAAAACCAATTTCCCTTGGGATCAATAAAGAATGTCTGTCTGTCTGTCTGTCTCTGTTCTACTGCATTCTTCAATGCCCTACCATTTACCATGTATGTCCTATTTGGATTATTCCTACCAAAATGTAGCACCTCACACTTATCAGCATTAAACTCCATCTGCCATCGCTCAGCCCACTCTTCTAACTGGCCTAAATCTCTCTGCAAACTTTGAAAACCTACTTCATTATCCACAACGCCACCTACCCTAGTATCATCTGCATACTTACTAATCCAATTTACCACCCCATCATCCAGATCATTAATGTATATGACAAACAACATTGGACCAAGTACAGATCCCTGAGGCACACCACTAGTCACCGGCCTCCAACCTGACAAACAGTTATCCACCACTACTCTCTGGCATCTCCCATCCAGCCACTGTTGAATCCATTTTACTACTTCAATATTAATACCTAACGATTGAACCTTCCTAACTAAACTTCCGTGTGGAGCCTCGTCAAAGGCCTTACTGAAGTCCATATAGACAACATCCACTGCTTTACCCTCGTCAACTTTCCTCGTAACTTCTTCAAAAAATTCAATAAGATTTGTCAAACACGACCTTACACGCACAAATCCATGTTGACTGTTCCTAATCAGACCCTGTCTATCCAGATAATTATACATACCATCTCTAAGAATACTTTCCATTAATTTACCCACCACTGATGTCAAACTGACAGGCCTATAATTGCTAGGTTTACTCTTAGAACCCTTTTTAAACAATGGAACCACATGAGCAATACGTCAATCCTCTGGCACCATCCCTGTTTCTAATGACTTTTGAAATATACAACATCCACTGCCTTCCCTTCATCCACTTTCCTGGTAACTTACTCAAAAAACTCTAATAGATTGGTTAAACATGACCTACCAAGCACAAAGCCATGCTGACTTTTTCTAATAAGTCCCTGTCTATCCAAATACTTGTAGATCCTATCTCTTAGTATTCCTTCTAATAATTTACCTACTACCGATGTCAAACTTATTGGCCTGTAATTTCCCGGCTTACTTTTTGAGCCTTTTTTAAACAATGGAAGTACATGAGCTATCCTCATGGATATCCACATTTGAAATATTTCTGCCAGGGCCCCTGCAATTTCAACATCAGTCTCCTTCAAGGTCCAAGGGAATACCATCAGGTCCTGGGGATTTATCTACTCTGATTTGCCTCAAGACAGCAAGCACCTCCTCTTCTTTAATCTGTATAAGTTCCATGACCTCCCTACTTATTTGCAATAGACACAGAGACAGGAATAGCTAATAAGGTAAGGCAAATGAATTCAAAAGCATGGAAAAACTCTGGTACTGGAATCTCATAGCAATAACAGAAACACAACAGAGAGAAGAGCAAGATCGGCAGCTCAGAGATCCAGAAATCAGAGGTAGAAGAGGAAAGGGCTTTGTCTTTTTGATGATGGAGGACATACGAATGGTGCTTAGAGTAGGTATTCCTTAGTGATTGTCAAGTGGGACCATATGAATTAAATATAGATGCCAGAAGGAGATGGTCACTTTGACTGTACTATGTTGTAGGCCCCACCAGAGTCAATGGGCAGTGGTGTTGGGAGATTGCTGATAGTTGTAAGAGCAGTGGGGCAGTATTGGTGCCATACTTTTAACTTGCCAAATATTGTCTGGGTACAAAGTGCAAAGCCCCACCACAGTCAATGGGCAGTGGTGTTGGGAGATTGCTGATAGTTGTAAGAGCAGTGGGGCAGTATTGGTGCCATACTTTTAACTTGCCTAATATTGTCTGGGTACAAAGTGCAAAGCCCCACCACAGTCAATGGGCAGTGGTGTTGGGAGATTGCTGATAGTTGTAAGAGCAGTGGGGCAGTATTGGCGCCATACTTTTAACTTGCCAAATATTGTCTGGGTACAAAGTGCAAAGGGCTTGGACAGGATGGAATTTGTTAAATGTATCCAAGAAAGTTTCTTAATCAACATATGGAGGGTGTAAGACTGAACCTCCTCCTGGGGAATGAGGTAGGGCAGTGGAAGAAATGCATGTCAATTACTGCATATGATCAGTTTTAAACTGTTATGGAGAAGGATGGGTAAGTACTAAATTGGGGCAAGGCCAATTGTGAGGTATTGAGCATGATGTTGCAGAGGTCAATTGGGTGAGAGCGTTTATGGGTAAAAGGATGATAGATAAGTGGAAGGCTTTTAAATTTATTTATTTATTGAAATACAATGTGAAATAGGCCCTTTTGGCCCTTTGAGTCATACCACACAGCAACACACTAATTCAGTTCTAGTCTAATCACGGGACAATTTACAACGGCCAATTAACCTACCAACCGCTACGTCTTTGGAGGAAACTGGAGCACCTGGAGAAAACCCATGTGGGAGAACATAGAAGCTTCTTACAGGCAGCGATTGGAATTGAAACCAGGTCCCTAATACTGTAAAACATTGTACTAACTACTACGCTACCATGCAATCCCATGTGTGAAAATAATTTATGAGCATTTGGGAAATCTTTGCCTAAATGGAGACAGTCAACATGGATTTGTGCATGGCGGGTCATGTCTTACTAACGATTGGGTTTTTCAATGAAGTTATGAAGATCATGGACAGTGTTAATGTACAGAAGGCATCTTGGAGTCCAAGTCCATAGCATCTTGAAAGTGGGTGCTGAAGATGATAGGGTGGTAAAGAAGGTGCATGGCATACTTGCCTTTATTAGTAGGAGTACAGAATTCAAGAGATAGAAAGTAATGTTGCTGCTTTATAAAATTGATTAGGCCACATCTGGAGTACTACATTCAATTCTGATGGGCATAGAGCTGCTGATGTTGTCTACCTTGATTGTAGTAAGACGTATAGAACATAGAACAGTAGCACACAGTAACAGGACTTTTGGCCCACTATGTTGTGGTGAACATTAAATTAGTAATCAAAAGCCAATCTACAAGAATCCCTTCTGCCTACACAATGTACATATTTTTTCCATTTTCTGCACATTCATGTTCTTATCATATTTTTCTCCACCATCAGCTCTAACAGCACATTCAAGCACCCACCACTCTCTATGTAAAAAACTTGCTCCACGCATCTCCTTTGAACTTAATCCCTCTCACCACAAATGCATGCCCTCTGGTAATAGGCATTTCAATGCTGTGAAAAGGATACAAGCTTTCTACTTTATTAATGCTTCCAATAATCTTAGAAATTTCTAACACATTGCCCCTCAGCCTCTTACATTCCAGAGAAAACAATCCAAGTTTGACCAAACTCTCATAACGCATGCCCTCTATCTTGATAAACCTCCTCTGCACCCACTTCAAAGCCTCAGCATATAATAGGATTCCACATGAAGTGATATAGTATGGAAGTAGATTCTCCGGCCAAACTTGTTCATGTTGACTATGTTGCCTAACAAGCTAGTCCTATCTACCTATGTTTGGTTCATAGCTCTCTGAATGTTTCTTATCCATGCACTTATCTAGATGGCTTTTAATCATTATTTTTGACAACTCCTTTCAAATACATGTCACCCATTGCATGAAAAAGCTACACTGATGTCCCTTTTAAAACACTTGCCTATAATTTTAAACCTAAGCCCGCTTCCTTTTAGCACCCCTTATCTGGGAAATACAATGTGTTTTAATCCTGTCTATGACCATCCTTCATAATACTATATCTCTATCAGTTCACCTTTCAATACTGTGCATTCCAGGGAATAAAGTCCTTGTCTCCTTGTAACTCAGGCCTGAAAGTCCAGGCAACATCCTGATAAATCCTTATAGCCATGGAAGGCTCAACCAGAAGATTAAGATGCAGGGACATGATCATTTGGATTTACAATTAACTTGCCCATAGAAGGCAGAGAGTAGTCCATAAGACCATGACCATAAGACATAGGAGCAGAATTAGACAATCTGGCCCATCGAGTCTGCTCCACCATTTAATCATGGCTAATCCTCTTTTTTTTCTCCTGCTTAACCCCAGTTCCCGGCCTTCTCCCCGTAACCTTTGATGCCATGTCCAATCAAGAACCTATCAATCTCTGCCTTAAGTATACCCAACGACCTGGCCTCCACAGTTGCATGTAGCAACATATTCTACAAATTCACCACCCCTTGGCTAAAGAGATTTCTCCATATCGCTGTTTTGAAAGGGTGCTCCTCTATCCTGAGACTGTGTCCTTTTGTCCTAGACTCTCCCACCAAGGGAAACATCCTTTCCATATCTACTCGGTCTAGGCCTTTCAACATTTGAAAGGTTTCAATGAAAATCCCCCCTCATCCTTCTGAATTCCAGTGAGTAGAGACCCAGAGTCATCAAACATTCCTCGTATTAGGGTTAGGGTTCTTGAATCTTCCTTGTGAACCTTCACTGGACCCTCTCCAATGCCAGCACATCTTTTCTAAGATGAGGAACCCAAAACTGTTCACCGTTCTCAAGGTGAGGCCTCACCAGTGCCTTATAAAGCCTCAGCATCACATCCTTGTATTCTAAACCTCTTGTATTCTAGTCATTGATGAGACTTATTCTGGCTGGAGGTCTGTGACTAATGGTTTTAGAACTTAGAATTTAAAAAACCTACAGCACAATACAGGTCCTTTGGCAGTGTTGAACATGTACTTTAGAAATTACCTCAGGTTACCTATAGCTCTCTATTTTTCTAAGCTCTATGTACCTATCTAGGAGTTTCTTAAACCCTATTGTATCCGCTTCCACCACCATCGCCGGCAGCCCATTCCACACACTCATCAATCTCTGTGTAAAAAACTTACCCCTGTCATCTCCTCTGTACCTACTTCCAAGTACCTTAAAACTGTGTCCTCTCGTGTTAGCCATTTCAGCTCTGGGAAAAAACCTTTGACTATTCACATGATCAATGCCTCTCATCATCTTATACACCATTATCAGATGTTTTGCAGGTATCCATACTGCAATTTCTGCTGTTTGTCATAAATATAAATGACCTGGATAAAAAATTGGATGGGTGGGTTAGTATGTTTAAAGACATTACAAAGATGTAGTGTTGTGGATAGTGTAGATTGCAAAAGGATAGTGTGGGATATAGATCAGTTACATATATGGGCAGAGAAATGGCAGATAGAGTGTAACCTGACTGTATGTGAAATTTTTCACTTTGGGAGATCAAATGCAAAGGGACGGTACACAATTAATGACAGGATTCTTGTGCAGAGTGATCTTGTGGTCCATCCATAGGTTCATGAAAATAGCTGTACAGGATGATAGGGTGATAAAGAAAGTGTATGGCATACTTTCCTTTATTAGGCAAGAGCCTGACTTTAAGAGTCAGGAAGTTATGCTGCAGCTTTCTAAAACTATAGTTAGACCACATCCAGAGCCTTGTTTTTAATTCTGATTGCCCTATCTGGAAGGACGTGAGGACTTTGGAAAGTGCGCAGAAGGGGTTTCCCAAGATGTGCCTGGGTTAGAGGGCATGTGGTATAGGAGAGGCTGGGTGAACTTGAGTTATTTTCTCCAGAGTGCTGGAGGCTGATATAAGACCTGATAGACGTTTATAAGATTATGAGTGCATAGATAGGATAGATGGTCAGTATCTTTTTCTCAGCTTTCAAATGTTTAATACCAGAGGGTATTCTTTCAATGGATGCTGCCCGACCTGCTGAGTTCATCCAGCTTTTTTGTACATCTTGATTTGACCACAGCATCTGTAGTGTACTTTGTGTTTACTATTCAGTATACATGAATGGTCGGGCATGAGAGAGTAAAATGGGACAAGTGCAAAGATGATTGAAACTGACATTATACTGTAGGTAAACTGGGTAGTGAAAAGGGTGTTTAGCATACTCAAGTAGTTTGGACATTATGTTGCAGTCGCATAACACAGAAACATAGAAAACCTACAGCACAATACAGGCCTTTCGGCCCACAATGCTGTGCCGAACATGTACTTACTTTAGAAATTACCTAGGGTTACCCATAACCCTCTATTTTTCTAAGTTCCATGTACTTATCCAGGAGTCTCTTAAAAGACCCCACCATATCTGCCTCCACCACTGTCTCTGGCAGCCCATTCCACGCACTCACCACTCTCTGCGTAAAAAAACTTACCTCTGTCATCTCCTCTGTACATACTTCCAAGCAACTTAAAACTGTGCCCTTTCATGTTAGCCATTTCAGCCCTGGGAAAAAGCCTCTGACTATCTGCACGATCAATGCCTCTCATCATTTTATAAAACTCTATCAGTTCACCTCTCATCCTCCGCCAACTCTGAGGAGAAAAGGCCGAGTTCACTTAACCTGTTCTCATAAGGCATGCTCCCCAATTCAGGCAACATTCTTGTAAATCTCCTCTGCACCCTTTCTATAGTTTCCACATCAGATCCTTCCTGTAGTGACGTGACCAGAACTGAGCACAGTACTCCAAGTGGGGTCTCACAGTGATGTTATATAGCTGTAACATCACTTCTCAGCTCTTAAATTCAATCCCATGGTTGATGAAGGCCAATGCACCATATGCCTTCTTAACCACAGAGTCAAGCTGCACAGCAGCTTTGAGTGTCCTATGGACTCGGACTCCAAGATGTCTCTGATTCTCCACACTGCCAAGAGTCTTACGCATCAGCCTCTCCGGACTCTGGATTGGGGATTGCCAAACGTTATCTGGATCTTCTGGTGTAGTCTGTTTTGTCATATGCTTTTGTGATATCATTCTGGAGGAACATTGTCTCATTTTTTAACTGCATTGCATTTGTGGTTTCTACATGACAATAAACTGAATCTGAATCTGAATTAGTAATATATTCTGTCATCATATTTGATCTACCAAAATGAACCACCTCACACTTATCTGGGTTGAACTCCATCTGCCACTTCTCAGCCCAGTTTTGTATCCTATCAATGTCCTGCTGACAGACGTCCACACTACCCTCAACACCCCCAAACTGTGTGTCATCAGCAAATTTATCAACCCATCCCTCCACTTCCCTATCCAGGTCATTTATAAAAATCACAAAGAGATGGGGTCCCAGAATGGATCCCTAAGGCACATCACTGGTCACCAACCTCCATGCAGAATATGAACCGCCTACAACCACACTTTGCCTTCTGTGGGCAAGCCAATTCTGGATCCACAAAGTATTTCCCCTTGAATCCCATGCCTCCTTACTTTCTCAATAAATTTTGCATGGGATACCTTGTCAAATGCCTTGCTGAAATCCATATACACTATATCTACTGCTCTACCTTCATCAATGTGTTTAGTCACATCCTCAGAAAATTCTTTCAGGCTCATGAGGGATGACCTGCCTTTGACAAAGCCATGCTAACTATTCCTAATCATATTATGCCTCTCTAAATATTCATAAATCCTGCCTCTCGGGATCTTCTCCATCAACTTACCAACCACTGAAGTAAGACTCACTGGTCCATAATTTCCTGGGCTATCTCTACTCCCTTTCTTGAATAAGGGACAGCATCTGCAAACCTCCAATCCTTTGGAACCTCTCCCATTCCCATTGATGATACAAAGATCATTACCAGAGGCTCAGCAATCTCCTCCCTTGCCTCCCACAGTAGCTTGGGCTTGGGCTACATCTCGTCCGGTCCTGGAGACTTATGCAACTTGATGCTTTCCAAAACCTCCAGCACATCCTCTTTCTTAATTTATATGTGTTCAAGCTCTTCAATCCACTGTAAGTCATCCCCACAATGTCCAAGATCCTTTTCCATAGTGAATACTGAAGCAAAGTATTCATTAAATATCTCTTCAATCTCCTCCGGTTCCGTACACACTTTTCTACTGTCATACTTGATTGGTCCTACACTCTCATATCTTATCCTCTTGCTCTTCACATACGTGTAGAATGCCTTGGGGTTTTCTTTAATCATGCTCGCTCAAGGCCCCTTCTAGTTCTCCTAATTTCATTCTTAAGCTCCTTCCTGCTCACCTTATAATCTTCTAGATCTCTATCATTACCTAATTTTTTAATACTTTCATAAACTTTTCTTTTCTTCTTGATTAGATTTTCAACAGCCTTTGTACTCCATGGTTCCTGTACCTTAACATCCTTTCCCTGCCTCATTAGAATGTACTCATGCAGAACGCCACACAAGTACTCCCTGAACATTTGTCACATTTAGAAACATAGAAAACCGACAGCACAATACTTGCCCTTCAGCCCACAAAGTTGTGCTGAGCATGTCCCTACCTTAGAAATTACTAGGCTTACCTATAGCCCTCTATTTCTCTAAGTTCCATCTACCAATCCAAAAATCTCTTAAAAGACCCAATCATATCTGCCTCCACCACCATTGCCAGCAGCCCATTCCATGCACTCAGCACTCTCTGAGTAAAATACCTACCCTGACATCTCCTCTGTACCTACTCCCCAGCACCTTAAACCTGTGTCCTCTTGTGGCAACTATTTTAGCCCTGGGAAAAAGCCTCTGACTATCCATATGACCAATGCCTCTTATCATCTTATACACCTCTATCAGGTCACCTCTCATCTTCCGTCGCTCCAAGGAGAAAAAGCCGAGTTCACTCAACTTATTCTCATAAGGCATGCTCCCCAATCCAGGCAACATCCTTGTAAATCTCCTCTGCACCCTTTCTATGGCTTCCACATCCTTCCTGTAGTGAGGTGACCAAAACTGAGCACAGTACTCTAAGTGGGGTCTGACCAGGGTCCTATATAGCTGCAACATTACTTCTTGGCTCCTAAATTCAATTCCACAATTGATGAAGGCCAATACACCACATGCCTTCTTAACCACAGAATCAACCTGCACAGCTGCTTTGAGCATCCTATAGACTCGGATCCCAAGATCCCTCTGATCCTCCACACTGCCAAGAGTCTTACCATTAATATTATATTCTGCCATCATATTTGACCTATCAAAATGAACCACTTCATACTTATCTGCATTGAACTCCATCTGCCACTTCTCAGCCCAGTTTTACATCCTATCAATGTCCCTCTGTAACCCCTGAAAGCCCTCCACACTATCCACACCACCTCCAACCTTTGTGTCATCAGCAAACTTACTAACCCATCCCTCCACTTCGTCATCCAGTTCATTTATAAATATCATGAAGAGTAAGGGTCCCAGAACAGATCCCTGAGGCACTCCACTGGTGACTGACCTCCTTGCAGAACATGACGCATCTACAACCACTCTTTGCCTTCTGTGAGCAAGCCAGCTCTCGATCCACAAAGCAATGTCCCCTTAGATACTGTGCCTTCTTTCTTTCTCAATAAGCCTTATCATTGATGGGGTACCTTATCAAATGCCTTGCTGAAATCCAAATACGCTACATCTATGCTCTTCCTTCATCAATGTGTTCAGTCACACCCTCAAAAAATTCAATCAAGCTCATAAGGCACGACCTGCCCTTGACAAAGCCATGCTGACTATTCCTAATCATATTTTACCTCTCCAAATGTTCATAAATCCTGCCTTTCAGGATCTTCTCCATCAACTTGCCAATCACTGAGGTAAGACTCACTGGTCTATAATTTCCTGGGCTATCTCTACTCCCTTTCTTGAATAAAGGAACAACATCCACTACCCTCCAATCTTCAGGAACTTCTCCCGTCCCTATTAGGTACCTCTGCTATTTCCTCTGGTTCTGTACATACTTTCCCACTGTCACATTTGATAAGTCCTATTCATTCACATCTTATCCACTTGCTCTTCACATACTTGTAGAATGCCCTGGAGTTTTTCTTAATCCTGCCCACCAAGGCCTTCTCATGGCCCCTTCTGGTTCTCCTAATTTCCTTCTTAAGCTCCTTCCTATTAGCCTTGTAATCTTCTAGATCTCTAACATTACCTAGCTCTCTGAACCTTTAGTAAGCTTTTCTTTTCTTCTTGACTAGATTTATTACAGTCTTTGTACACCACGGTTCCTGTATCCTACCATAACTTCCCTGTCTCATTGAAATGTACCTATGCAGAACTCCACACAAATATCCCCTGAACATTTGCCACATTTCTTCCGTACTTTTCTCTGAAAATATGTTTCCAATTTAAGCTTCCAGTTTCCTGCCTGACAGCCTCATAATTCCCCTTGCTCCAATTAAACACTTTTCTAACTTGTTTGTTCCTATCTCTCTCCAATGCTATTGTAAAGGAGATAGAATTATGATCACTATCTCCAAAATGCTCTCCCACTGAGAGACCCGACACCTGACCAGGTTCATTTCCCAATACCAAATCAGGTACAGCCTCTCCTCTTGTAGGCCTATCTACATACTGTGTCAAGAAACCTTCCTGAACACACCTAACAAACTCCACCCCATCTAAACCCCTTGCTCTAGGGAGCTGCCAATCAATAAAATTAAAATCTCCCACCACGACAGTCCAGTTATTATTACACCTTTCCAGAATCTGTCCCCCCATCTGCTCCTTGATGTTTCTGTTACTATTGGGTTGTCTATAAAAAAAACATCCTGTAGAGTCATTGCCCACTTCCTGTTTCTAACTTCCACCCACGGGAACTCAGTGGACAATCGTTCCATGGCTTCCTCCTTTTCTTCAGCTGTGCCATGCCCCTACCTCTTTTGCCTCTCTTTCTGCCCTTTCTGAAACATCTTAAGTCTGGCACTGTAAATAACCATTCCTGTCCCTGACCCATCCAAGTCTCTGTAGTGACCACAACATCATACCTCCAAGAACTGATCCAGGCTCTAAGCTCATCCATTTTGTTCATGATGTTTCTTGCATTAAAATGGACATATCTCAAACCATCAGTCTGAGTGCATCCCTTCTCTATCACCTAACTATCCTTCCTCACGCACTGTCTCCAAGCTTTTCTAATTTGTGAGCCAACCGCCCCTTCCTCCGTCTCTTCAGTTCAGTTACCAACCCCCAGCAATTCTAGTTTAAATTCTCCCCAATAGCCTTAGCAAATCTCCCTGCCAGGATATTGGTCCCCTTTGGATTCAAGTGCAACCCGTCCTTTTTGTACAGGTCACGACTGTCCCTAAAGAGGTCCCAATAATACAGAAATCTGAATCCCTGCCCATTGCTCCAATCACTCAGCCACGCATTTATCCTCTACCTCACTCTAATCCTATATTCATTGTCTCATGGCACTGACAGTAATCGCAAGATTACTATCTTAGAGGTACTCTTTCTCAAGCTCCTTCCTAAACCCCTGTAGTCTGTTTTCAAGACCTTCTCCCTTTTCGTTCCTATGTCATTGGTACCAATATGTACCATGGCCTCTGGCTGTTCACCTTCCGACTTCAGGATATCGTGGACGTGATCAGACCAGGTGCCCGGACCTTGGCACCTGGGAGGGAAACTACCATCTGTGTTTCTTTCCTGCATAAATTATTGGTGAGGCTGCACTTCAAGTAATGCATCAATTTTTGGTCACCCTGTTAATGGAAAAAGCATTTAAAAACTGTTTCCTGGTGTGGCCTCCTGCACATTGGTAATAGGTTGGGGAAATTGCTTTGTTGAGCAACTTTGCTGCATCTGAAACTGGGAGGATTTCAGCGGTCAACCACTTTAATTCCACTCCCGATTTTCATTTCAACATGTTGGTCCATGGCTTCCTCTATTGCCATGATGAGCTCACTCTCAGGTTGGAGGAGCAGCACTTCATATTCCATTTGGATAGCCTTCAGCTTGAGGGCATAAACATCCATTTCTCTGACTTCCAGTAATTTCTCCCCCTCCATCCAGCCCCCCCTCCTTTTCCATTTCCCATTTCAGCTCCACCCTTAACCTTTCTCTTCTCCTCACTGGTCTACCAGCTCCCTTGGTGCTATTCCTTTTTTCCTTTCTCTCATGGTCCACTCTTCTCTCCTATCAGATTCCTTCTTTTTCAGCCCTTTATCTTTTCCACCCATCATCTCCCAAGTTCTCATTTCATTTCTCCTCTCCCACCCACCCACCTACCCCATCATCTGGTTTCATCTATCACCTTCCCTTGTGGATTGTACTCTTTATCTCCTCCCCCGCCCACCCAATCTTCTTATTCTAGCTTCTTCTCTCTTCCTTCCCAGTCCTGGTGAAGGACCTCAGCTAGAAATGTTGACTTTTTATTGCTGTCCATAGATACTGTGTGTTCCTCCTCCATTTTGTGTGTGTTACGTAGAACATAGAGCATAGATTTACAGCACATTATGGGCCCTTCGGCCCACAGTATTGTACCAACCATTTAACCTACTCTAGAGACTGCCTAGAATTTCCCTAGCGCATAGCCCTCTATTTTTCGAGGCTCTTTGTAAAAGGTGTTGCACTGGAGTTAAACTGGAAGGACCGTGGAGAAAATTTATGAGGTCCTAAGATATAAGGAAAGGTTGTCAGGCCAGTTATTAATCCTTAGATAATGAGGGCTGACCTTATAGAAGTGTTTAAAAATTATGAAAGTCACAGATAATGTGGATGGTGTGCTACAGGAGTCCAATTTTAGTGTTATAGATTTAGAGTGAGAAAGGAAAGTTTAAAGGGGGCCTGAGGGGCAACGTTTCCATGCAGATATGTGAGTGTATGGAATAAGCTGCTGGAGGAAATGGCTCAGGCAGGTACAATGGGATAATTTAAACAGCACTTGGAGAGGTACATGGATCGGTAGAGTTTTGAGAGATAGAGGCCGAACACAGCAAATTGAGACTAGCTGGGTGGGCACCAGTGGGCTAAAGGGTCTGTATCCTTACTATATTGCTCTATGACAATGACAGACTGCCAGACCCACTGAAATGCTAGCTGTGATCTCCTGGTCCAGTTTACATTGAAAAGGTTATTGATGTGGGATCCTTGTGTGGAGAAATAACTGAGGCAGTGGGTGAGGCAAGAAAGAGGTGTGGGCTTGACTGAGACAGGGGAATGTCTGCAGGCCTAGCTGAGTTAAAATTAACTGCAGCCACTGGAAAGCTGAGTGCAGACTGACACTCAACAGCTGGGAATGGCTAAATATAGATGACATGGAGAGTGCTGAGACACAAACTCCTCCCACAATTTCCTTCCCACATTAACCCCACCCTTCTTACCACACTCTTTCACCCTCTCTCTCCCACCCCCTCAGTCATTTAATCCAGCCTTTCCACAGTCACTGCCTCCCCCAGATTTAGGCACCCATTCACTTTCATACAATTCAAACCCCTCCCTCCCAAACTCATTTTTCCCAATACAACAGTCCCCAAACCCTCCTATACTTTCTTCCGAACCCCCTAACAGTCTCCCCAGCCTATCTGCACTCTCTCTCCCCCTGCTTCCTGCACACTCTCTTTCCTCTCCTTCCTAAACTTTATTCCTGTCCAACCTAAACTTCACCTCCACATCCTATCTGCACTCCTTCCCGCTTTCACATGCTCTCTCCCACCCCCACCTCCTGCACTCCCCCCTCCCACCTGTACTCTCTCTCCCCATACCACCTGCACACTCACTCCCCATCCCACCTGTACTCTCTCCTCGTCCCACCTGCACTCTCTCCCCAACCCACTTGCACTCTCTCCCCATCCCACGGGCACTCTCTCTCCCCAATCTATCTCCTCCAACCTGTACTCTCTACCCATCCCACATGCATTTTCTTCATCTCTCTTGAAATCTCTTTCCCTGTTTCTTCTCCACTCTCTTCGGCCCCTCCTGCACACTCTCCCCATCTTATCTGCACTCTCTCTCATCCCTCCTGCAGTCTCTCTCCCCTCATTCCTTCACTCTCTTTTCCTATTTTTTCTGCATCTCTCCCATCCCTTCTACACTCTCCATCCCACCTACACTTTCTCTCGCTGTCCCTCATGCACTCTCCCCCCACCTTCCTGCACTTCCCCTCCTTCCTGCTCTCTCTCTCCCACTCCCTCCTGTATTCTCATCCCTGTCCCTCCTATATTCTTACTCCCTATCACACCTGCACTCTAACTCCGCATCCATCCTGCATTTTCTCTCCCCAGTCCTCCTGCACACTCTCCTTGTCCCTCCTGCATTCGCTCTTCCCGACCCTCCTGCACTCTCTCTCCCCCACCTTCATCCTGCACTCTGTTTCCCATCCCTCCTGCACACTCTTCCCGTCCATGCTGCATTTTCCTTCTCTGTCCCTTCTGTACTCTCCATCCCAACTTCACTGTCTCTCCATCCCTCTTACTCTATATCTCTCCTTCCCTCTTGCACTCTCTCCCATCCCTCCTGTATTCTCTTCCCCTCCTTCCATCACTCTCTCTTCCGACCCTTCTGCACTCTCTCTCATCCCTCTGTCATGCACTTTCCCTCCCTCCTGCACTCACGCTCTCACCCTCTGGAATCAAAACTGGAGTGATAGTGCTGAGGATGAGGTAGTTGGTTTACAAACAGAGGCAGTGTGTTAGGGAGGAGAGGCTGGTAATAGAGCAAAATTGCAGTCAACAGCAGGTGTTGCATTGTAAAAGGAAGATAAAATCAAAAGGAGTGAATACAGGACTGTAGGTCTTAAATTTGAATGTGCACATGTATAGAATAAGGTAAATGAACTTGTAGCATGGTTACAGATTGGCATATATGATGTGTGGGCATCACTAAGTCACACCTGAAAGATTATAGCTGGGTGCCTAACATCCAAGGGTACACATTGTATCAGAAGAATAGGCAGGAAGGCAGATGGGGTGCGTGACTCTTTGGTAAAAAAACAAATCAAATCATTAGAAAGAGGTGATATAGGGTCGGAAGATGTTGAATCTTTGTGGCTAGAGCTAAGGAACTGCAAAGGTAAATATACTCATGGGAGTTGTATACAGACCCCCAAACAGTAGTAAAGATGAGGTCTACAAATTATAATAGGAGATTGAAAAAGCATGCCAGAAGGGCAATATTACAATAGTCATGGGAGATTTCAATATGCAGATAAATTGGGAAAATCAAGTTGGTGCTATATCAGAAGAGGAAGAATTTCTAGAATGCTTATGTGCTGGCTTTTTAGAGCAACTCATGGTTGAGCCCACTAGGGGATCATCTGTTCTGGATGGGATGTTGTGCAATAGAAACATAGAAAATAGGTGCAGGAGTAGGCCATTTGGCCCTTCGAGCCTGCACCGCCATTCAGTATGATAGTGGCTGATCATCCAACTCATAACCCTGTACCTGTTTTCTCTCCATACCCCCGATCCCTTTAGCCACAAGGGCCATATCTAACTTCCTCTTAAATATAGCCAATGAACCGGCCTCAACTGTTTCCTGTGGCAGAGAATTCCACAGATTCACCACTCTCTGTGTGAAGAAGTTTTTCCTCATCTCGGTCCTAAAAGGCTTCCCCTTTATCCTTAAACTGTGACCCCCGTTCTGGACTTCCCCAACATCGGAAACAATCTTCCTGCATCTAGCCTGTCCAATCCCTTTAGAATTTTATACGTTTCAATAAGATCCCCCCTCAATCTTCTAAATTCCAGTGAGTATAAGCCTAGTTGATCCAGTCTTTCTTCATATGAAAGTCCTGCCATCCCAGGAATCAATCTGGTGAACCTTCTGTGTACTCCCTCTATGGCAAGAACGTCTTTCCTCAGATCAGGGGACCAAAACTGCACACAATATTCTAGGTGCGGTCTCACCAAGATCTTGTACAACTGCAGTAGAACTTCCCTGCTCCTGTACTCAAATCCTTTTGCTATGAATGCCAACATACCATTTGCCTTTTTCACTGCCTGCTGTACCTGCATGCCCACCTTCAATGACTGGTGTACAATGATACCCAGGTCTCGTTGCATCACCCCTTTTCCTAATCGGCCACCGTTCAGATAATAATGTTTTCCTGTTCTTGCAACCAAAGTGGATAACCTCACATTTATCCACATTAAGTTGCATCTGCCATGAATTTGCCCACTCACCTAACCTATCCAAGTCACCCTGCATCCTCTTAGCATCCTCCTCACAGCTAACACCGCCGCCCAGCTTCGTGTCATCCGCAAACTTGGAGATGCTGCATTTAATTCCCTCGTCTAAATCATTAATATATATTGTAAACAACTGGGGTCCCAGCACTGAGCCTTGCGGCACCCCACTAGTCACTGCCTGCCATTCTGGAAAGGTCCCGTTTACTCCCACTCTTTGCTTCCTGTCTGCCAATCAATTCTCTATCCACATCAATACCATACCCCCAATACCGTGTGCTTTAAGTTTTCACACTAATCTCCTGTGTGGGACCTTGTCAAAAGCCTTTTGAAAATCTAAATATACCACATCCACTGGCTCCCCCCATCCACTCTACTAGTTACATCTTCAAAAAATTCTATAAGATTCGTCAGACATGATTTTCCTTTCACAAATCCATGCTGACTTTGTCCGATGATTTCACCTCTTTTCAAATGTGCTGTTATCACATCTTTGATAACCGACTCTTGCATTTTCCCCACCACCGATGTCTGACTAACCGGTTTATAATTCCCCGGTTTCTCTCACCCTCCTTTTTTAAAAAGTGGGGTTACATTAGCCACCCTCCAATCCTCAGGAACTAATCCAGAATCTAAGGAGTTCTGAAAAATTATCACTAATGCATCCGCTATTTCTTGGGCTACTTCCTTAAGCACTCTGGGATGCAGACCATCTGGCCCTGGGGATTTATCTGCCTTTAATCCCTTCAATTTACCTAACACCACTTCCCTACTAATATGTATTTCCCTCAGTTCCTCCATCTCACTAGACCCTCGGTCCCTTACTATTTCCAGAAGATTATTTATGTCCTCCTTAGTGAAGACAGAACCAAAGTAGTTATTCAATTGGTCTGCCATGTCTTTGTTCCCTATGATCAATTCACCTGTTTCTGACTGTAAAGGACCTACATTTGTCTTGACCAATCTTTTTCTTTTCACGTATCTATAAAAGCTTTTACAGTCAGTTTTTATGTTCCCTGCCAGCTTTCTCTCATAATCTTTTTTCCCTTTCCTAATTAAGCCCTTTGTCCTCCTCTGCTGGTCTCTGAATTTCTCCCAGTCCTCAGGTGTGCCACTTTTTTTTGCTACTTTATATATTTCTTCTTTGGACTTGATACTATCCCTAATTTCCCTTGTCAGCCACGGGTGCACTACCTTCCCTGGTTTATTCTTTTGCCAAACTGGGATGAACAATTGTTGTAGTTCATCCATGCAATCTTTAAATGCTTGCCATTGCATATCCACCGTCAACCCTTTAAGTATCATTTGCCAGTCTATCTTAGCTAATTCACATCTCATACCTTGAAAGTTACCCTTCTTTAAGTTCAGAACCTTTGTTTCTGAATTAACTATGTCACTCTCCACCTTAATGAAGAATTCCACCATATTATGGTCACTCTTACCCAAGGGGCCTCGCACGACAAGATTGCTAACTAACCCTTCCTCATTGCTCAATACCCAATCTAGAATGGCCTACTCTCTAGTTGGTTCCTCGACATGTTAGTTCAGAAAACCATCCCGCATACATTCCAAGAAATCCTCTTCCTCAGCACCCTTACCAATTTGGTTCACCCAATCTATATGTAGATTGAAGTCACCCATTAAAACTACTGTTCCTTTATTGCATGCATTTCTAATTTCCTGTTTAATGCCATTCCCAACCTCACTACTACTGTTAGGTGGCCTGTACACAACTCCCACCAGCGTTTTCTGCCCCTTAGTGTTATGCAGCTCTACCCATATCGATTTCACATCCTCCAGGCTAATGTCCTTCCTTTCTATTGCGTTAATCTCCTCTCTAACCAGCAATGCTACCCCACCTCCTTTTCTTTCCTGTCTATCCCTCCTGAATATTGAATATCCCTGGATGTTGAGCTCCCATCCTTGGTCACCCTGGAGCCATGTCTCTGTGATCCCAACTATATCATGTTCATTAATAACTATCTGCACATTCAATTCATCCACCTTGTTACGAACGCTCCTCGCATTGACACACAAAGCCTTCAGGCTTGTTTTTACAACACTCTTAGCCCTTATACAATTATGTTGAAAAGTGGCTCTTTTTGCTTTTTGCCCTGGATTTGCCTGCCTGCCACTTTTACTTTTCACCTTACTACTTTTTGCTTCTACCCTCATTTTACACCCCTCTGTCTCTCTGCACTTGTTCCCATCCCCCTGCCACATTAGTTTAAAGCCTCCTGAATAGCAGTAGCAAACACTCCCCCTAGGACCAGAATTGATTAGAGAGGCAAAGGTAAAGGAACCCTTAGGGGTTACTGATCATAATATGTTCGAATTCACCCTACAATTTGAGAAGGAGAAGCTGAAGTTAGATGTATCATTATTGCAGTGGAGTAAAGGGAATTACAGAGGCATGAGAGAGGAGTGGCCAGAAGTGATTGGAAAAGAAGACTCAGGGATGACAGTAGAGGAGCAATGGCTGGAATTTTTGGGAGCAACTCGTAAGGTGCTGGATAAATACATTCCAAAGAGAAAGAAGTGTTTTAAAGGCAGGATGATACAACCTTGACTGACAGGAGAAGTCTAAGATGACATAAAAACCAAAGAGAGGGCATATAATAGTGCAAAAATAGTGAGATGTTAGAGGATTGAGAAGCTTTGAAAATCCAACAGAAGGCAACTGAAAAAGTCATAAAGAAAGAAAAGATGGAATACAAAAGTAAGCTAACCAATAATATTAAAGACAATACCAAAAGTTTCCTCAGATATATAAAGTGTAAAAGAGAGGCAAGAGCAGATACTAGAATGCTGGAAAATGATTCTGGAGAGGTAGTAATGGGAAATGGCGGATGGACTGAATAAGTGTTTTGCATCACTCTTCATGGTGGAAGACACTAGCAGTATTCTGGAAGTTTGAGTGTCAGAGGGTAGAAGTATGTGATGTCGCCATTACTAGGGAGAAGGTTCTTGGGAAACTGAAAGGTCTGAATGTAGGTAAGTCACCTGGACTAGATGGTATACACCCCAGGGTTCTCAAAAGGGTGGCTGAAAAGATTGTAGAGGCATTAGTAATGATTTTTCAAGAAACAATTGATTCTCCCACATTTCTGGAGTACTGGAAAATTGCAAATGTCACATCACTCTTGAAAAAGGGTGAGAGGAAGAAGAAAGGAAATTATCGACCAATTAGTCTGATCTCACCGGTTGGGAAGATGTTGGAAATGATTGTTAAAGATGTAGTTTTGGGTATTTGGAGACACATGATAAAATAGGCCATAGTCAGCATCATTTCTTCAGAGGAAAATTTGCCTAACAAATCTGTTGGAGTTCTTTGTATATATAACAAGCATGATAGACAAAGGAGAATCAGTGGATGTTGTGTAGGCCTTTGACAGGGGACACACATGAAGCTGCTTAACAAGTTAAGAGCTCATGGTATTACAGGAAAAATATTAGCAAGGATAGAACATTGGCTGCTCGGCAGGAGGTAAAGTGTGGGAATAAATAGAGCCTTTTCCGGATGGCTGTCGGTGACTAGTTGTGTTCCACGGCAGTCTGTAATGGGAACCATTCTTTTTATGTTATATATCAGTGATTTGGATGAAGCAATTGTTGGTTTTGTGACCAAGTTTGCAGATGATATGAAGATATGTGGAGGATCGGGGAGCTTTGAGGAAGTAGAGACACTGCAGAAGGACTTAGACAGATTAAGAGAATGGGCAAAGAAGTGGCAGATGAAATACAGTCACGAGGAAATCTGCAGATGCTGGAAATTCAAGCAACACACACAAAATGCTGGTGGAATGCAGCAGGCCAGGCAGCATCTATAGGAAGAAGCACTGTCGACGATTCAGGACTGCCGAAGGGTCTCGGCCCAAAATGTTGACAGTGTTTCTTCCTATAGATGAAATACAGTGTTAGGAAGTGTATGGTCATGTGCTTTGGTAGAGGAAACAAAAGCATAGACTATTTTCTATCTCTCCCATCCCTCCTGCACTCTCTCCATTCCTCCTGTACTCCCTCTCCCATCCTTCCTATACTCTTTCTTATCCTTCCTAAACTCTACCTCTTCCCTCCTACACTCTCTCCCCTCCCTCCTACAGTCTCCTGTCCCTCCTGTGGTCTGTCTCCACTCCATCCTGCCAACTCTCTCTGTCCCTCCTACACTCTCTCTTCCCTTCCTCCTGCATGAGCTCTCATCCCTTCCAGCACTCTCCCTGCCCACCTCTCCTGTATGCTTCCCCTCCTTCCAGCACTCTCCCTGCCCACCTCTCCTGTATGCTTCCTCTCCTTCCAGCACTCTCCCTGCCCACCTCTCCTGTATGCTTCCCCTCCTTCCAGCACTCTCTCTTCCCATGCCCCCTGCATATCTCTCCGTCCCTCTGCATTTGTCCTCCCTGCATCCCACTTTCGATTCAGGAGAATAAAAGCAATCACTCACCCAAAAATAGTCATACAATCCTTTACAGCTGAAACCACCCTTCACCTCCCTTCCCTACATCTCTTAATAGTGTAATGCAGCAATCCCTCCCTACCTCTTCCTTCCACAGTACAGCATTCCCTCACTGCCCTCCCATCACTCCACTTCACCACAGTCCTTCCCTCATCCCTCCTCCCACAGAACAGCAGTCCCTAATCATCCATCTCTCATTCCCCTCATGGACCTCCCCCACCCCTCCTTCCACAGCACAGCGTTCCCTCACTGCCCTTCTATCACTGAACTTCACCACAGCCCTTCTCCCATCCCTCCTCCCACAGAATAGCGCTCCCTATTCATCCATCCCTCATTCCCCTCATGGCCACCCTCAACCTCATTCCACAGTACAGCGCTCCCTAATCTTCCATCCTCCTTTCCCTAACAATGGCCTCTCCCTCAGGGCTCTGTCAGATTAACCAGACGTTATTCACTGATAAAACTCCAAACCTAGAAAAAGGTATAACATTTCTCTTTAATAGTTTTAAGTGCTCTGTGGTAGTTCCTCCATTCACAGCAATGGCCCATACTTTTGCAGCACCTGTCTCTCCTGCTGTGTGAAGGAGAGAGTGATGTTCTCCCACATGTGCAGACTGACAGGCAGTACCTATTGGGACATATGGGCCCTTGTACTGTCCAGGATGAGGAGTGGAATCGTACCAGTGATAATAGTCCTTAAACGGCAGGAACAGGACAGCTTATACACAGGGTGACACTCCCTTTACACTGTCCCATCACACACTCCCAGGGCATTGGTCTGACACAGTGCAGTTCCCTCTACACTGTCTCATCACACACTTCAAGATGGTGGTACTGAGACAGAAACTGTGAACTGCCTCTTGAGGGGCAGAGGTAGTTGAAGGAAATTGTGGAAGACTTGGGGATTAGTCACGTTCTTGGGCTATCACCAGGATCTGGAATGTTGCAAAATCACGCATGTGCGATTGAAGCTTATTGTGATACATTTCAAAGCTCTTTGTTGTGATATAGAGGGGCCTGTTCCCCAGCTTATAGAATATACAGTATATATCCACAGTGTCCACACACACACACACACACACACACACACACACACACACACACACACACACACACACACACACACACACACACACACACACACACACACACACACACACACACACACACACACACACACACACACACACACACACACACACACACACAATATAAAATAGACTTGACCAAAGGAAGTATAAATATATACACACTCTCTGAGTGGGCAATTGGGAGGCAGCCAGTGGAGGCAGTCAGCAGGTGACAAGCAGTCAAATCATTGCCAGGGGAAGATCAGGGAAGCAGAAGGAGAAGACCTGGTAGGGACAGAGGGAGGAGTTGGTGGGGGGGGGAAGGAGTGGCGGAGGAGACAGAGAAAAGTACAGAAGGAGAGCGTTGGGGAGACGGGAGGGAAGTAGGAGGAGTAGAAGAAGGAAGCAGGGAAAGGGGAAGTGGAAGCAGAAGGCAGAGGAGGAGTGACATGGGAATGGGACAACTGGGAGGGGAGCATGATGGACAGATGAGAGGACGGAGCTGAGGGAAGAGGAAGAGAACGGGAGTGTTGGGAGAAGGCACGGTGATAGAAAGGATCGAATGGGGAGGACAATACGAGGGCAGCATGGAAGGTAAGGCAAGGTAAGCATGGAAGGAGGGGAGGAGAGGAAGGAGATTGGAAGGAGGAGCAGGAAGGAGAAGGAGACAGGCAAGCAAATGAGGGAGAGTAGAGGGAAGAGAGAGTGAGGGGCTTCCCTGATTGAGGGCTGGCATGACTCTCTGACTTTAGTGTCTGACTGTCCAACAACTCCTTCACCATATCCACTTCAATACTGATTGGTCACAATTCGAAAGGCACCTGAGGGGTGGGAATGATTGAAGGGCCAAATAGGGAAATGGGGTGACAAAGGGAAGGGTCAGGCAGTTGAGGATCATAAATGGTCAGACATGGGTCTGCATGCGCTGTTGGTAGGGACGTCCATGCTCGGACTGGGAGGAGGAGTAAGAGAAGCGGGAGGCACCAGTGTACTTGGGTGGAGTTTCAAAGGATTCGAATGTCCGTGTGTACAGGGGCATGCCATATGTATAAGCATAGGGCTCATATGATAGCTGGCTGACTGCGTCCCCAGCTCCATCCCCAGGAAAGTCGGGCAGTCGCCCATAGGGTGAGCCTGTCAGTGGGGGTACACCAGCACCCTGGGCATAGCCACTGGTGTGGGAGAGGCGGGAAGGAGGGCGTGTCTCAAAGCGTGGCCCCGCAGGTCGGTAGTCCGCATACAGCAGTGTCCGGGAAGCTGGTCGCTCTTCTTGACCCCGCACATTGTAGTAACCATTGGTCGGATCCTGAAGCCAAGGGGAGAGTAGATATGAGTCCTCGGTCACTACAGTGCCCACCTCCATCCATTCCTCCAACCCTTCCAGAAACATATTCTATTACCCTTCCCTCCCTCGCTCCTCCACTCAATCCCCAACCATCCACACTTCAAATCCTCCCACCCTCTGAGTACATCCCACCTGTCACCCATATAGACCTTCTCTCTCTCACCACCCTTTCATGCCTTCCATCCCTGCCTCTCACCCTCCATCCTCCCCTCCCACTCACCCTCCATACACCCCTCTCTCTCACCCTCCAACCATCCCACCTTCCCACTCTCCATCCACCCTCCATCACATGCTCCCTCCCTCTCACCCTCTATTCACCCCCTTCCTTCCCCTCACCCTCCATCCACATCCCTCCCTCCCACTTACCCACAAGCCCCTCCCTCCCTCACCCTCCATCCTCCCCACCCTTCCTGTCACCCTCTATCCACCCCACCCTCTCACCTTCCATCCCCTCCCTCTCTGTCACGTTCCATACACACATCCCTATTGACGTCCATCCATCCTCTTTCCACCCCTCCCTCTCTTTCACCTTCCAAATGCCCCTTGCTCCCTCTCACCCTCCATTCGCCTCCTCTCTCCCACTCTCTCACTCTCCATCCACCTCATCCCCCTCAACCTCATCTACTCCTCCCTCCCTCTCACCCTCCATTGATCCCCTCCATCTACCACCTTCCTTCCTCTCACCCTCCATTCACCCCCTTCCCCCCTCTCACTCTCATCCAACTCATTCCTCCTTCTCATTCTCCTTCCACCTCTTCCATCTGTCCACTTCCTCCCACTCTCTTTCCAACTCCTCTGTCCATCCCCTTCCTCATTTATACATCTCCACAGCTGGGGGCACACTGTGTGGGATATGGTGCCTGCTGGAGTTGTTGGAAGTGGGACTAGAGTTTCCTTTACCTTGAGCTCATTCTCCTCCCGTGTATCGATGATGTCTGGACGCAGGTCGGACTTCAGTTCGATGTCCTCCTTGAATGCCTGAGCAAGGAAAGACAATGAGGAGTGAGTGTGTGTGTGTGTGTGTGTGTGTGTGTGTGTGTGTGTGTGTGTGTGTGTGTGTGTGTGTGTGTGTGTGTGTGTGTGTGTGTGTGTGTGTGTGTGTGTGTGTGTGTGTGTGTGTGGTTTTTTTGTTTGTTTGCTTGTTTGTTTGTTTTCGAGGGTGTGTGGGGATGCATATGCGTGTCTGGACCGTGGAGCAATCTTTATGATCTTCACAATGCGACAACTACAAGAAAAATGTCGTGAACAACTTCAACCTTTGTACGTGGTATTCATTGACCTCACCAAAGCCTTTGACTCAGTATCAAGGCAACTCATATGGAATGTCCTATCCAGCTATGGATGCCCTGAAAAGTAAATTTAAATCCTGAGACTCCTACATGATGGCATGCTTGCCACAGTCATGGTCAGCAAAAGTAACTGTGAGCCTTTTCAAGTCAGATCAGGAGTAAAACAGGGATGCTTGATTGCCGCAACTTTGTTCACCATCTTCATTGCGACAATCATACACAGCATCAAGGACGACCTACCCCCAGGACTTGAAATTGTCTACAGAACAGATGGCACAGACTTTTCAATCTTGCCCATCTCAAGTCCAAAAACAAGACATCCATGAGTTCCCTCATCAAGTTCCCATACGCAGATGACAACAGTGTTGCAGCTCTCTCAGAAAACCACCTACAACAGATTCTGACTGTCTTCAACCGTGCATACACGAAACTTGGACTTACCATCAATTCCACGAAGACTCAGATCATCTTCCAACCATCACCAACTGAGAGAAATTGGATAGAACCAACAATTTAACTTGGCAAAACAACCCTGGAAAATGTGGATCACTTTCTGTATCTAAATGAGGAGATCCAACATCATCTTAAATGCACTGGAACAGCTTTTGGACATCTCCAAACAAGTCTTTCATGATCATGACATCTGAACAGACACCAAAGTGTTAGTGTACAAAGCAGTGGTAATCCCAACGCTCCTGTATGCATCAGAAACCTGGACAACATACCGACGACATCTGAAGGCACTTGAAAAGTTCCATCAACGCTGTCTTTGAAACATATTATTTATCAGCTGGGAAGATAGAAGAACCAACATCGGTGTGCTAAATCAGGGGTCAACGCGGTGTGCTAGCATGGTTCGGGAGAGTTTAAACTAATTTGCAAGGGGGATGGGACCCACAGCGATAGAGGAGTGAAAGAAGTCCATGGAGTAAAGCCAGATGTAACATATAGAGAGGCTTTGATGAAAAAGAAGCAGAATAAAGGGTGTAAAGGTAGTAAGGTAGAAGGGCTAAAGTTTGTGTACTTCAATGCAAGAAGCATCAGGAACAAAGGTGATGAACTGAGAGCTTGGATACATACATGGAATTATGATGTAGTGGCCATTGCGGAGACTTGGCTGGCACCAGGGCAGGAATGGATTCTCAATATTCCTGGATTTCAGTGCTTTAAAAGGGATAGAGAGGGGGGAAAGGGGAGGAGGGGTGGTATTACTGGTCAGGGATACTATTACAGCTGCAGAAAGGGTGGGTAATGTAGCAGGATCCTCTTTTGAGTCAGTATGGGTGGAAGTCAGGAACAGGAAGGGAGCAGTTACTCTACTGGGGGTATTCTATAGGCCCCCTGGTAGCAGCAGAGATACCGAGGAGCAGATTGGGAGGCAGATTTTGGAAAGGTGCAAAAATAACAGGGTTGTTATCATGGGTGACTTTAACTTCCCTAATATTGATTGGCACTTGATTAGTTCCAAGGGTTTAGATGGGGCAGAGTTTAATAAGTGTGTACAGGATGGATTCCTGTCACAGTATGTTGACAGGCTGACTAGGGGGAATGCCATACTAAATCTAGTATTAGGTAATGAACCGGGTCAGGTCACAGATCTGTCAGTGGGTGAGGATCTGGGGGACAGTGATCACCGCTCCCTGGCCTTTAGCATTATCATGGAAAAGGATAGAATCAGAGAGGACAGGAAAATTTTTAATTGGGGAAGGGCAAATTATGAGGCTATAAGGCTGGAACTTGCGGGTGTGAATTGGGATGAATTTTTCGCAGGGAAATGTACTATGGACATGTGGTCGATGTTTAGGGATCTCTTGCAGGATGTTAGGGATAAATTTGTCCCAGTGAGGAAGATAAAGAATGGTAGGGTGAAGGAACCATGGGTGACAAGTGAAGTGGAAAATCTAGTCAGGTGGAAGAAGGCAGCATACATGAGATTTAGGAAGCAAGGATCAGATGGGTCTATTGAGGAATATAGGGTAGCAAGAAAGGAGCTTAAGAAGGGGCTGAGAAGAGCAAGAAGGGGGCACGAGAAGGCCTGGGTGAGTAGGGTAAAGGAAAACCCCAAGGCATTCTTCAATTATATGAAGAACAAAAGGATGACAGGAGTAAAGGTAGGACTGATTAGAGATAAAAGTGGGAAGATGTGCCTGGAGGCTGTGGAAGTGAGTGAGCGAGGCTCTCAATGAATACTTCTCTTCGGTATTCACCAATGAGAGGGAACTTGATGACAGTGAGGACAATATGAGTGAGGTTGATGTTCTGGAGCATGTTGATATTAAGGGAGAGGAGGTGTTGGAGTTGTTAAAATACATTAGGATGGATAAGTCCCCGGGGCCAGACAGAATATTCCCCAGGCTGCTCCACGAGGCAAGAGAAGAGATTGCTGAGCCTCTGGCTAGGATCTTTATGTCCTCGTTGTCCGTGGGAATGGTACCGGAGGATTGGAGGGAGGCGAATGTTGTCCCCTTGTTCAAAAAAGGTAGTAGGGATAGTCTGGGTAATTATAGACCAGTGAGCCTTACATCTGTGGTGGGAAAGCTGTTGGAAAAGATTCCTAGAGATAGGATCTATGGGCATTTAGAGAATCATGGTCTGATCAGGGACAGTCAGCATGGCTTTGTGAAGGGCAGATTGTGTCTAACAAGCCTGATAGAGTTCTTTGAGGAGGTGACCAGGCATATAGATGAGGGTATTGCAGTGGATGTGATCTACATGAATTTTAGTAAGGCATTTGACAAGGTTCCACATGGTAGGCTTATTCAGAAAGTCAGAAAGCATGGGATCCAGGGAAGTTTGGCCAGGTGGATTCAGAATTGGCTTGCCTGCAGAAGGCAGAAGGTTGTGGTGGAGGGAGTACATTCAGATTGGAGGGTTGTGACTAGTGGTGTCCCACAAGGATCTGTACTGGGACCTCTACGTTTCGTGATTTTTATTAACGACCTGGATGTGGGGGTAGAAGGGTGGGTTGGCAAGTTTGTAGACGACACAAAGGTTGGTGGTGTTGTTGATAGTGTAGAGGATTGTCGAAGATTGCAGAGAGACATTGATAGGATGCAGAAGTGAGCTGAGCAGTGGCAGATGGAGTTCAACCCGGAGAAGTGTGAGGTGGTGTACTTTGGAAGGACAAACTCCAAGGCAGAGTACAAAGTAAATGGCAAAATACTTGGTAGTGTGGAGCAGCAGAGGGATCTGGGGGTACATGTCCACAGATCCCTGAGAGTTGCCTCACAGGTATATAGGGTAGTTAAGAAAGCTTATGGGGTGTTAGCTTTCATAAGTCGAGGGATAGAGTTTAAGAGACGCGATGTAATGATGCAGCTATATAAAACTCTAGTTAGGCCACATTTGGAGTACTGTGTCCAGTTCTGGTTGCCTCAGTATAGGAAGGATGTGGAAGCATTGGAAAGGTTACAGAGGAGATTTACCAGGATGCTGCCTGGTTTAGAGAGTATGGATTATGATCAGAGATTAAGGGAGCTAGGGCTTTAATCTTTGGAGAGAAGGAGGATGAGAGGAGACATGATAGAGGTGTACAAGATATTAAGAGGAATAGACAGAGTGGACAGCCAGTGCCTCTTCCCCAGGGCACCACTGCTCAGTACAAGAGGACATGGCTTTAAGTTAAGGGGAGTGAAGTTCAAGGGGGATATTAGAGGAAGGTTTTTCACTCAGAGAGTGGTTGGTGCGTGGAATGCACTGACTGAGTCAGTGGTGGAAGCAGATACACTAGTGAAGTTTAAGAGACTACTAGACAGGTATATGGAGGAATTTAAGGTGGGGGTTATATGAGAGGTAGGGTTTGAGGGTCGGCACAACATTGTGGGCCCAAATGGCCTGTAATGTGCTGTACTATTCTATGTTCTATGTCACCAACCACCAACCTTTTAGCACCGTGGACTGGTTTAATATTGACAATATTCTTGCGGACCGGCCGACGGGGGGGGGGGGGGGGGGGCGGTGTTAATCATGACTGGAATATAGGTGATAAGTCACTTATAAGTGGCTAATACACTCAATTTTGTTTCTAAAAGGGTTTATCTAACAAATTTAATATTAAACACAGCACATATTTTCCTTGCATGAATATAGTGATAAGTCAATTATAACTCACTTATCAGTCAATAGCATCATAACATTTTAAGTGACGTTTGGATATTAAACACACAGCGCATATTTTCCTTGTATGAACATGTAAAATCATTGTAACACACCAGTGAGAGGACAAGGTAAGGGCCGGAGGTCCCTGTGCTGGCGCCTTGGCAGTCGCAGTCCGGAGAAAGCGACCGACTGAGCGACGAGTGTGACAGGGTGCCCCCTCCCCTTGTAGGTAGGTAGGATCCATCAGCTGACAAAAGTTTGGCTTGAGGGATGACTTTCAGTAGATCGCAATGAGGTAGCTGCTCTGCTACTTGTGAAACCGAGCCCGAATTAGGTCGTTTGTGAATATTTTAGCACCAGGTTCCCTACGAACATTCGGTGTGCTAAACAGGTTTAGAGGCAGCGCCCATCTGTCAGCACTCCAGGCCAGTAGCAACAGCACTTCTCGTCGGCCGCACAAGGCGGCCGGTTACCCGAGGCCAACCAGTGATCCCTGGTGCTAGGGTATCATTGTGTTTAGGCGATTAATGACCTTGCATGGATTCAAGTTCAACAATGGGCATGACAGGGAATGAGGAAAGGTGCAGCTGACTCATATTGTTTCATATCGCCAAATCATATCATTTCCTCGCTTTGGTAGCCCATGCTTTGTGGACCAGTACTGGTCCGCGGCCCAGTGGTTGGGGACCACTGTGCTAAATGAAGCAAAAACAACGAGCATTGAAGCCTACATCATCAAGAACCAACTAAGATGGAGCGGTCATGTTGTTTGTATGAAAGACGAATGTCTGCCAAAACTAATCTTCTACTCCCAGCTTAAAGAAGGCAAACGTAAAAGAGGCGGGACAACAGAAGAGATTCAAAGACGTCTTAAAAGCCAACATGAAGAAATGTAACATTGATATCAACAATTGGGAAACCAATGCCAAGGACAGGAAACTCTGGCAAACCATCATCTGAGAAGGAACAGCAACTTTCGAAGCCAACAGATGTGTAGAATTAGAAGAAAAGAGAAGAAAATGGAAAGAGAGGCAGCAACAACCAAGCCCGATCTGCCATCTGGAATTACCTGTCCTGAATGTGGAAGAACTTTCAAAGCCATGATTGGACTCATAAGCCACTTGAGAGCCCATAAATAGATCAACAGAATGAAGACCATCATCCTCGACCTTGAGGGATAGCCACAATGACGATGACGATTCAGAGGCTTTTCCCAGGGCTGAAATGGCTAGCACGAGAGGACATAGTTTTAAATTGTTTGGAAGTAGGTACATAGGAGATGTCAGGGGTAGATATTTTATGCCGAGAGTGGTGAGTGTGTGGAATAGGCTGCTGACGACAGTGGTGGAGGCGGATACAATAGGGTCTTTTAAGAGACTCCAGGACAGGTACATGGAGCTTAGCAAAATAGAGGGCTCTGGGTAACCCTAGGTAATTTCTAAAGTAAGTACATGTTTGGCACAGCATTGGAGGCTGAAGGGCCTGTATTGTGCTGTAGGTTTTCTATGTGTCTATGTTTCTATGAGTCTGCTCTGCTATTTCATCAAACTATTTAATTTCCTTCTCAGCCGCAAACTCTTGCCTTCTCCCCATATCACTTCATGGCCTGACTAATCAAGAATTGATCAACCTCAGCCTTAAAAGTTGCCAGTGGCAATGAATTCCAGAGGTTCACCACTCTCTGGCTAAATAAATTCCTCCGCAACTCTATCCTTCTGTTCTGGGACTGTGTCCTCT